>NC_092234.1:56826098-57179848 GCF_036320965.1 Panulirus ornatus | reverse complement strand
CTGTACATGCCTTCACCCTCTCAATCAATACCCTCCCATAGAATTTCCCAGGAATACTCAACAAACTTATGCCTCTGTAACTTGAGCACTCACCTTTGTCCCCTTTGCCTTTGTACAATGGCACTATGCAAGCATTCTGAAAATCCTTAGGCACCTCCCCATCAATCATACATACGTTATAACCGTACCAACCAGTCAACAATACAGTCACCCCCCTTTTTTAATAAATTCCACTGCAATACCATCCAAACCCGCTGCCTTGATGGTTTTCATCTTCCGCAAAGCTTTTACTACCTCTTCTCTGTTTACCAAATCATCCTCCCTAACCCTTTCACTTTGCACACCACCTCAACCAAAACACCCTATGTCTGCCACTCTATCATCAAACACATTCAACAAACCTTCAAAATACTCACTCCATCTCCTTCTCACATCACCACTACTTGTTATCACCTCCCCATTAGCCCCCTTCACTGAAGTTCCCATTTGTTCCCTTGTCTTATGCACTTTATTTACCTCCTTCCAAAACATCTTTTTATTCTCTCTAAAATTTAATGATACTCTCTCACCCCAACTCTCATTTGCTCTCTTTTTCACCTCTTGCACCTTTCTCTTGACCTCCTGCCTCTTTCGTTTATACATCTCCCACTCATTTGCATTATTTCCCTGCAAAAATTGTCCAAATGCCTCTCTCTTCTCTTTCACTAATTATCTTACTTCTTCATCCCACCACTCACTACCCTTTCTAATCTGCCAACCTCCCATGCTTCTCATGCCACAAGCATCATTTGCGCAAGCCATCACTGATTCCCTAAATACATCCCATTCCTCCCCCACTCCCTTTACGTCCTTTGTTGTCACCTTTTTCCATTCTGTACTCAGTCTCTCCTGGTACTTCCTCACAAGTCTCCTTACCAAGCTCACTTACTCTCACCACTCACTTCACCCCAACATTCTTCTTTTCTGAAAACCTCTACAAATCTTCACCTTTGCCTCCACTAGGTAATGATCAGACATCCCTCCAGTTGCACCTCTCAGCACATTAACATCTAAAAGTCTCTCTTTCGCACACCTATCAATTAACTCATAATCCAATAACACTCTCT
The DNA here is from genome assembly GCF_036320965.1 of Panulirus ornatus. Taxonomy (NCBI): domain Eukaryota; kingdom Metazoa; phylum Arthropoda; class Malacostraca; order Decapoda; family Palinuridae; genus Panulirus; species Panulirus ornatus. The sequence goes on along the minus strand of NC_092234.1, from coordinate 57,178,742 downwards.
GGCCATCTCTCCTACTTACATACGTATACTTATGTATATATCTCTTTCTAAACCAGGTATTCCCAATCACCAGTCCTTTTTCAGCACATAAATCTACAAGCTCTTCACCATTTCCATTTACAACACTGAACACCCCATGTATACCAATTATTCCCTCAACTACCACACTACTCATTTTTGCATTCAAATCACCCATCACTATAACCCAGTCTCGTGCATCAAAACCACTAACACACTCATTCAGCTGCTCCCAAAACACTTGCCTCTCATGGTCTTTCTTCTCATGCCCAGGTACATACGCACCAATAATCACCCATCTCTCTCCATCCGCTTTCAGTTTAACCCATATCAATCTAGAGTTTACTTTCTTACACTCTATCACATACTCCCACCACTCCTGTTTCAGGAGTAGTGCTACTCCTTCCCTTGCTCTTGTCCTCTCACTAACCCCTGAGTTTACTCCCATATATATTTTTTTTTTTTTTTTTTTTTTTGCTGTCTCCCGTGTTTGCGAGGTAGTGCAAGGAAACAGACGAAAGAGTTGGCCCAACCCACCCCCATACACATGTATATACACACGTCCACACACGCAAATATGCATACCTACACAGCTTTCCATGGTTTACCCCAGACGCTTCACATGCCCTGATTCAACCCACTGACAGCACGTCAACCCCGGTATACCACATCGATCCAATTCACTCTATTCCTTGCCCTCCTTTCACCCTCCTGCATGTTCAGGCCCCGATCACACAAAATCTTTTTCACTCCATCTTTCCACCTCCAATTTGGTCTCCCACTTCTCCTCGTTCCCTCCACCTCCGACACATATATCCTCTTGGTCAATCTTTCCTCACTCATCCTCTCCATGTGCCCAAACCACTTCAAAACACCCTCTTCTGCTCTCTCAACCACGCTCTTTTTATTTCCACACATCTCTCTTACCCTTACGTTACTCACTCGATCAAACCACCTCACACCACACATTGTCCTCAAATATCCCATTTCCAGCACATCCATCCTCCTGCGCACAACTCTATCCATAGCCTACGCCTCGCAACCATACAGCATTGTTGGAACCACTATTCCTTCAAACATACCCATTTTTGCTTTCCGAGATAATGTTCTCGACTTCCACATTCTTCAAGGCTCCCAGAATTTTTGCCCCCTCCCCCACCCTATGATCCACTTCCGCTTCCATGGTTCCATCCGCTGCCAGATCCACTCCCAGATATCTAAAACACTTTACTTCCTCCAGTTTTTCTCCATTCAAACTTACCTCCCAATTGACTTGACCCTCAACCCTACTGTACCTAATAACCTTGCTCTTATTCACATTTACTCTTAACTTTCTTCTCTCACACACTTTACCAAACTCAGTCACCAGCTTCTGCAGTTTCTCACATGAATCAGCCACCAGCACTATATCATCAGCGAAGAACAACTGACTCACTTCCCAAGCTCTCTCATCCCCAACAGACTTCATACTTGCCCCTCTTTCCAAAACACTTGCATTCACCTCCCTAACAACCCCATCCATAAACAAATTAAACAACAATGGAGACATCACACACCCCTGCCGCAAACCTACATTCACTGAGAACCAATCACTTTCCTCTCTTCCTACACGTACACATGCCTTACATCCTCGATAAAAACTTTTCACTGCTTCTAACAACTTGCCTCCCACACCATATATTCTTAATACCTTCCACAGAGCATCTCTATCAACTCTATCATATGCCTTCTCCAGATCCATAAATGCTACATACAAATCCATTTGCTTTTCTAAGTATTTCTCACATACATTCTTCAAAGCAAACACCTGATCCACACATCCTCTACCACTTCTGAAACCACACTGCTCTTCCCCAATCTGATGCTCTGTACATGCCTTCACCCTCTCAATCAATACCCTCCCATATAATTTACCAGGAATACTCAACAAACTTATACCTCTGTAATTTGAGCACTAACTCTTATCTCCTTTGCCTTTGTACAATGGCACTATGCACGCATTCCGCCAATCCTCAGGCACCTCACCATGAGTCGTACATACATTAAATAACCTTACCAACCAGTCAATAATACAGTCACCCCCTTTTTTAATAAATTCCACTGCAATACCATCCAAACCTGCTGCCTTGCCGGCTTTCATCTTCCGCAAAGCTTTTACTACCTCTTCTCTGTTTACCAAATCATTTTCCCTAACCCTCTCACTTTGCACACCACCTCGACCAAAACACCCTATATCTGCCACTCTATCATCAAACACATTCAACAAACCTTCAAAATACTCGCTTTATCTCTTTCTCACATCACCACTACTTGTTATCACCTCCCCATTTGCGCCCTTCACTGAAGTTCCCATTTGCTCCCTTGTCTTACGCACTTTATTTACCTCCTTCCAGAACATCTTTTTATTCTCCCTAAAATTTGATTATACTCTCTCACCCCAACTCTCATTTGCTCTCTTTTTCACCTCTTGCACCTTTCTCTTGACCTCCTGTCTCTTTTTTTTATACATCTCCCACTCAATTGCATTTTTTCCCTGCAAAAATCGTCCAAGTGCCTCTCTCTTCTCTTTCACTAATAATCTTACTTCTTCATCCCACCACTCACTACCCTTTCTAATCAACCCACCTCCCACGCTTCTCATACCACAAGCATCTTTTGCGCAATCCATCAATGATTCCCTAAATACATCCCATTCCTCCCCCACTCCCCTTACTTCCATTGTTCTCACCTTTTTCCATTCTGTACTCAGTCTCTCCTGGTACTTCCTCACACAAGTCTCCTTCCCAAGCTCACTTACTCTCACCACCCTCTTCACCCCAACATTCACTCTCCTTTCTGAAAACCCATACAAATCTTCACCTTAGCCTCCACAAGATAATGATCAGACATCCCTCCAGTTGCACCTCTCAGCACATTAACATCCAAAAGTCTCTCTTTCGCGCGCCTGTCAATTAACACACAATCCAATAACGCTCTCTGGCCATCTCTCCCACTTACATACGTATACTCCCATATATATATATATATATATATATATATATATATATATATATATATATGTATTTTTTTTTTCATACTATTCGCCATTTCCCGCGATAGCGAGGTAGCGTTAAGAACAGAGGACTGGGCCTTTGAGGGAATATCCTCACCTGGCCCTCTTCTCTGTTTGCTCTTTTGGGAAAAAAAAAAAAAAAAAAAAAAAAAAAAAGAGAGAGGGGCGGATTTCCAGCCCCCCCGCTCCCTTCCCTTTTAGTCGCCTTCTACGACACGCAGGGGATACGTGGGAAGTATTCTTTCTCCCCTATCCCCAGGGAATTTTTCTTTTTTTTTTATTATACTTTGTCGCTGTCTCCCGCGTTTGCAAGGTAGCACAAGGAAACAGACGAAAGAAATGGCCCAACCCCCCCCATACACATGTATATACATACGTCCACACACGCAAATATACATACCTACACAGCTTTCCATGGTTTACCCCAGACGCTTCACATGCCTTGATTCAATCCACTGACAGCACGTCAACCCCGGTATACCACATCGCTCCAATTCACTCTATTCCTTGCCCTCCTTTCACCCTCCTGCATGTTCAGGCCCTGATCACACAAAATCTTTTTCACTCCATCTTTCCACCTCCAATTTGGTCTCCCTCTTCTCCTTGTTCCCTCCACCTCTGACACATATATCCTCTTGGTCAATCTTTCCTCACTCATCCTCTCCATGTGCCCAAACCACTTCAAAACACCCTCTTCTGCTCTCTCAACCACGCTCTTTTTATTTCCACACATCTCTCTTACCCTTACGTTACTCACTCGATCAAACCACCTCACACCACACATTGTCCTCAAACATCTCATTTCCAGCACATCCATCCTCCTGCGCACAACTCTATCCATAGCCCACGCCTCGCAACCATACAACATTGTTGGAACCACTATTCCTTCAAACATACCCATTTTTGCTTTCCGAGATAATGTTCTCGACTTCCACACATTCTTCAAGGCCCCCAGGATTTTTGCCTCCTCCCCCACCCTATGATCCACTTCCGCTTCCATGGTTCCATCCGCTGCCAGATCCACTCCCAGATATCTAAAACACTCTACTTCCTCCAGTTTTTCTCCATTCAAACTCACCTCCCAATTGACTTGACCCTCAACCCTACTGTACCTAATAACCTTGCTCTTATTCACATTTACTCTTAACTTTCTTCTTCCACACACTTTACCAAACTCAGTCACCAGCTTCTGCATGTTCTCACATGAATCAGCCACCAGCGCTGTATCATCAGCGAACAACAACTGACTCACTTCCCAAGCTCTCTCATCCCCAACAGACTTCATACTTGCCCCTCTTTCCAAAACTCTTGCATTTACCTCCCTAACAACCTCATCCATAAACAAATTAAACAACAATGGAGACATCACACACCCCTGCCGCAAACCTACATTCACTGAGAACCAATCACTTTCCTCTCTTCCTACACGTACACATGCCTTACATCCTCGATAAAAACTTTTCACTGCTTCTAACAACTTGCCTCCCACACCATATATTCTTAATACCTTCCACAGAGCATCTCTATCAACTCTATCATATGCCTTCTCCAGATCCATAAATGCTACATACAAATCCATTTGCTTTTCTAAGTATTTCTCACATACATTCTTCAAAGCAATCACCTGATCCACACATCCTCTACCACTTCTGAAACCACACTGCTCTTCCCCAATCTGATGCTCTGTACATGCCTTCACCCTCTCAATCAATACCCTCCCATATAATTTACCAGGAATACTCAACAAACTTATACCTCTGTAATTTGAGCACTCACTCTTATCCCCTTTGCCTTTGTACAATGGCACTATGCACGCATTCCGCCAATCCTCAGGCACCTCACCATGAGTCATACATACATTAAATAACCTTACCAACCAGTCAACAATACAGTCACCCCCTTTTTTAATAAATTCCACTGCAATACCATCCAAACCTGCTGCCTTGCCGGCTTTCATCTTCCGCAAAGCTTTCACTACCTCTTCTCTGTTTACCAAATCATTTTCCCTAACCCTCTCACTTTGCACACCACCTCGACCAAAACACCCTATATCTGCCACTCTATCATCAAACACATTCAACAAACCTTCAAAATACTCACTCCATCTCCTTCTCACATCACCACTACTTGTTTTCACCTCCCCATTTGCGCCCTTCACTGAAGTTCCCATTTGCTCCCTTGTTTTACGCACTTTATTTACCTCCTTCCAGAACATCTTTTTATTCTCCCTAAAATTTAATGATACTCTCTCACCCCAACTCCCATTTGCCCTTTTTTTCACCTCTTGCACCTTTCTCTTGACCTCCTGTCTCTTTCTTTTATACATCTCCCACTCAATTGCATTTTTTCCCTGCAAAAATCGTCCAAATGCCTCACTCTTCTCTTTCACTAATACTCTTACTTCTTCATCCCACCACTCACTACCCTTTCTAATCAACCCACCTCCCACTCTTCTCATGCCACAAGCATCTTTTGTGCAATCCATCACTGATTCCCTAAATACATCCCATTCCTCCCCCACTCCCCTTACTTCCATTGTTCTCACCTTTTTCCATTCTGTACTCAGTCTCTCCTGGTACTTCCTCACACAGGTCTCTTTCTCAAGCTCACTTACTCTCACCACCCTCTTCACCCCAACATTCACTCTTCTTTTCTGAAAACCCATACAAATCTTCACCTTAGCCTTCACAAGATAATGATCAGACATCCCTCCAGTTGCACCTCTCAGCACATTAACATCCAAAAGTCTCTCTTTCGCACGCCTGTCAATTAACACATAATCCAATATATATATATATATATATATATATATATATATATATATATATATATATATTTCCATGGTTTACCCCAGACGCTTCGCATGCCCTGGTTCAATCCATTGACAGCACGTTGACCCCGGTATATCACATCGTTCCAGTTCACTCTATTCCTTGCACGCCTTTCACCCTCCTGCATGTTCAGGCCCCGATCACTCAAAATCTTTTTCACTCCATCTTTCTACCTGCAATCTGGTCTCCCACTTCTCCTAGTTCCCTCCACCTCTGACACATGTATCCTCTTGGTCAATCTTTCCTCACTCATTCTCTCCATGTGACCAAACCATTTCAAAACACCCTCTTCTGCTCTCTCAACCACACTCTTTTTATTACCACACATCTCTCTTACCCTATTATTACTTACTCGATCAAACCACCTCACACCACATATTGTCCTCAGACATCTCATTTCCAGCACATCCACCCTCCTGTGCACAACTCTATCCATAGCCTACGCCTTGCTACCATACAACATTGTTGGAACCACTATTCCTTCAAACATACCCATTTTTGCTTTCTGAGATAATGTTCTCGACTTCCACACATTCTTCAAGGCTCCCGGAATTTTCGCCCCCTCCCCCACCCTCTGTCCGCTGCCAAGTCCACTCCCAGATATCTAAAACACTTCACTTCCTCCAGTTTTTCTCCATGCAAACTTACCTCCCAATTGACTTGTCCCTCTACCCTACTGTACCTAATAACCTTGCTCTTATTCACATTTACTCTCAGCTTTCTTCTTTCACACACTTTACCAAACTCATTCGCTAGCTTCTGCAGTTTCTCACCTGAATCAGTCACTAGCGCTGTATCATCAGTGAACAACAACTGGCTTACTTCCCAAGCCCTCTCATCCACAACAGACTGCATACTTGACCCTTTCTCCAAAACTCTTGCAATGACCTTCCTAATAACCCCATCCATAAACAAATTGAACAAACATGGAGACATCATGCACCCCTGCCGCAAACCGACATTCACTGAGAACCAATCACTTTCCTCTCTTCCTACTCGTACTCATGCCTTACATCCTTGATAAAAACTTTACACTGCTTCTAGCAACTTGCCTCCCACACCATATACTCTTAATACCTTCCATAGAGCATCTGAGGGTCTTGGAGAGAGGATCAGGCATCCTGATGAGACAGGTTTGGTGGCTGTTTCATGTGAGAAATTGTCAAAGTAGGTTTCTGATTTTAGGAGAATTTGTGAAACATGAAAGTTGAGAGTTGATAGGAATGAAAGTATGTTATTAAGATTAGCAGTGGAGATAGACAGATTTGTTGGAGTGTGAATTTGAATAGAGTGAAACTGGAGGAAGTGGAGTGTTTTACATATACTGGGATGGATATGGCAGCAGATAAAACCATAGGAGCTAGAGGACAAAAATGAATGTATTTGATGTTATAGAATTCCTTACATTGTTTATGGTTGCAAGGCATGGGCTCTAGATAAAACATTATGAAAGAGGGTGGAAATGTTGGAAATTGAATGTTTCATCACAATATGTGGTGGGAGAACTGAATATGAAATTATTTATTTAGATAAGTATGTATGAAAGAGCTGAAAAGGATATACTGAATTTTTGGATATATGGAGAGGAGTGCAGGAACCTCATTATTCAGGTCCTGGAGTTGTTTAATGGATTAAAATGTTGGTGGACTTTGCTTGCATGTGATTTCATCCTGAGTGAGAGTTAACCTTCAACAAGGTTATATCATCATTGGATTTAGGAATACAACCCAGTATCATCAAGGAACCTCTTGCTCCAAAGGGGTCCATCATCTTGCTTATACATGGAGTGCAGCCTTTAAGCTGCAAAGACCCCATAAAGGTGATCCTGGGGTTTTATGATGATGGTGATAATGATATGCATGTATTTGTATGTACTGGATATACTGTCTTATTCTACTCCAGGATCTTGTTTACAAAGTTTCCATTCTTCTCAGGAATATGTATTTCAGCATTACCTTTTTCTTTCCTTTTATTTAATATGTTGCTTCATCATAGAGTACAAACTGTCGTTATTCTCTGCAGGTTACATACAGGTCAGAAGCCATACCCATGTTCACAGTGTCCCAAGGTGTTTCGCACAGTCTCACACCGCAAGGCACACATGTTATCCCACATGCACTCTCCTCATCGCCAGGCTCTGCGTAGAAGATCCATACCACTTCCAGATATCCCTCTTCAGGAACCTATACTAATCACCACAGAAGGTTTCAGTTCTTATATATTATGTTTTTATTTATTCTAGTTGTCTCTATTTTAAGTAAATATGATGTGATAAATGAATTGACAGAGAAGATACTGATGTCAGTGCATTCAAATGTTTGTAACATTATGAATTTCTTTTATGTGTTATTTGATTTCCTTGCCCTTTCCCTACAAGTTTGCATTACTGGGAAAGCATAGGATTGTCAGAAGGAAAGCTTGCCATTTGATATTCTCTTAGGCTATTGGTATGCTGAGGATAGTAAGCTTTTCATGTCTTGCCCAGAAACTGTATTGAACTGAAAATTATATGGGAAGCCTAAGAGAGTCATCCAAAACCATTGGAATCAGCAGTATACTGCTGGTTTAGCCATATACAAAGCATAACAGGCTTTTCTTCATCCATTCATGGCACTACCTCACTGATCCAGGAAACAGTGAATAATTATGAAAGAAAGAATTGTTTTTATTATTATTGGATTATGTTATTGGATTATGTGTTAATTGACAGGCATGTGAAAGAGAGACTTTTGGATGTTAATGTGCTGAGAGGGGCAACTGGATGGATGTCTGATCATTATCTTGTGGAGGCAAAGGTGAAGATTTGTAGAGGTTTTCAGAAACAAAGAGAGAATGTTGGGGTGAAGAGAGTGGTGAGTAAGTGAGCTTGGAAAGGAGACTTGTGTGAGGAAGTACCAGGAGAGATTGAGCGCAGAATGGAAAAAGGTGAGAGCAAATGACATAAGGGGAGTGGGGGAGGAATGGGATGTATTTAGAGAAGCGGTGATGGCAGATTGAGCGCAGAATGGAAAAAGGTGAGAGCAAATGACATAAGGGGAGTGGGGGAGGAATGGGATGTATTTAGAGAAGCAGTGATGGCTTACACAGAAGATGCTTGTGGTATGAGAAAGGTGGGAGGTGGGCAGATCGGAAAGGGTAGTGAGTGGCGGGATGAAGAAATAAGATTATTAGTGAAAGAGAAAAGAGAGGCGTTTGGACAAGTTTTGCAGGGAATTAGTGCAAATGACTGGGAGATGTATAAAATAAAGAGGCAGGAGGTCAAGAGAAAGGTGCAAGAGGTGAAAAAGAGGGCAAATAAGAGTTGAGGTGAGACAATATCATTGAATTTTAGGGAGAATAAAAAGATGTTTTGGAAGGAGGTAAATAAAGTGCATAAGACAAGAGAACAGATGGGAACATCGATGAAGGGGGCTAATGGGGAGGTAATAACAAGTAGTGATGAAGTGAGAAGGAGATGGAGTGAGCATTTTGAAGTTTTCTTGAATGTGTTTGATGATAGAGTGGCAGTTATAGGGTGTTTTGGTCAAGGTGGTGTGCGAAGTGAGGGGGTTAAGGAGAATGGTTTAGTAAACAGAGAAGAGGTAGTGAAAACTTTGTGGAAGATGAAAGCCGGCCGGGCGGCGGGTTTGGATGATATTGCAGTGGAATTTATAAAAAGGGGGGGTGATTGTGTTGTTGACTGTTTGATGAGGATGTTCAGTGTATGTATGGTTCATGGTGAAGTGCCTGAGGATTAGTGGAATGCATGCATAGTGCCATTGTACAAAGGCAAAGGGAATAAAGGTGAGTGTTCAACTTACAGATGTATAAGTGTGTTGAGTATTCCTGGGAAACTATATCGGAGGATATTGATTGAGAATGTGAAAGCATGTACAGAGCATCAGATTGGGGAAGAACAGCGTGGTTTCACAAGTGGTAGAGGATGTGTGGATCAGGTGTTTCCTTTGAAGAATGTATGTGAGAAATACTTAGAAAAACAGATGGATTTGTATGTAGCATTTATGAATTTGGAGAAGGCAAACGATGGAGTTGATATAGATGCTTTGTGGAAGGTATTAAGAGTGTATGGTGTGGGATGTAAATTGCTAGAAGCAGTGAAAAGTTTTTATCAACGATGTAAGGCATGTGTATGAGTAGGAAGGGAGGAAAGTGATTGGTTCCCAGTGAATGTTGGTTTGCGACATGGGAGTGTGATGTCTCCATGGCTGTTTAATTTGTTTATGGATGGGATTGTTAGGGAGGTGAATGCAAGAGTTTTGGAGAGAGGGGCAAGTACGTAGACTGCTGTGGATGAGAGAGCTTGGGAAGTGAGTCTGTTGTTGTTCGCTGATGATACAGCGTTGATGGTTGATTCAGGTGAGAAACTGCTGAATTTGGTGACTGACTTTGGTAAAGTGTGTGGCAGAAGAAAGCTGAGAGTAAATGTGAATAAGAGCAAGGTTATTAGGTTCAGTAGGGTTGAGGGGCAAGTTTATTGGGATGTAAGTTTGAATGGAGAAAAAACTGGAGAAGTGAAGTGTTTTAGATATCTAGGAGTGAATTTAGCAGCAGATGGAACCATGGAAGCAGAAATGAGTCACAGGGTGGGGAAGGGGGCAAAGGTTCTGGGAGCATTGAAGAATGTGTGGAAGGCAAGAATGTATCTCAGAGAGCAAAAATGGATATTTTTGGAGGAATAGCAGTTCCTACAATGTTACAATGCTGCAAAGCATGGGATATAGATAGGGTTGTGCAGAGGAGGGTGGATGTTTTGGAAATGAAATGTTTGAGGACAATATGTGGTGTGAGATGGTTTGATCAAGTAAGTAATGAAAGGGTAAGAGAGGTGTGTGGTAATAAAAAGACTGTGGTTGAGAGAGCAAAAGAGGGTGTATTGAAATGGTTTGGTCACATGGAGAGAATGAGTGAGGAAATATTGACAAAGGATATGTGTGTCAGAGGTGGAGGGAACGAGGAGAAGTGGGGGGACCAAATTGGAGGTGGAAGGATGGAGCAAAAACGATTTTGAGCAATCAGGGCCTGAACATACAGGAGGGTGAAAGGCGTGCAAGGAATAGAGTGAATTGGAATGATGTGGTATACCAGGGTCGACGTGCTATCAATTGATTGAACCAGGTCATATGAAGCATCTGGGGTAAACCATGGAAAGTTTTGTGGGGCCTGGATATGTATATATGTGTATGTCTGTGTATGTACATGTATGTATACGTTGAAATGTATATGTATATGTTTGTGTGTGTGTGGGTGTTTATGGATATACATTTATATGTGGGTGGGTTGGGCCATTCTTTCATCTGTTTCCTTGTGCTACCTCACTAACGCAGGAGACAGTGACTAAGTATAATTTAAAAAAAAAAATATTATTATTATTGTTATTGTTGTTATTATTATTATTATTTATTATTATTTAAGAATACTTCCCACGTATTCCCTGCGTGTCATAGAAGGCGACTAAAAGGGGAGGGAGCGGGGGGCTGGAATTCCTCCCCTCTCGTTTTTTTTTTTAGATTTTCCAAAAGAAGGAACAGAGGGGGGCCAGGTGAGGATATTCAAAAAAAGGCCCAGTCCTCTGTTCTTAGCGCTACCTCGCTAATGCGGGAAATGGCGAATAGTTTAAAAAAAAAAATTATTATTATTATTATTATTATTATTATTATTATTATTATTATTATTATTATTATCCCTGGGGATAGGGGTGAAAGAATACTTCCCACGCATTCCTCACGTGTCGTAGAAGGCGACTAGAGGGGACGGGAGCGGGGGGGCCAGAAATCCTCCCCTCCTTGTATTTTAACTTTCTAAAAAATGGGAAACAGGAGTCACGCTGGCAGTGCTCATCCTCCTCGTAGACTCAGATTGGGGTGTCTAAATGTGTGTGGATGTAACCAAGATGTGAAAAAAGGAGAGATAGGTAGTATGTTTGAGGAAAGGAACCTGGATGTTTTGGCTCTGAGTGAAACGAAGCTCAAGGGTAAAGGGGAAGAGTGGTTTGGGAATATCTTGGGAATAAAGAAAGGGGTTAGTGAGAGGACAAGAGCAAGGGAAGGAGTAGCAGTACTCCTGAAACAGGAGTTGTGGGAGTATGTGATAGAATGTAAGAAAGTAAATTCTCTATTGATATGGGTAAAACTGAAAGTTGATGGAGAGAGATGGGTGATTATTGGTGCATATGCACCTGGGCATGAGAAGAACGATCATGAGAGGCAAGTGTTTTGGGAGCAGCTGAATGAGTGTGTTAGTGGTTTTGATGCACAAAACCGGGTTATAGTGATGGATGATTTGAATGCAAAGGTGAGTAATGTGGCAGTTGAGGGAATAACTGGTATACATGGGGTGTTCAGTGTTGTAAATGGAAATGGTGAAGAGCTTGTAGATTTATGTGCTGAAAAAGGACTGGTGATTGGGAATACCTGGTTTAAAAAGCGAGATATACATAAGTATACTTATGTAAGTAGGAGAGATGGCCAAAGAGCGTTATTGGATTACGTATTAATTGACAGGTGCACGAAAGATAGACTTTTGGATGTTAATGTGCTGAGAGATGCAACTGGAGGGATGTCTGATCATTATCTTGTGGAGGCTAAGGTGAAGATTTGTATGGGTTTTCAGAAAAGAAGAGTGAATGTTGGGGTGAAGAGGGTGGTGAGAGTAAGTGAGCTTGGGAAGGAGACTTGTGTGAGGAAGTACCAGGAGAGACTGAGTACAGAATGGAAAAAAGTGAGAACAATGTAAGTAAGGGGAGTGGGGGAGGAATGGGATGTATTTAGGGAATCATTGATGGATTGCGCAAAAGATGCTTGTGGCATGAGAAGCGTGGGAGGTGGGTTGATTAGAAAGGGTAGTGAGTGGTGGGATGAAGAAGTAAGATTATTAGTGAAAGAGAAGAGAGAGTCATTTGGATGATTTTTGCAGGGAAAAAATGCAATTGAGTGGGAGATGTATAAAAGAAAGAGACAGGAGGTCAAGAGAAAGGTGCAAGAGGTGAAAAAGAGGGCAAATGAGAGTTGGGGTGAGAGAGTATAATTAAATTTTAGGGAGAATAAAAAAATGTTCTGGAAGGAGGTAAATAAAGTGCGTAAGACAAGGGAGCAAATGGGAACTTCAGTGAAGGGCGCAAATGGGGAGGTGATAACAAGTAGTGGTGATGTGAGAAGGAGATGGAGTGAGTATTTTGAAGGTTTGTTGAATGTGTTTGATGATAGAGTGGCAGATATAGGGTGTTTTGGTCGAGGTGGTGTGCAAAGTGAGAGGGTTAGGGAAAATGATTTGGTAAACAGAGAAGAGGTAGTAAAAGCTTTGCGGAAGATGAAAGCTGGCAAGGCAGCAGGTTTGGATGGTATTGCAGTGGAATCTATTAAAAAAGGGGGTGACTGTATTGTTGACTGGTTGGTAAGGTTATTTGATGTATGTATGACTCATGGTGAGGTGCCTGAGGATTGGCGGAATGCGTGCATAGTGCCATTGTACAAAGGCAAAGGGGGTAAGAGTGAGTGCTCAAATTACAGAGGTATAAGTTTGTTGAGTATTCCTAGTAAATTATTTGGGAGGGTATTGATTGAGAGGGTGAAGGCATGTACAGAGCATCAGATTGGGGAAGAGCAGTGTGGTTTCAGAAGTGGTAGAGGATGTATGGATCAGGTGTTTGCTTTGAAGAATGTATGTGAGAAATACTTAGAAAAGCAAATGGATTTGTATGTAGCATTTATGGATCTGGAGAAGGCATATGATAGAGTTGATAGAGATGCTCTGTGGAAGGTATTAAGAATATATGGTGTGGGAGGCAAGTTGTTAGAAGCAGTGTAAAGTTTTTATCGAGGATGTAAGGCATGTGTACGTGTAGGAAGAGAGGAAAGTGTGAACGAATGGGGCCTGGATGTGGAAAGGGAGCTGTGGTTTCGGTGCATTATTACATGATAGCTAGAGACTGAGTGTGAACAAATGGGGCCTTTGTTGTCTTTTCCTAGCGCTACCTCGCACACATGAGGGGGGAGGGGGATGGTATTCCATTTGTGGCGGGGTGGCGATGGGAATGAATAAAGGCAGACAGTGTGAATTGTGTGCATGGGTATATATGTATGTGTACATTGAGATGTATAGGTATGTATATTTGCGTGTGTGGACGTGTATGTATATACATGTGTATGGGGGTGGGTTGGGCCATTTCTTTCGTCTGTTTCCTTGCGCTACCTCGCAAACGCGGGAGACAGCGACAAAGCAAAATAAATAATAAAATGAATATTATTATTATTATCATCATTATTATTATTTATTCATTTACTTATTTTGCTTTGTCGCTGTCTCCCGCATTAGCAAGGTAGCGCAAGGAAACAGACAAAAGAATGACCCAACCCACCCACATACACATGTATATACATACACGTCTACACATGCAAATATACATACCTATACATCTCAACGTATACATATATATACACACACAGACATATACATATGTACACATGTACATAATTCATACTGTCTGCCTTCATTCATTCCCATTGCAACCTCGCCACACATGAAATAACAACACCCTCCCCCCTCATGTGTGCGAGGTAGCGCTAGGAAAAGACAACAAAGGCCCCATTTGTTCACACTCAGTCTCTAGCTATCATGTAATAATGCACCGAAACCACAGCTCCCTTTCCACATCCAGGCCCCACAGAACTTTCCATGGTTTACTTTGTGGCTGTCTCCTGCATTTGCGAGAAAGAATGGCTCAACCCACCCACATACACATGTATATACATACACGCCCACACACGCACATATGCATACCTATACATTTCAATGTTTACATACATGTACATACACAGAGATATACATATCTACACATGTACATATTAAGACTTGCTGTCTTCATCCATTCCCGTCGCCACCATGCCACACATAAAATGGCACCCCCCCTCCCCACACATGTGTGAGGTAGCGCTAGGAAATGACAACAAAGGCCACATTCGTTTACACTGGGTATCTAGCTGGCGTGTGTAATGTGCGGAAACCACAGCTCCCTTTCCACATTCATGCCCCACAAAACTTTCCATGGTTTACCCCAGACGCTTCACATGCCTTGGCTCAATCCATTGACAGCACGTCGACCCCGGTATATCACATTGTTCCAATTCACTCTATTCCTTGCATGCCTTTCACCCTCCTGTATGTTTAGGCCCCGATTGCTCAGAATCTTTTTCACTCCATCCTTCCACCTCCAATTTGGTCTCCCACTTCTCCTTGTTCCCTCAACCTCTGACACATGTATCCTCTTTGTCAATCTTTCCTCACTCAGTCTCTCCAAGTGACCAAACCATTTCCATACACCTTCTGCTTTCTCAACCACATTTTCTTTATTACCACACGTCTCTCTTACCCTTTCGTTACGTACTTGATAAAACCACCTCTCACCACATATTGTCCTCAAACATCTCATTTCCAACTCATCCAACCTCCTCCGCACAACCGTATGTATAGACCATGCCTCGCAGCCATATAACATTGTTGGAACTGCTATTCCTTCAAACATACCCATTTTTGCTCTCCAAGATAACGTTCTTGCCTTCCACGCATTCTTTAATGCTCCCAGAACCTTCGACCCCTCCCACACCTTGTGACTCACTTCAGCTTCCATGGTTCCATCCACTGCTAATCCACTCCCAGGTATCTAAAACACTTCACTTTCTCCAGTTTTTCTCCATTCAAACTTACCTCCCAATTGACTTGTTCTTCCACATACTGAACCTAATAACCTTGCTCTTATTCTCGTTTGCTCTCAGCTTTCTTCTTTCACACACTTTACCAAAATCAGTCACCAGCTTCTGCAGTTTCTCACCCGAATCAGCCACCAGTGCTCCAACATCAGCGAACAACAACTAACTCAGCTCCCAAGCCCTCTCATCCACAACAGACTGCATATTTGCCCCTCTCTCCAAAACTCTTGCATTTACCTCCCTAACAACTCAATCCATAGATAAACAACCATGGAGACATCACACACCCCTGCCGCAAACTGACATTCACTGGCAAGTGATCACTTTCCTCTCTTCCTACTCGTACACATGCCTTACATCCCCGATAAAAACTTTTCACCGCTTTTAGCAACGTACTTCCCATACCTTATACTCTTAATACCTTCCACAGAGTATGTCTTTCGACTCTATCGATAATATGCCTTCTCCAGATCCATAAATGCTACATACAAATCCATTTGTTTTTCTAAGTATTTCTCAAATACATTCTCCAAAGCAAATGCCTGATATACACATCCTCTACCACTTGTGAAACCACATTGCTCTTCCCCAATCTGATGCTCTGTACATGCCTTCACCCTCTCAGTTAATACCCTCCCATATAATTTCCCAGGAATTCTCAACAACTTTTTCCTCTGTAATTTGAACACTCACCTTTATCCCCTTTGCCTTTGTATAATGGCATTATGCATGCATTATGCCAATCCTCAGGCACTTCAACATTATTATTCATATAATTATTAATATTTTTACATAACCTCAAAACTCCCTCTTGAGGGTTTCTTGCATCTTCAAGACTGCAGCACAATTAGTAGTAGGAAAGAATGGATTTCTTTGAGTGAGAAGTTCTTTGTCAAGATTGTGTTCCAATTAGACAACTTCATTGAAGGTGACTATTTTGCTTACAGTGTTATCACAAGCTGGCAAGGTATGGTAACACCTTCCTCAAGCATCTTTCTTTGAAATATCCTTAGTTCTAATTGCTGTATTTTTTTCTCATACTCTTCAGTTTTTGTTTCATTACAAATAGGTACAATTGGGGCATGTTTCTGCCAGTGCCATGTCAACTGTTATGGAAAAAAAAGCCATTCTGTTTTTGAATCTGTCCATTGTTTCTGTGGTCTATATCTCTTCCTTGTACATTCTAGTATACCACTACTGTATATGTCTTTTTGACCAACCTGCCATCTGCCATGCATTCTGCATGGCCATACCATCCTGAAAGATTAACATTATGCACCTCTGATGATTTCTTCACACTACAGATGCTCCTTGACTTACAATGGGGTTACATTCCAAGAAACCCATCTTAAGTTGAAAATATCGTAAGTAGGAAATACATTTAATACGTTCAATACTGTACATCTAACCTACCAAATATCATAGCTTAGCCTATCCTACCTTATACATTCTCAGAACACTTATATTAGCCTACAGTTGGACAAAGTCATCTAACACAAAGCCTGTTTTATAATTAAGTGTTGAATATCACACCATCATATAGTCGAAAAATCATGTCAAACCATCTTAGGTTGGTGAGCATCTGTACTTATCCTTTTCACATCTAAATTCTTCAAGCTATCTCTCATCCTCATTCCAGCAATATTGTGCTTGTTATATACCTCTACTGCACTTATTGTTTACTTATCCTGACATATATAGATATAGATTTGAGTTTCACATCCATACTTTGGAGTTAGGACAAGTTTCTGCCCATCGCTCTGTCAAACATTCCACACAACTATCTCTTTTGACATTCCTATAATTCCACCTCTTGATTAATATACTTGGTATTTATGTTACATCCACTTTATTTTGGAAGCACTTTATTACAAAAATAACTAAATCTTCAATAAGAAATGTGGATTCATGTGTAGGTTTTGAGATTTCTTTTCTTCTGAACAGTAGCTTCATTGATTTATTTTTGAAATTATACTTAACTGCCATCTCCTGCGTTAGTGAGGTAGCGCAAGGAAACAGATGAGGAATGGCCAAACCCACCCATATACACATGTATATACATAAACACCCACACACACACATGTACATACATATATATTTCAACATATACATACATATACATATACAGACATATACATATATACACATGTACATATCCATACTTGCTGCCTTCATCCATTCCCATTGCCACCCCACCACACACAAAATAGCATCCCCCCCTCCAGTTTTGCAGCGCCAGGAACAGACAAAAAAGGCCACATTCGTTCACTCTCATTCTATAGCTGTCATGTGTAATGCACCGAAACCACAGCTCCCTTTCCACATCCAGGCCCCACAGACTTTTCCATGGTTTACCCCAGATGCTTTACATGCCCTGGTTCGATCCATTGACAGCACTTCAACCCTGGTGTACAACATCGTTCCAATTTACTCTATTCCTTGCATGCCTTTCACCCTCCTGTATGTCCAGGGCCCCGATTGCTCAAAATCTTTTTTCACCATCCCACCATCTCCAATTTGGTCTCCCACTTCTCCTCATTCCCTCTACCTCTGACACATATATCCTTTTTGTCAATCTTTCCTCACTCATTCTCTCCATATGACCAAATCATTTCAATATACCCTCTTCTGCTCTCTCAACCACTATTTTTATTACCACACATTCTTACCCTTTCATTACTTACTCGATCAGACCACCTCTCATCACATATTGTCCTCACACATTTCATTTCCAACACATCCCACCCTACTCCGCACACTCCTATCTATAGACCATGCCTCACAGCCATATAACATTGTTGGAACCACTATTCCTTAAAACAAACCCATTTTTGCTCTCCAAGATAACGTTCTTGCCTTCCACACTTTCTTCAACACTCCTAGAACCTTTGCCCCCTCCCACACTCTGTAACTCACTTCCGTTTCCATGGTTCCATCCGTTACTAAGTCCACTCACAGAAATATATATTCTTCTTTCTTTTTCTTTTAAACTATTCGCCATTTCCCGCGTTAGCGAGGTAGCGTTAGGAACAGAGGACTGGGCCTTTTTTGGAATATCCTCACCTGGCCCCCTCTGTTCCTTCTTTTGGAAAATAAAAAAAAAAAAAACGAGAGAGGAGGATTTCCAGCCCCCCGCTCCCTCCCCTTTTAGTCGCCTTCTACGACACGCAGGGAATACGTGAGAAGTATTCTTAATCCCCTATCCCCAGGGATAAAATATATATATATATGTACAGAGCATCAGATTGGGGAAGAGCAGTGCGGTTTCAGAAGTGGTAGAGGATGTGTGGATCAGGTGTTTGCTTTGAAGAATGTATGTGAGAAATACTTAG
This sequence comes from Panulirus ornatus, assembly GCF_036320965.1. Taxonomy (NCBI): domain Eukaryota; kingdom Metazoa; phylum Arthropoda; class Malacostraca; order Decapoda; family Palinuridae; genus Panulirus; species Panulirus ornatus. The sequence goes on along the minus strand of NC_092234.1, from coordinate 57,159,808 downwards.
AAAAGCAAATGGATTTGTATGTAGCATTTATGGATCTGGAGAAGGCATATGATAGAGTTGATAGAGATGCTCTGTGGAAGGTATTAAGAATATATGGTGTGGGAGGCAAGTTGTTAGAAGCAGTGAAAAGTTTTTATCGAGGATGTAAGGCATGTGTACGTGTAGGAAGAGAGGAAAGTGATTGGTTCTCAGTGAATGTAGGTTTGCGGCAGGGGTGTGTGATGTCTCCATGGTTGTTTAATTTGTTTATGGATGGGGTTGTAAAGGAGGTAAATGCAAGAGTCCTGGAAAGAGGGGCAAGTATGAAGTCTGTTGGGGATGAGAGAGCTTGGGAAGTGAGTCAATTGTTGTTCGCTGATGATACAGCGCTGGTGGCTGATTCATGTGAGAAACTGCAGAAGCTGGTGACTGAGTTTGGTAAAGTGTGTGGAAGAAGAAAGTTGAGAGTAAATGTGAATAAGAGCAAGGTTATTAGGTACAGTAGGGGTGAGGGTCAAGTCAATTGGGAGGTGAGTTTGAATGGAGAAAAACTGGAGGAAGCGAAGTGTTTTAGATATCTGGGAGTGGATCTGTCAGCGGATGGAACCATGGAAGCGGAAGTGGATCATAGGGTGGGGGAGGGGGCGAAAATTTTGGGAGCCTTGAAAAATGTGTGGAAGTCGAGAACATTATCTCGGAAATCAAAAATGGGTATGTTTGAGGGAATAGTGGTTCCAACAATGCTGTATGGTTGCGAGGCGTGGGCTATGGATAGAGATGTGCGCAGGAGGATGGATGTGCTGGAAATGAGATGTTTGAGGACAATGTGTGGTGTGAGGTGGTTTGATCGAGTAAGTAACGTAAGGGTAAGAGAGATGTGTGGAAATAAAAAGAGCGTGGTCGAGAGAGCAGAAGAGGGTGTTTTGAAATGGTTTGGGCACATGGAGAGAATGAGTGAGGAGAGATTGACCAAGAGGATATATGTGTCGGAGGTGGAGGGAACGAGGAGAAGAGGGAGACCAAATTGGAGGTGGAAAGATGGAGTGAAAAAGATTTTGTGTGATCGGGGCCTGAACATGCAGGAGGGTGAAAGGAGGGCAAGAAATAGAGTGAATTGGAGTCATGTGGTATACAGGGGTTGACGTGCTGTCAGTGGATTGAAGCAAGGCATGTGAAGCGTCTGGGGTAAACCATGGAAAGCTGTGTAGGTATGTATATTTGCGTGTCTGGACGTGTGTATGTACATGTGTATGGGGGGGGGGGGTTGGGCCATTTCTTTCGTCTGTTTCCTTGCGCTACCTCGCAAACGCGGGAGACAGCGACAAAGTATAAAAAAAAAAAAAAAAAAAAAAAATATATATATATATATATATATATATATATATATATATATATATATATATATATATATATATATATATATATATTTATATCTATTTTGCTGTGTGTGTATATATATGTGTACATTGAGATGTATAGGTATGTATATTTGCGTGTGTGGGCGTGTGTGTGTGTACATTGTGTATGGGGGTGGGTTGTGCCATTTCTTTCGTCTGTTTCCTTGCGCTACCTCGCAAACGCGGGAGACAGCGACAGAGCAAAATAGATATAAATATATATATATATATATATAAATATATATATATATATATATATATATATATATATATATATATATATATATATATATATATATATATATATATATTATATATATATATATATATTTATATCTATTTTGCTTTGTCGCTGTCTCCCGCGTTTGCGAGGTAGCGCAAGGAAACAGACGAAAGAAATGGCACAACCCACCCCCATACACAATGTACACACACACATGCCCACACACGCAAATATACATACCTATACATCTCAATGTACACATATATATACACACACAGACACATACATATATACCCATGCACACAATTCACACTGCCTGCCCCTATTCATTTCCATCGCCACCTCGCCACACATGGAATACCATCCCCCTCCCCCTTCATGTGTGCGAGGTAGCACTAGGAAAAGACAACAAAGGCCCCATTCGTTCACACTCAGTCTCCAGCTGTCACGCAATAATGCCCAAAACCACAGCTCCCTTTCCACATCCAGGCCCCACACAACTTTCCATGGTTTACCCCAGACGCTTCACATGCCCTGCTTCAATCCACTGACAGCACGTCAACCCCGGTATACCACATCGATCCAATTCACTCTATTCCTTGCCCGACCTTTCACCCTCCTGCATGTTCAGGCCCCGATCACTCAAAATCTTTTTCACTCCATCTTTCCACCTCCAATTTGGTCTCCCACTTCTCCTTGTTCCCTCCACCTCCGACACATATATCCTCTTGGTCAATCTTTCCTCACTCATTCTCTCCATGTGCCCAAACCATTTCAAAACACCCTCTTCTGCTCTCTCAACCACGCTCTTTTTATTTCCACACATCTCTCTTACCTTTACATTACTTACTCGATCAAACCACCTCACACCACACATTGTCCTCAAACATCTCATTTCCAGCACATCCACCCTCCTGCGCACAACTCTATCCATAGCCCACGCCTCGCAACCATACAACATTGTTGGAACCACTATTCCTTCAAACATACCCATTTTTGCTTTCCTAGATAATGTTCTCGACTTCCACACATTCTTCAAGGCTCCCAGGATTTTCGCCCCCTCCCCTACCCTATGATTCACTTCCGCTTCCATGGTTCCATCTGCTGCCAGATCCACTCCCAGATATCTAAAACACTTTACTTCCTCCAGTTTTTCTCCATATATATATATATATATATATATATATATATATATATATATATATATGAAAGCCGGCAAGGCAGCAGGTTTGGATGGTATTGCAGTGGAATCTATTAAAAACGGGGGTGACTGTATTGTTGACTGGTTGGTAAGGTTATTTACTGTATGTATGACTCATAGTGAGGTGCCTGAGGATTGGCGGAATGTGTGCATAGTGCCATTGTACAAAGGCAAAGGGGATAAGAGTGAGTGCTCAAATTACAGAGGTATAAGTTTGTTGAGTATTCCTGGTAAATTATATGGGAGGGTATTGATTTGAGAGGGTGAAGGCATGTACAGAGCATCAGATTGGGGAAGAGCAGTGTGGTTTCAGAAGTGGTAGAGGATGTGTAGATCAGGTGTTTGCTTTGAAGAATGTATGTGAGAAATACTTAGAAAAGCAAATGGATTTGTATGTAGCATTTATGGATCTGGGGAAGGCATATGATAGAGTTGATAGAGATGCTCTGTGGAAGGTATTAAGAATACATGGTGTGGGAGGCAAGTTATTAGAAGCAGTGAAAAGTTTTTATCGAGGATGTAAGGCATGTGTACGTGTAGGAAGAGAGGAAAGTGATTGGTTCTCAGTGAATGTAGGTTTGTGGCAGGGGTGTGTGATGTCTCCATGGTTGTTTAATTTGCTTATAGATGGGGTTGTTAGGGAGGTGAATGCAAGAGTTTTGGAAAGAGGGGCAAGTATGAAGTCTGTTGTGGATGAGAGAGCTTGGGAAGTGAGTCAGTTGTTGTTCGCTGATGATACAGCGCTGGTGGCTGATTCATGTGAGAAACTGCAGAAGCTGGTGACTGAGTTTGGTAAAGTGTGTGAAAGAAGAAAGTTAAGAGTAAATGTGAATAAGAGCAAGGTTATTAGGTACAGTAGGGTTGAGGGTCAAGTCAATTGGGAGGTAAGTTTGAATGGAGAAAAACTGGAGGAAGTAAAGTGTTTTAGGTATCTGGGAGTGGATCTGGCAGCAGATGGAACCATGGAAGCGGAAGTGAATCATAGGGTGGGGGAGGGGGCGAAAATCGTGGGAGCCTTGAAGAATGTTTGGAAGTCGAGAACATTATCTTGGAAAGCAAAAATGGGTATGTTTGAAGGAATAGTGGTTCCAACAATGTTGTATGGTTGCGAGGCGTGGGCTATGGATAGAGTTGTGCGCAGGAGGGTGGATGTGCTGGAAATGAGATGTTTGAGGACAATGTGTGGTGTGAGGTGGTTTGATCGAGTAAGTAATGTAAGGGTAAGAGAGATGTGTGGAAATAAAAAGAGCGTGGTTGAGAGAGCAGAAGAGGGTGTTTTGAAATGGTTTGGGCACATGGAGAGAATGAGTGAGGAAAGATTGACCAAGAGGATATATGTGTCGGAGGTGGAGGGAACGAGGAGAAGTGGGAGACCAAATTGGATGTGGAAAGATGGAGTGAAACAGATTTTGAGTGATCGGGGCCTGAACATGCAGGAGGGTGAAAGGCGGGCAAGGAATAGAGTGAATTGGATCGATGTGGTATAACGGGGTTGACATGCTGTCAGTGGATTGAATCAGGGCATGTGAAGCATCTGGGGTAAACCATGGAAAGTTGTGTGGGGCCTGGATGTGGAAAGGGAGATGTGGTTTCGGGCATTATTGCATGACAGCTAGAGACTGAGTGTGAACGAATGGGGCCTTTATTGTCTTTCCTAGCACTACCTCGCACACATGAGGGGGGGAGGCGGATGGTATTCCATGTGTGGGGAGGTGGCGATGGGAATGAATAAGGGCAGACAGTGTGAGTTGTGTGCATGTGTATATATGTATGTGTCTGTGTGTGTATATATATGTGTGCATTGAGATGTGTAGGTATGTATATTTGCATGTGTGGACGTGTATGTATATACATGTGTATGTTGGTGGGTTGGGCCATTTCTTTCGTCTGTTTCCTTGCGCTACCTCGCAAACGCGGGAGACAGCGACAAAGCAAAATAAATAAATAAAATAAATATATATATATATATATATATATATATATATATATATATATATATATATATATATATATATATATATATCTTTTTTTTCTTTCTTTTAAACTATTCGCCATTTCCCGCATTAGCGAGGTGGCATTAGGAACAGAGGACTGGGTCTTTTTTGGAATATCCTCACCTGGCCCCCTCTGTTCCTTCTTTCTGGGGGGGGGAAAAAAAAAACGAGAGGAGAGGATTTCCAGCCCCCCGCTCCCCCACCTTTTAGTCGCCTTCTACGACACGCAGGGAATACGTGGGAAGTATTCTTAATCCCCTATCCCCAGGGATATATATATATATATATATATATATATATATATATATATATATATATATATATATATATATATATCCTCAACTGCCAGGTACTTTAGCATTCTTACATTCCAGTAGCTTTTTTCCTTTAACTTCATCCAGAAAGTAACTTTGCATGCTTTTCACTCATACTCATGAGCAGAATATTTTGGCATTTATAAGCCATTAGAAAAAAATTGTTGTAAAATGACATTTGTGGCGAACTGGTCTTGTAAATTAGATATGCATCCAAAGAGTTATAGAGTGTGAGGAGTTGTGTATGCCATTCTTGTTCAGTTGCTAGCAATGGCTAATTGAGAATAGATAGATAGATAGACAGGCAACTTCTTTTTCTTTGCAAGGATGGGCTAATCAGAGTTAACATAATATGCAGCATTATATACATTATATACAGAGGATTTTACCATCTTAAGGAAATAAAGAAAGCTATGACTTTAAAAACTCATGTTGCCTCTGCAGGACCTGTTAAACAGCTGTCACGACACAGTCAAATCTACCCAAGTGAGACGGGAGAAGCCCCACCAGACAGACCCCACAAGTGTCACTACTGTCTTGCTGCATTTAAAAAGTCATCGCACCTTAAGCAGCATGAAAGAACACATACTGGGGAAAGGCCATTCAAGTGTGATAGTTGTAATAAGTAAGTATTATCTTTCTTTCATACTATTCACCATTTCCCACGTTAGCAAGGTAGCGTTAAGAACAGAGGACTGGACCTTTGAGGGAATATCCTCACCTGGCCCCCTTCTCTGTTCCTTCTTTTGGAAAATAAAAAAAAAACGAGAGGGGAGGATTTCCAGCCCCCTGCTCCCTTCCCTTTTAGTCGCCATCTACGACACGCAGGGAATACATGGGAAGTATGCTTTCTCCCCTATCCCCTGGGATAAGGTAAGTATTATATTAAGAATAAAACAGTTATGTCTGAATGTATATTTCAGTAGTATAGTCAGCTAAGTTTTGGTCAGATTTCACTGTTAATGTGTTAATACTGTTTCTTACATTCTTCAATTGATTTTTATAAAGTTTATAAAGAGCACAGCAACCTTAATACAACCCAGGGTATAAAATGGTAAAGTCCCTGTGGAGTTGTGTGCTGAAAAAAGATTGGAAATACTGGTTTAAATACACAGGTATTAGTAGGTGAATCGGACAGATGGTCAACAGGCATTATTAGATCATGTATTATTTGATAGGCATGTAAAAGAGATACTTATGGATGTAAATGTGCTGAGAGGGGCAGCTAGTGGAATGTCTGATCACTATCTTGTGGAGTTGGCGGTGAAGATTTGTAGAGGTTTTCAGTAGAGGAGACAATGTTAGGGAGAAGAAGGTGATGAGAGTAAGTGAACTTGGAAAAGAGAATGTTTGAAGAAATATCATGAGAGATTGAGTGTAGATTGGCAAAAGGTGAGAGCAAATGAAATGAGGGGAGTGGGTGAGGAATGGTAGGTATTTAGGGAAGTGGTGATGGCATGTGCAAGAGATGCATGTGGCATGAGAATGGTGGGGAAATGGGCAGATTAAAAAGGGTAGTGAGTGGCGGAATGAAGAAATAAAGTTGCTAGTGAAAGAGAAAAGAGAGGTGTTTTGGTAATACTTACAAGGAAGGAGTGCAAATGACTGGAAGATGTATAAGAGGAAGCAACAAGAAGTTAAGAGGAAGGTGGAGGGGTTGAAAAAGAGAGCAAATGAGAGAGGGTGAGAGAGTATCATTAAACTTTAGGGAGAATAAAAAGATGTTTTAGAAGGAGGTAGATAATGTGTGAAAGACAAGAGAACAGGTAGAGACATAGGTGAAGCGGCAAAAGGGGAAGTGATGACAGTTATGGAGTGAATATTTTGAGGGATTGTTAAATGTGTTTGATGACAGAGTGACAGTGACAGTGTAGGGTGTTTAGGTCAGGGTGGTATGCAAAGTGAGAGCATCAGGGAGAGTGGTTTATTGAAATGAGAAGAGGTATAATGAAGTAGAATAAGAATTTGATATGATTATTATTATACATTATCGCTGTTTCCTGCGTCACTGAGGTAGTGCCAGGAAACAAATGAAGAATGGCCCTACCATTCATGTAAACATATATATGCATAAATGCCTGTACATGCACATATACATACATATATATACACAGACATATACATGTATACACAAGTGCATATACTTGTTTGCCTTCATCCATTCCTGTGGCTACCCTGCCACACAGGAAATAGTATCCCCCTCTGCCTTTCAGCTAGGTAGCACCAGGAAAAGACAAAAAAGGCCACATTTGTTCACACTCAGTCTCTAGCTGTCATACATGGTTTGGATGGTATTTCAGTGAAATTTATTAAAAAAAGGGGGGTGACTCTGTTGTTGATTTATTGTTAAGGATATTCAATGTATGTGTAGAGCATGGTGAAGTGCCTGAGGAGTGGCAGCATGCATGCATGGTGCCTTTGTACAAAGGCAAAGGGGATAAAGGGGAGTGTTCAAATTACAGAGGCATAAGTTTATTAGATTTTCCTGGGAAATTATATGGGAGGGTATTGATTGAGAGGGTAAAGGCATGTACAGAGCATCAGATTGGGGAAGAGCAGTGTGGTTTCAGAAGCGGTAGAGGATGTGTGGATCAGAAATACTTAGAAGACAGATGGATTTGTATGTAGCATTTATGGAACTGGAGAAGGCATATGATACAGTTGATAGAGATGCTATGTGGAAGGTTTTAAGGGTACATGGTGTTGGATGTAATTTGCTAGAAGTAGTGAAGAGTTTCTACCAGGGATGCAAGGCATGTGTACGAGTAGGAAGGGAGGAAAGTGATTGGTTCCCAGTGAATGTTGGTTTGTGGCAGGGGTGTGTGATGTCTCCATGGTTATTTAACTTGTTTATGGATTTGGTGGATAGGTAAGTGAATGCAAGAGTTTTAGAGAGGGGCAAGTACGCAGTCTATTGTGGATGATAGGGCCTGGGAAGTGAGTCAGTTATTATTCGCTGATGATACAGTGCTGGGGGCTGATTCGGGTGAGAAACTGCAGAGATTGGTGACTGAGTTTGGTAAAGTGTGTGAAGGAGAAGGTTGAGAGTAAATGTGAATAAGAGCAAGGTTTTAAGTTCAGTAGGGTTAAGGGACAAGTAAATTGGGAGGTAAGTTTGAATGGAGAAAAATTGGAGGAAGTGAAGTGTTTTAGATACCTGGGAGTGGACTTAGCAGCAGATGGAACCATGAAAGTGGAAGTGAGTCACAGGGTTGGGGAGGGGGCAAAGGCTCTGGGAGCATTGAAGAATGTGTGGAAGGTGAGAATGTTATATCGGAGAGCAAATATGGGTATGTTTGAAGGAATAGTGGTTCCAATGATGTTATATCATTGCGACGCAAGGGCTATAGATAGGGTTATGCAGAGGAGGGTGGATGTGTTGGAAATGAAATGTTTAAGGACAATATATGGTGTGAGGTGGTTGGATCGAGTTAGAGAGATGTGTGGTAATGAAAAGAGTGTGGTTGAGAGAGCAGAAGAGGGTTTATTGAAATGGTTTGGACACCTGAAGAGAATGAATGAGGAAAGATTGACAAAGGGGATATATGTGTCAGAGATGGAGGTAACAAGGAAAAGCAGGAGAGCAAATAGGAGGTATGTATTACATTTATATGTTTTCTCTGTGTACCATGATCTTAGATTTTTTCTTCATACTTGTTCACTTTTTCCCTGATTAGTGGGGTAGTGCCAGGAACAGTCTAGCAACAATCTCATTTCCTCAGATCCACTCTCTACCTTTCATATATAATGAACAAAAACCAGAGCTCCTTATCCACAGCCATGCCCTATATACCTTTTCTGTGGTTTTTTCCTGACCACTTTATGGCCCCCTTATTAGCCTCGTGACAGCATATTGCCCTCTGTACGTCACATCACTTCAGTTCACTCTATATCTTGCATGCCTTTCACCTCCTTGCATGCTCAGATCCAGATGATTCAAAGCATCTTTCAGTTCATCCTTCCATCTCATTTTCAGTCGACAGCAAAAATATCAGAAAACGAAGACAGACTTTGTGCTTTGCTTATTCAAGAGACTGAAAATTTGTCACCTTAGTTATCTATCTATCTGTATATCAATCTATATCTCTGATGCCTGTTCCAACTAGAACTCCCTGAAAAGGTGGCCATGGCAACAGTCTTTATAAAGAAATAACTCCAGTGCCACTTCTTAGCCTTTAGTGCCTCACCCGTAACAGGCCACTGGCAGGAGGCAAGTCTACTCAGAGCCAGAATATCCAGGTTTCTTTCCTCAAACATACTACATGTCTCTCCTTTCTTCTCATCTTAATTACTTCCTCACAATTTTAGACACCCTAGCCTTTTTGTGTTCTCTCTTTTTGAAACTGAAATACATGAAGGGAAGGGATTCTGACCCCCCAATTCCATCCCCCAATTCCACTCCATTTAGTTGGCTCTCATAAAACAAAAAATTTTAACTTATCTTCCTGCTGCAGGGGTCCCTTCTTCCCTTATGATTCTTCTTGAGCACTCAGGAAGCTGGCTGCATCCACCAGTTGTTGGGACCACATGTCATACAATGTTTTGATGTTGAGTATGCGTATGTGAAGAGAGTACAGGGCAGTTGAGTAGTAAGTGCTCATTGTCTTCATTACAGTAGTTAGATCATGGGCATGAAGGGTCTTAGGACATTTTGATATTGTGTTTATAGTTTTGCAGTAATGGGTGATGTCTAGAGCATAAGAGAGGATGAGTGACTCATTTTTGTCTGGTAGTTAGGTTCATGAAGGATTTGTAGCTGGTGGGATGGAGTTGAAAACTGAGTTTGGAGGTCACTTGTTTAGTGCTTGTCAGGTTATTTCAGTGTGTGTTTTGACTTTGATATATTTGTTGAGCGAGTGGGATTTGTGAGTAGAGATTATTGAAGCATGTAGCAGGGGTAAACTTTTATTTCTACTTGGGGATTGATGGTTAGTTATGGAGTGGTTTGAGTGGGAGAGCGTCTAGTGCTGTCGCATTGAATTAAGAGCCAAGCAGATTGAGGTAAGATTGTATTGTGAGGTTTTTAGAGTCCTTGTGAAAATGTTGCGTGCTTATGGTTGCTAAGCGGCCAATGATTGTTCTAAGCACACTACAGTAAAGCTTCAGTTATCCGAAATGTATTGGGAAATTGGCTGTTTCGAATAACAAAAATGCCAGTTATTCAAGTCTTGTTTTTGATATATTGAATAATTCAGAAATTGCCTATCCCTCACTTTAGATGTGGGTTATGTTCTGCGAAAACCTCGCATAAAGAGAAATTGCATAAAGCTCTGGTGGATTCTCCTGTTACCTTCACATTATGTAGCTTCTGACATTGAATAAGATTATCTAGCCATTCTTTGTTTGTGTTATGTAGCTTCTGATATTGAATAAACTTATCTAACCATCCTTTGCTTGCTTGGAACACCCAAACGCTGATGCTTCCTCACCACCATTACCATATCACTAGATTTCTAGCTTCATTTCTAAGGTCAGAGAAATTCTTTTCCATTTAATTGCTGGCTCTAGGGTTGGAGAAGAAGTTGGATGTTTGGATGTGATATTAACAAATGCAAACACAGCCGGTTGCAGGAAAATCACATTAGCAGGTATACCCATATAGCATAGGTAGCACAGATCCACACAAAACAGTGGTACCTGCAAGATGGTCCCACTGACAGGAATGTCACATGTTCCTACCAGGACCCATGCTTACTCTAAGCACCAATCCCCATTGAAGTTTTGGTGCAATTTGTACAGCTCTAATGCTCTCTCAACAGTATCAGTGTGTTGTGTGATTTGTAGCTTCATTTTTAAAGTCAGAGAGGTTGTCTTCCATTTAACAGCTGATTCTGGGGTAGGAGATATTGCTGGATGTTTAGGTGCCATATTTACAAACACAAACACATTGTATTGTAGAAAAATCACTTTAGCTGGTATGCCCAAATCATGCAAGTAGCACAGATCCACACACAACAGTGGTAACTGTGAGACTGACCTGCTAGTGGGACCATGGCACACTCCACTTAGGACCCACACTCACTCCACCCACCAACCCTCATGGAAATTTTGGTGCACTTTATACTGCACACATTTTGAAATATTTTACTTATTCATAGATATTTTACATAGAGGAAATACGAATATATGCAAGCAAATATATACTACAAAATGCCTTAATTTTCTTCTGCTGCTTGGTGATATTGTAAATATTCGTCATGCCAGGGATGAAGGCCTTCATTAGTGCCACCTTGGATTCACTCTTGGTCAGTCTCTTGAAAAAATCAATCATCTTTTCGAGGCTTAAGACACTTCTTTTGTGCTTCATGTAAGACTTACACAGCCTTGAGGAACTGTAAAGCAATTACTGACAACATTTGAAAGGGGCCATTGTCTATATTTAGTTATCAAGGGTACACTTAGTCCACAAATGTGTAAGACCAGCACTCAGCACTGCTCTAGAGAGCACCTGAGAGATAGTAAAACATTCACCAGCACCACAATACACCTGGTGGTGATGCGCTAATCATTTTGGCATGGTGTGTGTGCAATTTGAAATAATTTTATGTATCTTTTATTTTTTTTTCAGATAATGGAAGGTTGCCAACCAATATTGAAAAAACATCAGTGGTTTGAACATTTTGTTGTCTTGAATACTAGATAACAAAAGTTTTACTGTATTTTGTGTCATGCCCAGCTTTATCATCTTCCTTTCATCCACATTTACTGTTTCCTAGTTTAGCAACGTTATGCAAGAAACAGAATGAACATGATGTACCATTTTCTTACAGCTACTCTCTAGCTGTTATGTGTAATGCACCAAAGCTGCAGCCCCCAGTCCACAACCAGGCCACGCAGACCTTTCCTTAGTTCCCCCAGATGCTTCATATGTCATGGTCTAGTCCATTGACCTAACATTCTCCCTTGTATACTACATTGTTCCAGTTCACTTGATCCCATGCATGTCTTTCACCCTCCAGTGTATTTGGACTCTTTTTTTTTTTATTGTTTTGATATTTCTCATGTTTTGATTTATTCTTACCATGTTTCTTTTATTCATATAGCCAAAGGAATTTTGCATCTTTGCAGCGTCTTTATTTTTTTGCGTATACCAGAAGAGCAGCAGTATGTATGTGCACAAATATGAAATGTCTTAAGTTTTTATTTTTTTCTGTAGTTTGTCTATACCCAATAATCACCCCTTCTCTTCTTGATTTCTCATGTTGCCCTATCCATAGAAAATTTTTTTAATCCTGGCAGAATTACTTAACACTGACACATATTTTTATAACAGTTCACCCTCACTAATGTTCCATCTTGAGAACAGTACATTTAATATGAAAACTAATTGTAGTAGCAGTAGTGAATTACTAGAGACATAACCCTTATGCCTAATATGGTACATTTTTTTCTAGGCAGTTTAATTCCTTGAGTGTCCTGAAGTCACATTTTAAAACGCACACCAAACAGAGAACTCACAAGTGTTCTGTATGCAATGGCCTTTTTGCAACCAATGGGAGCTTGAGAAGACATCGAACGACCCACTCAACGGTTGGTATTACTTCTAATGAATTGGAATTTGACATGAGTTCTTGGATTTGGCTTTTTAGAAAATTATCTGTGGTATGATTTGTTATGAACAGGAAAGATTTGTAATTGTAGTGATAAGTCATACAAGGAAAATGTGAAAAGAAAGGAATGATTATTTGCAGCTGGTTTCCAGTATTAGGATGTGAATCTAAAAATTAGCAAGATTGAATTGATTTGGATGAGTGAGATTTGGTGATGATTATCTTAATACAGAATGTGGAAAGACTGTTAGAAGAATGGAAAGACTGTTAGAAGAATGGATAAGCCATGACTTATGAGATGGTAATTATATGTTCATCATTAAAGAGAAAAACAGGATTTGAGTATTTGGTATGGCTGTTTTTTAGTACCTTGTTGCAAAGCAAAGGGGCATATTGTTTTGCCCTTGTCCATACGTCCAGTCATCTGTTCTGATCTTCTGTATATGATATCATGTGTAAGTGATTGGATATGCACCAAACGTTTAACACAGGAACAGTTTAGAGGGTCCTATATCTGCTTTAGGTTTTAGTGTTAGAATCAGATGTTAAGTTCACAAGGTCTTGCACACTTACGTGTTATGAAGTACACATGTACTGTATATACTCATCTATATATCTACCTTGTGTATAGGTCAACCCTCGATTTTTGCCAAGAAATCATTAAATCATGATATGCCTTGTGCAGAGGCAGACTCAAGTTTTTAAGGGTAATGGAACAACAAATTAGGGTAATAAAGCACCATATTTTATGGCATATAAAATTCATCACAGAAAATCCTCACAAGAAAACACTACTTCCAATAAACTGAGGGTTGCTGAGCCTGAAACACAGAGTGCCAAAGGCAAATTTTTGACCATTTATTGTTATGGCACTTTTCATTGAAATGTGGGTGACTTTAGAAAAAATATTGTATGTTTCCATTCAAGTATTTATTCAGGTTAATTAGGATAGAATGTCATTGTAATACAGCAGTTTTTAATTGAAAATCCTTTGAAAAGTAATTACAGTAAAGATTTTTTGAGCAGCAAAAGAAAGCGAAAGTTGATTGTCTTCATCATGATTTTATCCCACTTTCCACTATAATACATACATCACTTCAGCAAAAATATTACATTTCCATGATTGTATTTTATCCAGCACAGTATGGATAAAATATCATTGTAATATAGTAGTATTTTAGCCAAAAACTATTTAAAAAGCGAGTAACATCTCTTGAACATATGAAGGTTTGATAAAGTCTTTTGTTTTCGTCATGTATTTCATCATATTTTACATTGAAATACATCATGTTTCAGCAAAGCTACTATACATTTCTGAGAGTATATTCATTCAGGCACAGATAAGGTAAAATATACTTGTGTTGTAATAGTTTTTCAACTGAAAACTATTTGTAAAACATTTACCATCTAGCTGATACAACAAAGGCTTTACCTTTGCATCGGCCCTTTCTAACCCGCCTTTAATGTTACCATACATTGAAATTGTGTTTATGCTCTTATTGTCTTGCTTCTTATTTTCCAGAAATATGACAGGCTTGTATATAATGCAATGTTATGGTACTTTTGATTTACGAATATTCATTTTTGAAAATACATAAGACACCAAACAAACACCAGTATAGGTATCTACATGACTCCTACCAAAAGAGACCAAACATGCTTGACACATAATCTCCTCAGCATGGATTCGAGAACAATAAAGCTCACAACAAAGTTCAAGCTCCAGTAAAGTTGACGGAAGGTACTAAATTGTTAAGCAAAGGGAGAAATGTTTGTAAATTTTCATTTGTTAGCCAAACACAAAGAATGTCATCTGTTTGTCTAATAGCATTAGAGGGTAAGATATCATTTAGTAACTATGCTTCAAAGAGTTCCATATAAAGATTGCTTAATACAAGTGAAAGAGGGTTACCCATTGCCATACAAAATTTCTAAGCATAATACTCTCCATCAGATTGAAATACACATTCTTTTAGTTTTTATTATTCATTTTTTATACTTAAACGCCGTCTCTCACATCAGCTAGGTAGCAAAAGGAAACAGACGAAAGAATGGCCCAACCCACCCAGATACACATGTACATACACATGTACACATGTATAAGCATATGATAGAGTTGATAGAGATGCTCTGTGGAAGGTATTAAGAATATATGGTGTGGGAGGCAAGTTGTTAGAAGCAGTGAAAAGTTTTTATTGAGGATGTAAGGCATGTGTACGTGTAGGAAGAGAGGAAAGTGGTTGGTTCTCAGCGAATGTAGGTTTGTGGCAGGGGTGTGTGATGTCTCCATGGTTGTTTAATTTGTTTATGGATGGGGTTGTTAGGGAGGTGAATGCAAGTGTTTTGGAAAGAGGGGCAAGTATGAAGTCTGTTGTGGATGAGAGAGCTTGGGAAGTGAGTCAGTTGTTGTTCGCTGATGATACAGCGCTGGTGGCTTATTCATGTGAGAAACTGCAGAAGCTGGTGACTGAGTTTGGTAAAGTGTGTGAAAGAAGAAAGTTAAGAGTAAATGTGAATAAGAGCAAGGTTATTAGGTACAATAGGGTTGAAGGTCAAGTCAATTGGGAGGTAAGTTTGAATGGAGAAAAACTGGAGGAAGTAAAGTGTTTTAGATATCTGGGAGTGGATCTGGCAGCGGATGGAACCATGGAAGCGGAAGTGAATCATAGGGTGGGGGAGGGGGCGAAAATTCTGGGAGCCTTGAAGAATGTGTGGAAGTCAAGAACATTATCTTGGAAAGCAAAAACGGGTATGTTTGAAGGAATAGTGGTTCCAACAATGTTGTATGGTTGCGAGGCGTGGGCTATGGATAGAGCTGTGCACAGGAGGGTGGATGTGCTGGAAATGAGATGTTTGAGGACAATGTGTGGTGTGAGGTGGTTTGATCGAGTAAGTAATGCAAGGGTAAGAGAGATGTGTGGAAATAAAAAGAGCGTGGTTGAGAGAGCAGAAGAGGGTGTTTTGAAATGGTTTGGGCACATGGAGAGAATGAATGAGGAAAGATTGACCAAGAGGATATATGTGTGGGAGGTGGAGGGAACGAGGAGAAGAGGGAGACCAAATTGGAGGTGGAAAGATGGAGTGAAAAAGATTTTGAGTGATCGGGGCCTGAACATGCAGGAGGGTGAAAGGTGGGCAAGGAATAGAGTGAATTGGATCGATGTGGTATACCGGGGTTGACGTGCTGTCAGTGGATTGAATCAGGGCATGTGAAGCGTCTGGGGTAAACCATGGAAAGTTGTGTGGGGCCTGGATGTGGAAAGGGAGCTGTGGTTTCGGGCATTATTTCATGACAGCTAGAGACTGAGTGTGAACGAATGGGGCCTTTGTTGTCTTTTCCTAGTGCTACCTCACACACATGAGGGGGGAGGGGGATGGTATTCCATGTGTGGCGAGGTGGCGATGGGAATGAATAAAGGCAGACAGTGTGAATTGTGTGCATGAGTATATATGTATGTGTCTGTGTGTGTATATATATGTGTACATTGAGATGTATAGGTATGTATATTTGCGTGTGTGGACGTGTATGTATATACATGTGTATGGGGGTGGGTTGGGCCATTTCTTTCGTCTGTTTCCTTGCGCTACCTCGCAAACGCGGGAGACAGCGACAAAGCAAAATAAAAAAGATATAATAATAATACATAAACACCTACACACACACATATACATACCTATACATTTCTACGTACACATACACATACATACACAGACACATACATATATACACATGTAGATGTTCATACTTGTTGCCTTCATCCATTTCCGTTGCCACCCTGCCGCACGTGAAATTGCAAAAAAAAAAGAAAAGACAAGAAAAAGACAAAAAAGGCCACATTCGTTCGCACTGAGTCTCTAGCTGTCATGTGTAATGCACTGAAACCACCGCTCCTTTTCCACTTTCAAGCCTCATATAACTTTCTATGGTTTACCCCAGATGCTTCACATTCCCTGGTTCAATCCATTGACAGCACGTCCACCCCAGTATACCACATCGTTCCAATTCACTCTATTCCTTGCATGTCTTTCACCCTCCTGTATGTTCAGGCCCCAATCGCTCAAAATCTTTTTCACTCCATCCTTCCACCTCCAGTTTGGTCTCCCACTTCTCGTTGCCTCTACCTCTGACATATATATCCTCTTGGTCAATCTTTCATCTCTCATTCTTTCCTTATGACCACACCATTTCAACACACACTCTTCTGCTCTCTCGACCACACTCATTTTATTACCCTTTCATTACTTACTCGATCAAACCACCTCACACCATGTATTGTCCTCAAACATTTCATTTCCATCACATCCACCCTCATCCACACAACCCCATCTATAGCTCATCCCTTGCAACCATATAACACCGTTGAAACCACTATTCCTTGAAACATATCCATTTTTGCTCTTCGAGGTAACATTCTCACCTTCCACACATTCTTCAACGTTCCCAGAACCTTCGCTCCCTCCCCCACTCTCTGACTTACTTCTGCTTCCATGGTTCCACCCACTGCTAAATAGACGCACAGATATCTAAAACACTTCACTTCCTCCAGTTTTTCTCCATTCAAACTTACCTCCCAATTGACTTGTCCCTCAACCCTATTGTACCTAATAACCTTGCTCTTATTCACATTTACTCTCAGCTTTCTTCTTTCACACACTTTACCAAACTCAGTCACCAGCTTCTGCAGTTTCTCACATGAATCAGCCACCAGCGCTGTATCATCAGCGAACAACAACTGACTCACTTCCCAAGCTGTCTCATGCACCATAGACTGCATACTTGCCTCTCTCTCTAAAACTCTTGCATTCACCTCCCTAACAACCCCATCCATAAACAAATTAAACAACCATAGAGACATCATGCACTCCTGCCTCAAACCGACATTCACTGAGAACCAATCACTTTCCTCTCTTCCTACTCATACACATGCCTTACATCCTCGATAAAAACTTTTCACTGCTTCTCACAATTTGTCTCCCTTACCATATATTCTTAATACCTTCCACAGAGCATCTCTGTCAACTCTATCATATGCCTTCTCCAGATCCATAAATGCTACATAAAAATCCATTTGCTTTTCTAAGTATTTCTCACATACATTCTTCAAAGCAAACACCTGATCCACACATCCTCTACCACTTCTGAAACCACACTGCTCTTCCCCAATCTGATGCTCTGTACATACCTTCACTCTCTCAATCAATACCCTCCCATATAATATCCCAGGAATACTCAACAAACTTATACCTCTGTAATTTGAGCACTCACCTTTATCCCCTTTGCCTTTGTACAATGGCACTATGCAAGCATTCTGCCAATCCTCAGGCACCTCACCATGAGTCATGCATACATTAGATAACCTTACAAACCAGTCAACAACACAGTCATCCCCTTTTGTAATACATACCACTGCAATACCATCCAAACCCGCTGCCTTCCCGGCTTTTATCCTCCACAAAGCTTTTACTACCTCTTCTCTGTTTACCAAATCGTTCTCCCTAACCCTCTAACTTTGCACACTACCTCGACCAAAACACCCTATATCTGCCACTCTGTCATCAAGCACATTCAACAAACCTTCAAAATACTCACTCCATCTCCTTCTCATATCACCACTACTTGTTATCACCTTCCCATTAGCCCCCTTCACTGATGTTCCCATTTGTTCCCTAGTGTCTTACATGCTTTATTTACCTTCTTCCAAAACATATTTTTATTCTCCCTAAGATTTAATGATACTCTCTCACCCCAACTCTCATTTGCCCTCTTTTTCACCTCTTGCCCCTTTCTTTTGACCTCCTGCCTCTTTCTTTTATACATCTCCCAGTCATTTGCATTATTTCCCTGCAAAAATCGTCCAAATGCCTCTCTCCTCTCTTTCACTAATAATCTTACTTCTTCATCCCGCCACCCACTACCCTTTCTAATCTGCCCACTCCCACACTTCTCATGCCACAACATCTTTTGTGCAAGCCATCACTGCTTCCCTAAATACATTCCATTCCTCCCCCACTCCCCTTAAGTCCTTTGTTCTCACCTTTTTCCATTCTGTACTCAGTCTCTCCTGGTACTTCCTCACACAAGTCTCCTTCCCAAGCTCACTTACTCTCACCACACTCTTCACCCCAACATTCTCTCTTCTTTTCTGAAAACCTCTACAAATCTTCACCTTTGCCTCCACAAGATAGTGATCAGACATCCCTCCAGTTGCATCTCTCAGCACATTAACATCCAAAAGTCTCTCTTTTGGGTGCCTGTCAATTAACACGTAATCCAGTAATGCTTTCTGGCCATCTTTCCTACTTACATATGTATACTTATGTATATCTCTCTTTTTAAACCAGATATTCCCAATCACCAGTCCTTTTTCAGCACATAAATCTACAAGCTCTTCACCTTTTCCATTTACACCTCTGAACACCCCATGTACACCAATTATTCCCTCAACTGCCACATTACTCACCTTTGCATTCAAATCACCCATCACTATAACCCAGTTTTGTGCATAAAAACTACTAACACACTCACTCAGCTGCTCCTAAAACAATTGCCTCTCATGATCTTTCTTCTCATGCCCAGGTGCATATGCACCAATAATCACCCATCTCTCTCCATCCACTTTCAGTTTTACCCATATCAATCTAGAGTTTACTTTCTTACACTCTATCACATACTCCTACCACTCCTGTTTCAGGAGTAGTGCTACTCCTTCCCTTGCTCTTGTCCTCTTACTAACCCCTGACTTTACTCCTAAGACATTCCCAAACCACTCTTCACCTTTACCCTTGAGCTTCGTTTCACTCAGAGCCAAAACATCCAGGTTCCTTTCCTCAAACATACTACCTATCTCTCTTTTTTTCTCATTTTGATTACATCCACACACATTTAGACACCCCAATCTGAGCCTTCGAGGAGGATGAGCACTCTCCGCCTGACTCCTTCTTCTGTTTTCCTGTTTAGAAAGTTGAAATACAAGGAAGGGAGGGTTTGTAGCCCCCTGCTCCCATCCCCTTCAGTCACCTTCTGCAACACATGAGGAATGCGTGGGAAGTATTCTTTCTCCCCTATCCCCAGGGATATATATATATATATATATATATATATATATATATATATATATATATATATATATATATATATATAGATGTGTACATATTCATACTTACTTGCCTTCATCCATTCCTGGCACCACTCACTCTCACCACTCTCTTCTCCTTGACATTATCTCGTCTTTTTTGGAAACCTCAACAAATCACCTTTGTCTCCACAAGACAGTGATTGGACATCCCACCAGCTGCTCCTCTCAGCACATTAACATCAAAAAGTCTCTCTTTTACATGCCTATCAATTAGTGCGTAATCTAATAATGCCCTCTGACCATCTCTCCTACTCACATACGTATACATGATTATATCTTTCTTTTTAAAGCAGGTAATACCAGTTGCAGTCTTTTTTTGGCACAAATCCACAAGCTCTTCACCATTTCCATTCGCTACACTAAATACCCCACACACACCAATTATACCCACAACTGCCACATTACTCACCTGCACATTCAAATCACCCATCACCCAGTATTCTTTCTCCCCTATCCCCAGGGATCTATATATATATATATATATATATATATATATATATATATATATATATATATATATATATATATATATATATATATATTTTTTTTTTTTTTTTTTTATATACTTTGTCGCTGTCTCCCGCGTTTGCGAGGTAGCGCAAGGAAACAGACGAAAGAAATGGCCCAACCCCCCCCCATACACATGTATATACATACGTCCACACACGCAAATATACATACCTACACAGCTTTCCATGGTTTACCCCAGACGCTTCACATGCCTTCACATGCTTCACTGACAGCACGTCAACCCCGGTATACCACATCGCTCCAATTCACTCTATTCCTGGCCCTCCTTTCACCCTCCTGCATGTTCAGGCCCCGATCACACAAAATCTTTTTCACTCCATCTTTCCACCTCCAATTTGGTCTCCCTCTTCTCCTCGTTCCCTCCACCTCTGACACATATATCCTCTTGGTCAATCTTTCCTCACTCATTCTCTCCATGTGCCCAAACCATTTCAAAACACCCTCTTCTGCTCTCTCAACCACGCTCTTTTTATTTCCACACATCTCTCTTACCCTTACGTTACTTACTCGATCAAACCACCTCACACCACACATTGTCCTCAAACATCTCATTTCCAGCACATCCATCCTCCTGCGCACAACTCTATCCATAGCCCACGCCTCGCAACCATACAACATTGTTGGAACCACTATTCCTTCAAACATACCCATTTTTGCTTTCCTAGATAATGTTCTCGACTTCCACACATTCTTCAAGGCTCCCAAAATTTTCGCCCCCTCCCCCACCCTATGATCCACTTCTGCTTCCATGGTTCCATCCGCTGCCAGATCCACTCCCAGATATCTAAAACACTTCACTTCCTCCAGTTTTTCTCCATTCAAACTCACCTCCCAATTGACTTGACCCTCAACCCTACTGTACCTAATAACCTTGCTCTTATTCACATTTACTCTTAACTTTCTTCTTCCACACACCTTACCAAACTCAGTCACCAGCTCCCTGGGGATAGGGGAGAAAGAATACTTCCCACGTATTCCCTGTGTGTCGTAGAAGACGACTAAAAGGGAAGGGAGGGGGGGGCTGGAAATCCTCCTCTCTTGTTTTTTTTTTTTCCCAAAGAAAGAACAGAGAAGGGGGCCAGATGAGGATATTCCCTCAAAGGCCCAGTCCTCTGTTCTTAACGCTACCTCGCTAATGCGGGAAATGGTGAATAGTATGAAATATATATATATATATATATATATATATATATATATATATATATATATATATATATATATATATATATATGTGTATATATATATATATATATATATATATATATATATATATATATATATATATATATATATATATATATATATATATATATGGGAGGGTATTGATTGAGAGGGTGAAGGCATGTACAGAGCATCAGATTGGGGAAGAGCAGTGTGGTTTCAGAAGTGGTAGAGGATGTGTGGATCAGGTGTTTGCTTTGAAGAATGTATGTGAGAAATACTTAGAAAAGCAAATGGATTTGTATGTAGCATTTATGGATCTGGAGAAGGCATATGATAGAGTTGATAGAGATGCTCTGTGGAAGGTATTAAGAATATATGGTGTGGGAGGAAAGTTGTTAGAAGCAGTGAAAAGTTTTTATCGAGGATGTAAGGCATGTGTACGTGTAGGAAGAGAGGAAAGTGATTGGTTCTCAGTGAATGTAGGTTTGCGGCAGGGGTGTGTGATGTCTCCATGGTTGTTTAATTTGTTTATGGATGGGGTTGTTAGGGAGGTAAATGCAAGAGTTTTGGAAAGAGGGGCAAGTATGAAGTCTGTTGGGGATGAGAGAGCTTGGGAAGTGAGTCAGTTGTTGTTCGCTGATGATACAGCGCTGGTGGCGGATTCATGTGAGAAACTGCAGAAGCTGGTGACGGAGTTTGGTAAAGTGTGTGGAAGAAGAAAGTTAAGAGTAAATGTCAATAAGAGCAAGGTTATTAGGTACAGTAGGGTTGAGGGTCAAGTCAATTGGGAGGTGAGTTTGAATGGTGAGAGGCTGGAGGAAGTGAAGTGTTTTAGATATCTGGGAGTGGATCTGTCAGCGGATGGAACCATGGAAGCGGAAGTGGATCATAGGGTGGGGGAGGGGGCGAAAATTTTGGGAGCCTTGAAAAATGTGTGGAAGTCGAGAACATTATCCCGGAAAGCAAAAATGGGTATGTTTGAAGGAATAGTAGTTCCAACAATGTTGTATGGTTGCGAGGCGTGGGCTATGGATAGAGTTGTGCGTAGGAGGATGGATGTGCTGGAAATGAGATGTTTGAGGACAATGTGTGGTGTGAGGTGGTTTGATCGAGTAAGTAACGTAAGGGTAAGAGAGATGTGTGGAAATAAAAAGAGCGTGGTTGAGAGAGCAGAAGAGGGTGTTTTGAAATGGTTTGGGCACATGGAGAGAATGAGTGAGGAAAGATTGACCAAGAGGATATATGTGTCGGAGGTGGAGGGAACGAGGAGAAGAGGGAGACCAAATTGGAGGTGGAAAGATGGAGTGAAAAGGATTTTGTGTGATCGGGGCCTGAACATGCAGGAGGGTGAAAGGAGGGCAAGGAATAGAGTGAATTGGAGCGATGTGGTATACAGGGGTTGACGTGCTGTCAGTGGATTGAATCAAGGCATGTGAAGCGTCTGGGGTAAACCATGGAAAGCTGTGTAGGTATGTATATTTGCGTGTGTGGACGTGTGTATGTACATGTGTATGGGGGGGGTTGGGCCATTTCTTTCGTCTGTTTCCTTGCGCTACCTCGCAAACGCGGGAGACAGCGACAAAGTATAAAAAAAAAAAAAAAAAAAAAATATATATATATATATATATATATATATATATATGTGTATATATTTTTTTTTAATTTTCCAAAAGAAGGAACATAGAAGGGGGCCAGGTGAGGATATTCCCTCAGTGGCCCAGTTCTCTGTTCTTAACGCTACCTCGCTAACGCGGGAAATGGCGAATAGTTTGAAAAAAAAAAAATATATATATATATATATATATATATATATATATATATATATATTATCCCTGGGGATAGGGGAGAAAGAATACTTCCCACGTATTCCCTGCGTGTCGTAGAAGGCGACTAAAAGGGGAGGGAGCGGGTGGCTGGAAATCCTCCCCTCTCGTTTTTTTTTTTTAATTTTCCAAAAGAAGGAACAGAGAGGGGGGCCAGGTGAGGATTTTCCCTCTAAGGCCCAGTCCTCTGTTCTTAACGCTACCTCGCAAACGCGGGAAATGGCGAATCGTATGAAAAAAAAAAAATATATATATATATATATATATATATATATATATATATATATATTATATATATAGATGTGTACATATTCATACTTACTTGCCTTCATCCATTCCTGGCACCACTCACTCTTGTGCACCAAAACTATTTACACACTCACGCAGCTGCTACCAAAATGCTCTCCTCTCATGACCTTCTTCTCATGTATAAGCACCAATAATCACCCATCTCTATCCACTTTCAGTTTTACCGACATCAATCTAGAATTTACTTCCTTACACAGTGTTGCACACTTCCACAACTCCTGCTTCAGGAGAAGTACTACTCCTTCCTTAGCCTGTGTCCTCTCTCTAACCCATGACTGTACTCCTAAGATGTTTCCAAATCATTCTTCCCGTTAACTCTTGGAACATTTTCCTTCGAACATACTCATTTTTGCCCTCCAAGATAACATCTCTCTTTCCACACATTCTTCATTGCTCCCAAAACCTTTTCTCCTCCCCAGTCCCTTTGACTAGCTTCCACTTCCATGGTTCCATTCACTGCCATTTGCTCTTCTCGGTATCTAAAACATGTTAATTTCTCCAATTTTTCTTCATTCAAACTCACACCCCAGCTAACCTGTCCCTCAACCCATCTAAACCTAATAACCTTGCTTTTATTCACATTAACTCCCAACTTGCTCCCTTCACACATTCATCCAAACTTAGTCCCCAACTAATGCATTGTCTTATTTGAATCCATCATCAGTGCCATATCATCAGCAAACAACAACTGACTAACTTCGTAGGCCCCCTCATCCCCTATAGACTGTATATTCACCCCACTCTCCAAAGCTCTTGCTACACCTCCCTCTCCATCCCATCCATAAACAAGCTGAACAACCATGGTGACATTACACACCCATTCTGCAGACCAACCTTCACTTGGAACCATTCCTTCTCATCTCTTCCCACTCGTACTCAAGCCTTACGCCCTTGATTAGAATTTTCATTTCTTTTAGTGGCTTTCTTCACACACTGTATATTCTTAAGACCTTCCACAAAGCACCTCTATTAGCCCTATCATATTCCTTCTCCAGACCCATAAGTGCAACATGCAGATCCATCTGTTTTCCGAAGTATTACTCAAATGCATTCTTTAAAGGAAACACCTGATCCACACTTCCTCTCCCACTTCTGAAACCACTCTGCTCCTCTCCAACCTGATGCTTTATGCATTTCTTCTCTCTCTCAGTCAATACCCTCCCATACAACTTAGCAGGTATACTCAACAAACTTATACCTCTGTAGTTGGAGGTTCACCTTTATTCCCTTTGTCTTTATACAATGGCTTTTTACATTCATTTTCCCAATCCTCAGACACCTTACTATGATCCCTACATACATTGAAAATCCATACTAACCAGTCAGCAACACAGGCACCCCTTTCTTGATGTGTATGAAAGACAAAAGAACAAATGGGAACATCGATGAAGGGGGTAGAAGGGGAAGGGATAACAGATAGTGATGAAGTGAGGGCAAGATGGAATGATTATTTTAAAGGACTGTTAGATGTGTTTGATAATAGATTGGCAAATGTAGGGTGTTTGGTTCTGTGTGGTATGCAAAGTGAGAGAGTCATGGAGAGTGGTTTGATGAGTGAAGAGGTGGTGAAAGCCTTGTATAAGATGGAATGCGGCAAGGCAGCTGAAGTAGATGGTATTGCTGTTGAATTTATCAAGAAATGGGAAGGATAAAGTACTTGATCACTCATGGAGCAATGATCCCCCTAGTGGTCATCACTGCATGGGGAAATCATTACATGGGTGATGACGACTTCAAAGATGAAGTTTTGAGGTGAAGAGAGTAGATTTATTAAAAGATAGTTGAAGAGAATATTTCAGTTGTGGTTAGTGGGAATGTAAAAGAAAATCTGAAAGTAAGTAGGAAAATAGAACATAGGATTTATAACAGTCAGATGATTGTTAGTAGAGTGAAGTGAAAAGAATATTTATTACCGTAGTGTTGATTGAACTTAATGCATTGATAATGAAAAATAGCATACTGGATGAATATATGTCAAACTAAAGAGAGTTGTACAGCCTAAATTATAGTTAAACCATCTTTTATCAGATTAAAATGATGTCATTAATGATGGTCTTTTTTTGCAGGACCGTCCATATATGTGTCCATATTGCCAAAAAACCTTTAAAACCAACACTAATTGTAAGAAACACATGAAAACCCATAAACATGAGTTGGCTATGGAAGCTGTAAGAGCTGCAGGGTCTAACCTGCAAGGGGATAACCAACAAGCACTCCTAACTACCAGCCTTTATAGTCAGCAGACCACCACATCAGGCCTCTCTGATACTGAGGTCATTGTTCCTGATCTGACTGGCATGACGAGTGTCTTCCAAGAGGGAGATTTTCCTTTGTCTGGTGATATTCAGCAACAGTCACAGCATCAGCAGCAGGTGCAGCAAGATCTTACAACTACTCAGGTAGGAAATTCAAGGCATACATAAAGGGAAATTTGAAATGATGTAATATTTGCTTAATCCTGTAAATATACACCGACTCTTTATAGCTGCAGCTAAAACTTAGGTTGAAATAGATAACTATTTGGTACATTTCATAAATGTTTGGGGCAGGAGGAGAATTCTGCACATATTTAGTAGATGAGGTGAAGAAGGTCCTAGGCACACTGAGGAATGTGTGAAAAGAGAGGTCACAGTCTATAAGGGTAAAAGATGGCATTGTTTGATGGTTTAGTGTTATTGTGAGCCATGGACCTTTGTGAAAAACATGAATAAGAGGATGGATGTGCCAGAAATGAGATGTTTGAGGACAGTATACGGTGTGAGAAAGGTTGATTGAATGAGAAATGAGGAGTACATATGCAAGAGCTGAAGAGGATGTGCTGAAATGGTTTTGACAAATGGAGAAGATGTTATGAAGAAAGGAAGACTAAGAGGATATATATGAATAGTGGGGGCTGGCCAGGAGAAAACAATACCTTTGAACCCCAAAACACCAGAAACCCTTTGCCCTAATTCTGCCATAGTGAGTGACAGCCATTTAGTCAAATTAAGTAGGGAATTGACAGTCCCTGGTGATACATGTATATCTCTGTTTCCCTTCATGGAAATCAGGAAGTCTGAATCATCCCCTCATTTTATTATTATGACTCTTCATGCCATATGTACTACTGGATCCAAGGAGGAATCAGTCATGTTAATCAGTCCAAAATGCTGAGCTTGATGATGCTCTGCTTTCATTTCTGTCATGATACAAGACTACTCTCAAACAAGAATAACACCAATAGCAGAGTACATGGGGCTTCCCTTACCTCTAACAGAGAAAATTCAAAACACAAGTGAATTCTTGTAAAGGTCATTTATACATGAGAAAATTCTACATAATTATTTACAAACAGAATATTACAAGAATCTACACCAAATACAAAACATTAAATACACAAATCAATTTCCTTTCAAAACTGAATGAAATCTTTTTTTTTCATACTATTCGCCATCTCCAGTGTTAGTGAGGCAGCATTAAGAACAGAGGACTGAGCCTTCAAGGGAAATCCTCACTTGGCCCCTTTCTCTGTTCCTTTTGGAAAATTAAAAAACGAGAGGGGAGGATTTCCAGCCCCCTGCTCTCTCCCCTTTTAGTCGCCTTCTATGACACGCAGGGAATACGTGGGAAGTATTCTTTCTCCCCTATCCCCAGGGATAAAATGAAATCTTATTTGCATTCAAATAAAAGATTTCCAAAAATTCACAAATTGTTCACATCTAGTGTGTTCACTATTAACACAGTGCCTGGTAACTTTTTTGATTTAAGTCACAATACACTGAGGTCAGTGTAGCCAAACCTTACTATGTCAGTCAGTTTCATAGTTCTCGTACTTTTACCTTGATTGTCTTCTTCCATAAACATTTCTGTACTTTAACCCATAACACCAGCACCACTTTGTCACACTCCAAGTCCTGCTCCAAATCTCACTCCACAGCATATTAATCTGTCCTACTGCCCTAGTCTAATTCACTTCTGGGAACCAGCCTAAGTACTTATTTAACCCAACCCTTCATCCAAACCACATGATCCTCCACCTTAGCATCAATATCTGCACAGTATAGCTATTTATTTATTTATTTATTTATTTATTTATTTTGCTTTGTTTCTGTCTCCCGCGTTAGCGAGGTAGTGCAAGGAAACAGACGAAAGTATGGCCCAACCCACCCACATACACATGTATATACATACACGTCCACACACACAAATATACATACCTATACATCTCAATGTATACATATATATACACACACAGACGTAGACATATATACACATGTACATAATTCATACTGTCTGCCTTTATTTATTCCCAACGCCACCTCGCCACACATGGAAGTACAACCCCGTCCCCCTTCATGTGTGCGAGGTAGCGCTAGGAAAAGACAACAAAGGCCCCATTCGCTCACACTGTCTCTAGCTGTCATGTAATAATGCACCAAAACCACAGCACCCTTTCCACATCCAGGCCCCACAGAACTTTCCATGGTTTACCCCAGATGCTTCAGATGCCCTGGTTCAATCCATTGACAGCACGTCGACCCCGGTATACCACATCTTTCCAATTCACTCTATTCCTTGCACGCCTTTCACCTTCCTGCATGTTCAGGCCCTGATCACTCAAAATCTTTTTCACTCCATCTTTCCACCTCCAATTTGGTCTCCCACTTCACCTCGTTCCCTCCACCTGTGACACATATATCCTCTTGGTCAATCTTTCCTCACTCACTCTCTCCATGTGACCAAACCATTTCAAAACACCCTCTTTTGCTCTCTCAACCACACTCTTTTTATTTCCACACATCTCTCTTACCCTATTATTACTTACTCGATCTAACCACCTCATACCACATATTGTCCTCAAACATCTCATTTCCAGCACATCCACCCTCCTGTGCACAATTCTGTCCATAGCCCTTTGCCTCACAACCATACAACATTGTTGGAACCACTATTCCTTCAAACATACCCATTTATACTTTCCGAGATAATGTTCTCGACTTCCAAACATTCTTCAAGGCTCCCAGAGTTTTGGAAAGAGGGGCAAGTATGCAGTCTGTTGTGGATGAAAGAACTTGGGGAGTGAGTCAGTTGTTGTTCGCTGATGATACAGCGTTGGTGGCTGATTCATGTGAGAAACTGCAGAAGCTGGTGACTAAGTTTGGTAAAGTGTGTGAAAGAAGAAAGCTGAGAGTAAATGTGAATAAGAGTAAGGTTATTAGGTACAGTAGGGTTGAGGGACAAGTCAACTGGGAGGTAAGTTTGAATGGAGAAGAACCGGAGGAAGTGAAGTGTTTTAGATATCTGGGAGTGGATTTGGCACCGGATGGAACCATGGAAGCGGAAATGAATCATAGGGTGGGGGAGGAGGCGAAAGTTCTGGGAGCATTGAAAAATATGTGGAAGTTGAGAACATTATCTTGGAAAGCAAAAATGGGTATGTTTGAAGGAATAGTTGTTCCAAAAATGTTATATGGTTGCGAGGTGTGGGCTATAGATAGAGTTGTGTAGAGGAGGGTGGATGTGCTGGAAATGAGATGTTTGAGGACAATATGTGGTGTGAGGTGGTTTGATCGAGTAAGTAATAATAGGGTAAGAGAGATGTGTGGTAGTAAAAGGAGTGTGGTTGAGAGAGCAGAAGAGGGTGTTTTGAAATGGTTTGGTCACATGGAGAGAATGAATGAGGAAAGATTGACCAAGAGAATATATGTGTCAGAGGTGAGGGAATGAGGAGAAGTGGGAGACCAGGATGGAGTGAAAAAGAATTTGAGTGATCGGGACCTAAACATGCAGGAGGATGAAAGGCGTGCAAGGAATAGAGTGAATTGGAACGATGTGGTATACCGGTGTCAATGTGCTGTCAATGGATTGAACCAGGGCAGTGGGGCCTGGATGTGGAAAGGGAGCTGTGGTTTCGGTGCATTATTACATGACAGCTAAAGACTGAGTGTGAGCGAATGTGGCCTTTGTTGTCTTTTCCTAGTGCTACCTCGCGCACATGAGGGAGGAGGGGGATGTTATTTCATGTGTGGCGAAGTGGCGATGTGAATGAATAAAGGCAGACAGTATGAAATATGTACATGTGTATATATGTATATGTCTGTGTGTGTATATATATGTATACATTGAGATGTATAGGTATGTATATGTGCATGTGTGGACGTGTATGTATATACATGTGTATGTGGGTGGGTTGGGCCATTTCTTTTGTCTGTTTCCTTGCGCTACCTCGCAAACACGGGAGACAGCGACAAAGCAAAAAAGAATATATATATATATATATATATATATATATATATATATATATATATATATATATATATAGGGGAGAAAGAATACTTCCCACGCATTCCTTACGTGTCGTAGAAGGCGACGAAAGGGGACGCGAGCAGGGGGCTGGAAACCCTCCCCTCCTTGTATTTTAACTTTCTAAAAGGGGAAACAAAAGAAGGAGTCAAGCAGGGAGTGCTCATCCTCCTCGAAGGCTCAGATTGGGGTGTCTAAATGTGTGTGGATGTAACCAAGATGAGAAAAAAAGGAGAGATAGGTAGTATGTTTGAGGAAAGGAACCTGGATGTCATGGCTCTAAATGAAACGAAGTTCAAGGGTAAAGGGGAAGAATGGTTTGGGAATGTCTTGTGAGTAAAGTCAGGGGTTAGTGAGAGGACAAGAGCAAGGGAAGGAGTAGCACCACTCCTGAAACAGGAGTGGTGGGAGTATGTGATAGAGTGTAAGAAAGTAAACTCTAGATTGATATGGGTAAAACTGAAAGTGGATGGAGAGAGATGGGTGATTATTGGTGCATATGCACCTGGGCATGAGAATAAAAATCATGAGAGGCAAGTGTTTTGGGAGCAGCTGAGTGAGTGTGTTAGTAGTTTTGATGCATGAGACAGGGTTATAGTGATGGATGATTTGAATGCAAAGGTGAGTAATGTGGCAGTTGAGGGAATAATTGGTGTACATGGGGTGTTCAGTGTAGTGAATGGAAATGGTGAAGAACTTGTAGATTTATGTGCTGAAAAAGAACTGGTGATTGGGAATATCTGGTTTAAAATAGAGATCTATATAAGTATACATATGTAAGTAGGAAAGATGGCCAGAGAGCATTATTGGATTGTGTTAATTTATAGGCGTGCGAAAGAGGGACTCTTGGATGTTGATGTGCTGAGAGGTGCAACTGGAGGTATGTCTGATCTTTATCTTGTGGAGGCGAAGATGAAGATATGTAGAGGTTTTCAGAAAAGAAGAGATAATGTTGGGGTGAAGAGTGTGTTGAGAGTAAGTGAGCTTGGGAAAGAGACTTTTGTGAGGAAGTACCAAGAGAGATTGAGTACAGAATGGAAAAAGGTTAAAAACAAAGGACGTAAGGGGAGGGGGGAGGAATGGGATGTATTTAAGGAAGCAGTGATGGCTTGCGCAAAAGATGCTTGTGGCATGAGAAGCGTGAGAGGTGGGCAGATTAGAAAGGGTAGTAAGTAGCGGGATGAAAAAGTAAGATTGTTAGTGAGAGAGAAGAGAGAGACATTTAGATGATTTTTGCAGGGAAATAATGCAAATGAATGGGAGATGTATAAAAGAAAGAGGCAGGAGGTCAAGGGAAAGGCGCAAGAGGTGAAAAAGAGGGCAAATGAGAGTTGGGGTGAGAGAGTATCATTAAATTTTAGAGAGAATAAAAAGATGATTTGGAAGGAGGTAAATAATGTGCTTAAGACAAGGGAACAAATGGGAACATCAGTGAAGGGGGCAAATGGGGAGGTGATAACAAGTAGTGGTGATGTGAGAAGATGGAGTGAGTATTTTGAAGGTTTGTTGAGTGTGTTTGATGATAGAGTGGCAGATATAGGGTGTTTTGGTCGAGGTGGTGTGCAAACTAAGAGGGTTAGGGAGAATGATTTGGTAAACAGAGAAGAGGTAATTAAAGCTTTGCAGAAGATGAAAGTGGGCAAGGCAGCTGGTTTGGATGGTATCGCAGTGGAATTTATTAAAAAAAGGGGGTGACTGTATTATTGACTGGTTGGTAAGGTTATTTAATGTATGTATGACTCATGGTGAGGTGCCCAAGGATTGGCGGAATGCTTGCATAGTGCCATTGTACAAAGGCAAAGGGGATAAAAGTGAGTGCTCTAATTACAGAGGTATAAGTTTGTTGAGTATTCCTGGGAAATTATATGGGAGGGTAATGATTGAGAGGGTCAAGACATGTACTGAGCATCAAACTGGAGAAGAGCAGTGTGGTTTCAGAAGTGGTAGAGGATGTGTGGATCTGGTGTTTGCTTTGAAGAATGTATGTGAGAAATACTTAGAAAAGCAAATGGATTTTTATGTAGCATTCATGGATCTGGAGAAGGCATATGATAGAGTTGATAGAGATGCTCTGTGGAAGGTATTAAGAATATATAGTTAGGGAGACAAATTGTGAGAGGCAGTGAAAAGTTTTTATCGAGGATGTAAGTCATGTGTACGAGTAGGAAGAGAGGAAAGTGATTGGTTCTCAGTGAATGCTGGTTTGCGGCAGGGGTGCTTGATGTCTCCATGGTTGTTTAATTTGTTTATGGATGGGGTTGTTAGGGAGGTGACTGCTAGAGTTTTGGAAAGAGGGGCAAGTATGCAGTCTGTTGTGGATGAGAGAGCTTGGGAAGTGAGTCAGTTGTTGTTCGCTGATGATACAGCGCTGGTGGCTGATTCGGGTGAGAAACTGGCAGAAGCTGGTGACTGAGTTTGGTAAAGTGTGTGAAAGAAGAAAGCTGAGAGTAAATGTGAATAAGAGCAAGGTTATTAGGTACAGTAGGTTGAGGGTCAAGTCAATTGGGAGGTAAGTTTGAATGGAGAAAAACTGGAGGAAGTAAAGTGTTTTAGATATCTGGGAGTGGATCTGGCAGCGGATGCAACCATGGAAGCGGAAGTGAATCATAGGGTGGGGGAGGGGGCTAAAATCCTGGGAGCCTTGAAGAATGTGTGGAAGTCGAGAACATTATCTCTGAAAGCAAAAATGGGTATGTCTGAAGGATTAGTGGCTCCAACAATGCTGTATGGTTGCGAGGCATGGGCTATGGATAGAGTTGTGTGCAGGAGGGTGGATGTGCTGGAAATGAGATGTTTGAGGACAATATGTGGTGTGAGGTGGTTTGATCGAGTAAGTAATGTAAGGGTAAGAGAGATGTGTGGAAATAAAAAGAGCGTGGTTGAGAGAGCAGAAGAGGGTGTTTTGAAATGGTTTGGGCACATAGAGAATGAGTGAGGAAAGATTGACCAAGAGGATATATGTGTCAGAGGTGGAGGGAACGAGGAGAAGTGGGAGACCAAATTGGAGGTGGAAAGATGGAGTGAAAAAGATTTTGAGTGATCGGGGCCTGAACATGCAGGAGGGTGAAAGGCGGGCAAGGAATAGAGTGAATTGAAACGATGTGGTATACCGGGGTTGACGTGCTGTCAATGGATTGAACCAGGGCATGTGAACCGTCTGGGGTAAACCATGGAAAGTTGTGTGGGGCCTGGATGTGGAAAGGGAGCTGTGGTTTCGGGCATTATTGCGTGACGGCTAGAGACTGAGTGTGAACGAATGGGGCCTTTGTTGTCTTTTCCTAGCACTGCCTCGCACACATGAGGGAGGAGGGGGATGTTATTCCATGTGTGGCGAGGTGGCGATGGGAATGAATAAAGGCAGACAGTGTGAATTGTGTGCATGTGTGTATATGTATATGTCTGTGTGTGTATATATATGTGTACATTGAGATGTATGGATATGTATATTTGCATGTGGGGACGTGTATGTATATACATGTGTTTGGGGGTGGGTTGGGCCATTTCTTTCGTCTGTTTCCTTACGCTACCTCGCAAACGCGGGAGACAGCGACAAAGCAAAATAATGATAATAATAATAACATATACCCTAGCCGGAGCCAGGTACCATTTTATTGACCAACCCCTAGGGTGGATGAACATTTGGGTTGACTGTAGACCGACTGCTGTAACCAGGATTCAAACCTATGCCTTCACCCCTGGGCAGGCCATGAATGCATTACTCTCAGAAACACTAACTGCTACACAATGGAAGTAAGTTATGATATTTTAAGAGAGAGGTGTGGTAATAGGAAGAGTGTGTTTTGAGAGAGTTGAAGAGGTTATGCTGAAATAGCATAGACATATGGAGGAAATGAGTGAAGCCTGGTTGACAAATAGGATGTATGCATCAGAAGGGAAAGGAGAGGATGGAGATCAAACTGAAGATGGAAGGATGGATTGGAAAACATTTTAAGAGGTCTGAGTCTGAACATGCAGGAGGGTGAAAGTTATGCATGGGATAAAATGAGTTGGAATGATGTGGTGTACAAGGAATGACATACTGTCAGTGAACTGAACACAGCTGTGTGAAGTGGCTGAAAAGGTCTGTGGGACTTGGTTGTGAACAATGGGTTGCATTTTCAGTGCATTGCTCACGACATCTAGAGAATGGATGAGTAAATGCAGGCTTTCTTCATATGTTTCTGGCGTTAGCTGACTGACACAGGAAACGGCAGACATGGATGAAAAAATAGAGTGAGAGAGAGAAACCATCAGAGAAAATTACTTTGAATTGGAAAGGTAGGAAGATGGACTATGTGTGTGAGAAAAGTCCTGGTACGGAGTCATTAGAATTATGTTTAGATATGGATGTGTAGAAGAAACATTTTATGGGTCACCTTGCTTTACTCTAGTGTACAAAAGTTTAAATAGAAATGAATAAATATGAAGTTGAAAGACTAGAGTGAAAGTAGACTTGTGATTTGAAAGAATTACAATTTTTAAGAATAGTGCCTAGTGTGGTGTTTA
The DNA here is from genome assembly GCF_036320965.1 of Panulirus ornatus. NCBI lineage: Eukaryota > Metazoa > Arthropoda > Malacostraca > Decapoda > Palinuridae > Panulirus > Panulirus ornatus. The sequence continues at coordinate 57,125,399 of NC_092234.1, read as the reverse complement.
AATGAAGCTGGTTAGCCATAGAGATCATTTTTAGGAAGAAATGAAGCATTTATGATGAGATAAGGATGTGTGAAATCTAATAAGTTTAAAACTTTATAGATACAATGATTTGATGGTAAGATCCTTATGGTATATATTTTTGTCCTCAGGTCCTTCCAGCAGCATTCACACAGGGTGTCAGTGAGAATGGTCTGAATCTGGCTGACCTCCAGACTGGAGTTGAGCATAGTCTCCCTTCAGGAGAAGCTGTCATCTTAGGCTCACAGCCTACCACTATTACTACACATCTTGGTGGCTCCTCTGTACTTCTTCCCCACTCATCTGGAGGACAAGGTTCAACTGGTTCCTCCATACTTCTCCCAAATTCATCATCAAGTCATGTTAGTAATGCTTCTTCCATACTTCAGGGGACTAGTGTTACCTCAGTTTTACAAGGTGCTAGTGGTTCCCCTATTCTGCTCCCAAATTCATCAAATCAGGGGTCTGGATCATCTGTAACTGGCCAGTTATCCCAAGAAGATGCAGGGACAGCCATCCTTACAATCCCACAATCTTCACCTGGCAGTGTTTTAACCGTCCATCAACCATCCGTGATTCAGGGACCTGCCCGGGATGAGTCTGTTAATGTTACTTCAGTCATACAGTCACAGCCCAGCATTATTAACCAGTCTGGTGGTTCTCGTTATTCTACCTCAATTGCATCTCGTCAAGCCATCCTTGACCATATGCAGGACTTTAATTCCCTTGGAGACCCAGGGGGCTTAGAGATGGTAACTTTGCCAACAACAGTGAATATCGGAAGCTCACAAAATTCATATGCTTCTCAAGTGATGCAAACCAATCTCCAACTTGAAGGAAATAGAGGAGCTGTCATCACTGATGCATCAAATCAAGTCAATTCTGGTAAGCCTTTTTCTCTCATTAAACTTAAGCTTATTTTTCTCTTTATGAAAAACAGTAGTCACTCACAGAATCACTATGAACTTTGTTACTTCGGTCTTACCAGGCCATATTGTGTGTGTCTTTAAAGAAATGTATTTTTTTTTTGTATATCATGCTAAGCCCTTCTCAGTAACAACTTCAGCGTAATCAGTATCTTCATACCTTCCCCCTCCACATTCCTTCTGAGTACACACCCCAATTGTAGAGCCTCATTTGCATGCCTAGTATTTACCTCTGTGGAGAATCCATTGCCCACCATTCTACCTGGCCCAACAAACACAAACTCATAATGCCTGAGGTGAACTCGCATAAAATAACAGCAACCTGCTAGTATCCTCAAATTATGTAATCAACCAGCTAGACTCCCTGCCCACCACCTGCAGCAGCTGACCTTACCAGACATCATATTCTGCTCACCAGCACTACACACAAGTACCAACTGGAGCATGCTACATGAACTGTCCAAGTATCACTTGCTCATTCTGATAATGCGTCATTTAACCCACCTAGTCAGCACAACCACCGAAAAACTTACACAAACTACAGGAAAGCAGAATGGCCAGCCTTCAGACAGTACAAAGTACAAAGAAATATAACCAAAATTTCTTCCTACAAGTTACCCGCTTTATAAAGCAGAGAAACCAGCTCATACACAGCTACTCACCATCATTAGAAATCAGAGAGTAAAATCAAACTCTATGTAACTGGCACTCCCTTCTCATCATAGTGAATCACAAGACCAACATTGACCAATTCTAGTGCACATTAAAGAAATTCCCCTCTCAGCACACCAGTGCAGCCCCCACTCATTCAGCACTCTAGACGCGTGCCAGTGAAATTCCCTCTCGCACAGAATACACAAACATTCTTATGATACACTACTCAAAAATAAGCCACAAACCAACCACACCCTTAAAGAGGAAAGTCATGAAAAATAAAATAAAATCCATCCAGAAACAACTGCCCAGTCATCCTTCACTCTTGATGATATAAGCAATGCAATTAGCACCTCAAAGAACTCCTGCTACGGGCTCAGACCACATATTGAACTTTTACATAAAACATCATGGTCCTTTTGCAATCCAAACACTCACATGTATCCTCAGTGACTAGCTGCACAACAAAATACCTAGCATCTGAAAACTTGCCAACATTATACCAGACCTAAATCCCTCCAAACCTCCCATCTCCCACTCTTTCTACTGCCCAGTATCACTTCAATCCTCAGTATCCAAACTCAGTGGAAGATTGATCCATAACAGAATCAAACAGAATATCTCACTCTCACCCACATAGCATGGCATCTGATTCAAAGCGCTCTACCACCACACTACACACTGAGCTCACACAACTTATCTTAAATTGATTCTACCAACCACAAAACCCCTCCCGGACAGTATTAGTGGCAGTCAACATCAGCAAAACATTTTACACTGTCCCCAGAATCATCTTTAAACCAAAAAGATATTTGACACCACCCTCCTCAATAATGACAAAAACTGGTTGACCGACTTCATATCTAGCCACAGTGTCAAAGTCTCTCACATAAAAGTGCTTAAACTCTGAATTGGATTTCATCATAGAGCAGTTCTTCCTTTAGTTCTCTTCAGTCTCTTCCTACATAACCTTCCATTATCTCAGGCAAACCTCAACATGAAGGTTCTTTCATATGCAAACAACCTTACCATCACATCACAACACCCTGACATAGCAGTAGCAACATCAGACATGCAGCTCTACATTACACAGCTGGAACAGTGTCTCACTCTCAGCAGAATGTCAGCATCTTCACAGATATATTTAATCACTATTTAAACCTTAGACAGACATAGGTCCAGCTCATACCCTCCAGTCACCTTAAATGGACTATCTCTCCCACTGAGCTGAACACTAACCATTCTAGGTATCACATATGACACACAGACATTTGTTCCTCACACCAGTAACATCAACACAGAAGCAGCACTCAGACTAAATGCTCTCAGAACACTAATTGGTGCCTGAATTGAAAAAGAAAAGGGATCCCTCAACATCTTACCCAAACAAATCATTCACTCCACTTTAAACTATTCCTCACCTACCTGGTCTTCCACCCTATCAAAAGCAAATATAACAAAGATGCAAACCACACAAAATGATATGCTGAGTGCCTTCTACCTACAAATGTTTAACACCTTCACAGGGAAACAAAGATCCTCTTAGTACAGTTCCTCAGCAACATGCTTGACTCTCATTTATATGTAACAGTATTCGAGCCCTTCTGCCCAAACTACTCCTTAACAGACCACCAATCCCCAGTTGGAAATGAAAAGCTTACCTCCTGCTTTGCACTTCAGTAATGTCTGCTCATAGTTCCTCCACCCCCAACAAATATGATACTAACAAAACACATACACCCTGAAATAACCCAACAAGCACTAGACAGCTGACTTCCCTACTCAATCTTAAACTTCAGCCATCACACATACACCCTGTAGAAACTATGCTCCCCTGGCAAACACAAGTCACACTCTTCCATCATTGCAACATTACAAACACTCTTTTAATATATCCCAAGAATCTTCATGCCAGTGATGCAGCAGTCATAAAAGAGACACCAGGGACTTAGTCATCAATTGACCTCCACTTTCTGCTCACACACACACACACACACACACACTTCACAGTACTTTATGACCTATGATCCCAACCTATAAATGTGGCAAGCTTCTGAGTAGTGCAAGAGCCTCATAAAGATAGAGGGGGAACCCTGGGGCTAAAAGTAAGCAAATTCTTGTTTTACCCATCTTTTCATGTGTCCAACATCAAAAGCCCAGCTCATATTGAACATGGTCTAACTAATATTATGGTGGAGTGACTGATTTTTTGAAAGGATGCATATGTGCATATGTATGTACATTTATGCAGATTGTGAAGCTTTCTTTTACCAGGAGGCTGTATGGATTATTCATCAAGTATGAAGAGAGCGAATAGAATTATTATTAGTGCTTTCTGTATGTGGTATCAAGAAATTTAGATAACAAGAGAATCACCAAAAAGCAAACCCTTTTAGAGACAGAATCTCATCTCACCAGCTCAGAGTTTGAAATGTATGCCATAGTGTGTGCGCATCTTGTTCTATTACCTGCCTCCAATAAGTTCCATTATGTTTACTTGGATATATCAGTCTCTGAATTGTTTTAAACAATAGAATAGTTTAAGCAGATTCCATATATTTTGATTAATTAGCAATAGTTGTCATTGCAACTTTTTATAGGCTACTCATTGCTCTGCCTATATATATTTATAATGCTATCACCACTATGAAGCTACCTCACACAAGGTGAGGATTTTGTCACTGTAGGTACATCAAATTCTTTTATGTAAATATGAATTGCACACAAAACTTAAATACTCAGATTTTGTCTTTTATATTGGAAAGATTTTACCTGATGCATTCATCTTGAGTGAGGGCGAGAGGAAGGCTGAAGAGGAGGTAGAAGGATGGAGTTAAGGAGGCTTTCAGGAATCAGGATCTGAATATCAGTGTCTTTTCTTTTTCCGTTTTATAATTCTCTCTGTATTTCAATTAAGGCCTGGCCTTGATGTGGACTTTTGTCTGTGACTGGAGCCTTCGACATATGTTGGACAGGAGGAATTAGACTGATATGGTACATGATACCCACCTGGGTATCAGGAGGGTTAACGATGGCTGCATAGTGAGCGAGCACTTCATTGGCTGTCAAGTTGCACTACTCTGACCCAGGTAGCTGTCTTTTCTTTCTGCCTTGCCCACACATGGACTGCTGGCATCCAGTCTGTCTATCTTTCTGTATCTCTGACATTTGCTCCAATTAGAACTCCCTCAAAGGGGTGGCCACGGCAATAGAGTCTTCATAACTAAAGAACTCCAGTGCCACTTCTTATCCTTTAGTGCTCACCCTTAACAGGTCACTGGCAAAGGTTAAGTCTAGTGCAGTGTTTGCAAAAGCTGCCTAATGTTCCTAATGACTTCTTTTATCTAATGCTCCTACCTATTTCTTCTACCTAATGTTTCTACCTAATGCTCTTGCCTAAATGTTCCTACCTACTGCATCTATCTACTGCTCCTACCATTATGCCAAAATGTGGGCTAGCACATAGTGCTTGCTGCAGGAAAATCTAGAGTTACTGAAAATGAGCTGCTTGAGTGAACTGTTGTCATGTGTTACATATGACAAGGAGAGATTGTTTGTTTGTGGACAGAATGCCAGTAGTCCACATATTAGTGAGGCAGAAAGAAAAGACAGCTACCTGGGTCAGAGGAGTGCAACTTGAAAACCACTAAAATGCTGGCCTACAAAGCAGATGTCACTAACCCTCCTGACACCCAGGCAGATAGTACTGGGAATGTACCTCCCAGGTGCTGGCTGTCTGCCAACTACCACCACCACAAACATACAGTCTGCCCTCGTCGCACGTAACACTTGAAAACACTTAGTTCACACAACTCATTCTTTGTACCCCTAGATTTTCCTGCAGTCAGCACTTTTTGCTAGCCCTCACTAATGCAGGAGACAGCGACCAAGTATGATAATAAAGTAATGATAATATATATATTTTTTTTTCATTATACATAGTCGCTGTCTCCCGCATTAGTGAGGTAGCGCAAGGAAACAGATGAAAGAATGGCCCAACCCACCCACATACACATGTATATACATAAACGCCCACATACGCACATATACATGCCTATACATTTCAACATATACATACACAAACATATATACCCATGTACATATTCATACTTGCTGACTTCATCCATTCCCATCGCCACTCCACCACACATGAAATGACACCCCTCCTCCCCCCACACATGCTGCAAGGTAGCACTAGGAAAAGACAACAAAGGCCACATTCATTCACACTCAGTCTCTAGATGTCATGTGTAATGCACCGAAAGTACAGCTCCCTTTCCACATCCAGGCCCCACAAAACTTTACATGGTTTACTCCAGACACTTCACATGCCCGGGTTCAATCCATTGAGAGCACATCGACCCTGGGATACCACATCATCCCAGTTCATTCTATTCCTTGCATGCCTTTCACCCTCCTGTACGTTCAAGCCCCGATCGCTGTAAATCTTTTTCACTCCATCCTTCGGCCTCCAATTTGGTCTCCCACTTCTCATTCCCTCCACCCCTGACACATATATCCCCTTTGTCAATCTTTCCTCACTCACTCTCTCCATGTGACCAAACCATTTCAATACACCCTCTTCTGCTCTCTCAACCACACTCTCTTTATAACCACACATCTCTCTTACCCTTTCATTACTTACTCGATCAAACACCTCACACCACATATTGTCCTCAACCATTTTATTTCCAACACATCCACCCTCCTCTGCATAACCCTATCTATAGCCCATGCCTCACAACCATACAACATTGTTGGAACCACTATTCCTTCAAACATACCCATTTTTGCTCTCTGAGACAACGTTCTCGCCTTTCACACATTTTTCAACGCTCACAGAACCTCCGCCCCTCCCCCCACTCTATGACTCACTTCTGCTTCCATGATTCCATCCGCTGCTACATCCACATCCAGATAGCTAAAAGACTTCACTTCCTCCAGTTTTTCTCCATTCAAACTTACCTCTCAATTTATTTGTCTCTCAACCCTACTGAACCTAATAACCTTGCTCCTATTCACAATTTCTCTCAGTTTTCTTCTTTCACATACTTTACCAAACTCAGTCACAAATCTCTGCAGTTTCTCACTGGAATCAGCCACCAGCTCTGTATCATTAGCAAACAGCAACTGACTCATTTCCCAAGCTCTCTCATCCATAACAGACTGCATACTTGCCCCTCTCTCCAAAACTCTTGCATTCACCTCCCTAACAAACCCATCCATAAAAACATTAAACGACCATGGAAACATCACACACCCCTGACACAAACCGACATTCACTGGGAACCAACCACTTACCTCTCTTCCTACTCATACACATGCCTTACATCCTTGGTAAAAACTTTTCACTGCTTCTAGCTACTTACCTCCCACACCATATACTCTTAATACCTTCCACAGAGCATCTCTAGCAACTCTGTTATAAGTCTTCTCCAGATTTATAAATGCTACATACAAATCCATTTGCTTTTCTAAGTATTTCTCACATACATTCTTCAAAGCAGACACCTGATCTACACATCCTCTACCACTTCTGAAAGCACACTGCTCCTCCCCAATCTGATGATCTGTACATGCCTTTTCCCTCTCAATCAATACCCTCCCATATAATTACCCAGGAATACTCATCAAACTTATACCTCTGTAATTTGAACTCTCACCTTTATCCCCTTCGCCTTTGTACAATGGCACTATGCATCCATTCTGCCAATCCTCAGGCACATCACCATGAACCATACATACATTGAATATCCTTACCAACTAGTCAACAACACAGTCATCCCCTTTTTTGTTAAAATCCACAGTAATACCATCCAAACCCGCTGCCTTGATGGCTTTCATCTTCCGCAGAGCTTTCAGTACCTTCTCTGTTTACCAACCCATTCTTTCTGACCCTCTCACTTCGCACACCACCTCGACCAAAACACCCTATATCTGCCGCTATCGTCAAACACATTCAACAAACCTTCAAAATACTGACTCCATCTCTTTCTCACTTCACCACTACTTAGTATTACCTTTCCATTAGCCCCTTCACTGTTGTTCCCATTTGTTCTCTTGTCTTACGCACTTTATTTACTTCCTTCCTAAACATCTTTTTATTCTAGCTAAAATTTAATGATACTCTTTCACCTCAACTCTCCTTTGCCCTCTTTTTCACATCTTGCACCTTTCTCTTGACCTGCCTCATTCTTTTATACATCTCCCAGTCATTTGCACCACCTTCCTGCAAAAATCATCCAAATGACTCTGTCTTCTCTTTCACTAATAATCTTACTTCTTCATCCCACCACTCACTGCCTCTTCTAGTCTGCCCACTTCCCACTTTTCTCATGCCACAGGCATCTTTTGTGCAAGCCATCACTGCTTCCCTAAATACATCCCATTCCTCCCCCACTCCCCTTCCATCATTTGCTCTCATCTTTTTCCATTCTACACTCAATCTCTCCTGGTACTTCCTGACACAAGTCTCCTTTCCAAGCTCACTTACTCTCACCACTCTCTCCACCCCAACATTCTCTCTTCTTTTCTGAAAACCTCTTCAAATCTTCACCTTCACTTCCACAAGATAATGATCAGACATCCCTCCAGTTGCCCCTCTCAGCACGTTAACATCCACAAGTCTCTCTTTCACACGCCTATCAATTAACACGTAATCCAATAATGCTTTCTGGCCATCTCTTATACTTACATACATATACTTATGTATATCTCTCTTTTTAAACCAAGTATTCCCAATCACCAGTCCTTTTTTAGCACACAAATCTACAAGCTCTTCACCATTTCCATTTACAACACTGAACATCCCATGTACACCAGTTATACCCTCACCTGCCACATTACTCACCTTTGCATTCAAATCACCCATCACTTTAACCTGGTCTCATGCATCAAAGCTACTAACACATTCACTCAGTTGCTCCCAAAACACTTACCTCTCATGATCTTTCTTCTCATGACCAGGTACATAGGCACCAATAATCACCCATCTTTGCCATCCACTTTCAGTTTTACCCATATCAATACTAGAGTTTACTTTCTTACACTATCACATACTCCCACAACTCCTGCTTCAGGAGTAGTGCTACTCCATCCTTTGCTCTTGTCCTCTCGCCAACCCCTTACTTTACTCCCAAGACATTCCCAAACCACTCTTCCCCTTTACCCTTGAGCTTCGTTTCACTCAGAGCCAAAACATCCAGGTTCCTTTCCTCAAATATACTACCTGTCTCTCCTTTTTTCTCATCTTGGTTACATCCACGCACATTTAGACACCCCAATCTGAGCCTTCGAGGAGGATGAGCACTCCCCACATGACTCCTTCTTCTGTTTCTCCTTTTAGAAAGTTGAAATGCGTAGGCAGTATTCTTTCTCCCCTATCCACAAAGATAATAAAGGTGGGGTGAAGAGAGTGGTGAGAGTAAGTGAGGTTGGAAAGGAGACTTGTGTCAGGAAGTACAGGAGAAATTGAGTGCAGAATGGAAAAAGGTGAGCGCAAATGATGGAAGGGGAGTGGGGGAGGAATGGGATGTATTTAGGGAAGTAGTGATGGCTTGTGCAAAAGATGCCTGTGGCATGAGAAAGGTGGGAGGTGGGCAGACTGGAAGGGGCAGTGAGTGGTGGGATGAAGAAGTAAGATTGTTAGTGAAAGAGAAGAGAGAGTCATTTGCACAATTTTTGCAGGGAAATAGTGCAAATGACAGGGAGATGTATAAAAGAAAGAGGCAAGATGTCAAGAGAAAGGTGCAAGATGTGAAAAAGAGGGCAAATGAGAGTTAGGGTGAGAGAGTATCGTTAAATTTTAGGGAGAATTAAAAGATGTTTTGGAAGGAGGTAAATAAAGTGTGTAAGGCAAGAGAACAAATGGGAACATCTGTGAAGGGGGCTGATGAGGAGGTAATAACAAGTAGTAGTCAAGTGAGAAGGAGATGGAGTGAGCATTTTGAAGGTTTGTTGAATGTGTTTGATAATAGAGTGGCAGATATAGGATGTTTGATCGAGGTGGTGTGCGAAATGAGAGGGATCAGGGAGAATGGTTTGGTAAACCGGGAGGAAGTAGTGAAAGCTTTGCAGAAGATGAAAGCCAGCAAGGCAGCGGGTTTGGATGATATAACTGTGGAATTTATTATCAAAGGGGGTAACTGTGTTTTTGACTGGTTGGTGGGGATATTCAGTGTATGTATGGTTCATGGTGAAGTGCCTGAGGATTGGCAGAATGCCTGTATAGTGCCATTGTACAAAGGCAAAGGGGATAAAGGTGAGTGTTCAAATTACAGAGGTATAAGTTTGTTGAGTATTCCTGGGAAATTATATGGGAGGATATTGATTGAGAGGGTCAAGGCATGTACTGAGCATCTGACTGGGGAAGAGTGGTGTGGTTTCAGAAGTGGTAGAGGATGTGTGGATCAGGTGTTTGCTATGAAGAATGTACGTGAGAAATACTTACAAAAAGAAATGGATATGCATGTAGCATCTATGGATCTGGAGAAGGCATATGATAGAGTCGATAGAGATGCTCTGTGGAATGTATTAAGAGTATATGGTGTGGGAGGTAAGTTGCTAGAAGCAGTGAAAAGCTTTTATTGAGGATGTAAGGCATGTGCACGAGTAGGAAGAGAGGAAATGATTGGTTCTCAGTGAATGTTGGTTTGCAGCAGGGGTGCATGATGTCTCCATGGTTGTTTGATTTGTTTATGGATGGAGTTGTTAGGGAGGTTAATTGAAGAGTTTTGGAGAGAGGGGTAAATATGCAGTCTGTTGTGGATGAGAGGGCTTGGGAAGTGAGTCAGTTGTTGTTCGCTGATGGTACAGCACTAGTGGCTGATTAGGGTGAGAAACTGCAGAAGTTGGTGACTGAGTTTGGTAAAGTGTGTGAAAGAAGAAAGCTGAGAGTAAATGTGGATAAGAGCAAGGTTATTAGGTTCAGTAGGGTTGAGGGACAAGTTTAATTGGGAGGTAAGTTTGAATGGAAAAAAGCTGTAGTAAGTGAAGTGTTCTAGATATCTGGGAGTGGATTTAACAGCAGATGGAACCATGGAAGCAGAAGTGAGTCTCTGGGTGGGGGAGGGGGCGAAGGTTTTGGGAGCGTTGAGAACAAAAATGGGTGTGTTTGAAGGAATAGTGGTTCCAACAATGTTTTATGGTTGCGAGGCATGGGTTATAGATATGGTTATAGTGTATGGAGGAAGTAAAGTGTTTTAGATATCTGGGAGTGGATTTGGCAGCAGATGGAACCATGGAAGCAGAAGTGATTCATCAGGTGGGGGAGGGGGCGAAAGTTCTGGGAGCGTTGAAAAATGTGTGGAAGTCAAGAGCGTTATCTTGGAAAGCAAAAATGGGTATGTTTGAAGGAATAGTTGTTCCAACAATTTTATATGGTTGGGAGGTGTGAGCTATAGATAGAGTTGTGCGGAGGAGGGTGGATGTGCTGGAAATCAGATGTTTGAGGACAATATGTGGTGTGAGGTGGTTTGATCGAGTAAGTAATGAAAGGGTAAGAGAGATGTGTGGTAATAAAAAGAGTGTGGTTAAGAGAGCAGAAGAGTGTTTTGAAATGGTTTTGTCACATGGAGAGAATGAGTGAGGAAAGATTGACAAAGAGGATATATGTGTCAGAGGTGGAGGGAATGAGGAGAAGTGGGAGACCAGATTGGAGGTGGAAAGATGGAGTGAGAAAGATTTTGAGTGATCGGCACCTGAACATGCAGGAGGGTGAAAGCATGCAAGGAACAGAGTGAATTGGAATCATGTGGTATACCAGGGTTGACGTGCCGTGCTGTCAGTGGATTGAACCAGGGTATGTGAAGCGTCTGTGGTAAACCATGGAAAGTTTTGTGGGGCTTGCATGTGGAAAAAGAGCTGTGGTTTCGGTGCATTATACATGACAGCTATAGACTGAGTGCGAACGAATGTGGCCTTTGTTGTCTTTTCCTAGCACTACCTCGCGCACATGCGGAGGGAGGGGGTTGTCATTTCATGTGTGGCGGGGTGGCGACGGAAATGAATAAGGGCAGACAGTATGAATTTTGTACATGTTTATATATGTATATTCCTGTGTGTGTATATATATGTATACATTGAGATGTATAGGTATGTATATGTGCATGTGTGGATGTGTATGTATATACATGTGTATGTGGGTGGGTTGGGCCATTCTTTTGTTTGTTTCCTTGTGCTACCTCGCTAACGCAGGAGACAGCAACAAAAAATATGTAATATAATATATATATATATATATATATATATATATATATATATATATATATATATATATATATATATATATATATATATATATATATATTTCTTTCTTTTCTTTCATACTATTCGCCATTTCCCGCGTCAGCGAGGTAGCGTTAAGAACAGAGGACTGGGCCTCTGAGGAAACATCCTCATCCAGCCCCCTTCTCTGTTCCTTCCTTTGGAAAAAAAAAAAAAAAAAAAAAAAAGAGAGAGAGGGGAGGATTTCCAGCCCCCTGCTCCCTTCCCTTTTAGTCGCCTTCTGCGACACGCAGGGAATACGTGGGAAGTATTCTTTCTCCCCTATATATATATATATATATATATATATATATATATATATATATATATATATATATATATTTATATATATATACTTATTTATTTATTTATTTATTTATTTATTTTGCTTTGTCCCTGTCTCCCGCGTTTGTGAGGTAGCGCAAGGAAACAGACGAAAGAAATGGCCCAACCCACCCCCATACACATGTATATACACACATGTCCACACACGCAAATATACATGCCTATACATCTTAATGTACACATATATATTACACACACAGACACATACATATATACAGATGCACACAATTCACACTGTCTGCCTTTATTCATTCCCACCACCACCTCGCCACACATGGAATACCATCCCCCTCCCCCCTCATGTGTGCGGGGTAGCGCTAGGAAAAGACAACAAAGGCCTCATTCGTTCACACTCAGTCCCTAGCTGTCATGCAATAATGCCCGAAACCACAGCTCCCTTTCCACATCCAGGCCCCACACAGCTTTCCATGGTTTACCCCAGACGCTTCACATGCCCTGATTCAATCCACTGACAGCCCGTCAACCCCAGTATACCACATCGATCCAATTCACTCTATTCCTTGCCCGCCTTTCACCCTCCTGCATGTTCAGGCCCTGATCACTCAAAATCTTTTTCACTCCATATTTCCACCTCCAATTTGGTCTCCCACTTCTCCTCATTCCCTCCACCTCCGACACATATATCCTCTTGGTCAATCTTTCCTCGCTCATTCTCTCCATGTGCCCAAACCATTTCAAAACACCCTCTTCTGCTTTCTCAACCACGCTCTTTTTATTTCCACACATCTCTCTTACCCTTACATTACTTACTCGATCTAACCACCTCACACCACACATTGTCCTCAAACATCTCATTTCCAGCACATCCACCCTCCTGCACACAACTCTATCCATAGCCCATGCCTCGCAACCATACAACATTGTTGGAACCATTATTCCTTCAAACATACCCAGTTTTGCTTTCCGAGATAATGTTCTCGACTTCCACACATTCTTCAAGGCACCCAGGATTTTAGCCCCCTCCCCCACCCTATGATTCACTTCCGCTTCCATGGTTGCATCCGCTGCCAGATCCACTCCCAGATATCTAAAACACTTTACTTCCTCCAGTTTTTCTCCATTCAAACTTACCTCCCAATTGACTTGACCCTCAACCCTACTGTACCTAATAACCTTGCTCTTATTCACATTTACACTTGACTTTCTTCTTTCACACACTTTACCAAACTCAGTCACCAGCTTCTGCAGTTTCTCACATGAATCAGCCACCAGCCCCCTTTTTTAATAAATTCCACTGCAATACCATCCAAACCCGCTGCCTTGCTGGCTTTCATCTTCCGCATAGCTTTTACTACCTCTTCTCTGTTTACCAAATCATTTTCCCTAACCCTCTCACTTTGCACACCACCACGACCAAAACACCCTATATCTGCCACTCTCTCATCAAACACTTTCAACAAACCTTTAGAATACTCACCCCATCTCAGTCTCACATCACCACTACTTGTTATCACCTCCCTATTATCCCTCTTCACTGAAGATCCCGTTTGTTCCCTTGTCTTATGTATATTATTATTATTATTATTATTATTATTATTATTATTATTATTATTATTATGCTTTGTCGCTGTCTCCCGCGTTAGCGAGGTAGCGCAAGGAAACAGACAAAAGAATGGCCCAACCCACCCACATACACATGTATATGCATACACGTGCACAAATGCAAATATACATACCTGTACATCACAATGTATACATATATATACACACACAGACATATACATATATGCACATGTTCATAATTCATACTGTCTGCCTTTATTCATTGCCATCGCCACCCCGCCACATATGAAATAAAAACCCCCTCCCCCCTCATGTGTGCGAGGTAGCGCTAGGAAAGACAACAAAGGCCACATTCGTTCCCACTCAGTCTCGAGCTGTCATGTATAATGCACCGAAACCACAGCTCCCTTTCCACATCCCGGCCCCACAGAACTTTCCATGGTTTATCCCAGACGCTTCACATGCCCTGGTTGAATCCATTGACATTACGTCAACCCCGGTATAGCACATTGTTCTAATTCACTCTATTCCTTGCACGCCTTTCACCCTCCTGCATGTTCAGGCCCCGATCACTCAAAATCTTTTTCACTCTAGCTTTCCACCTCCAGTTTGGTCTCCAACTTCTCCTCATTCCCTCCACCTCTTGACACATATATCCTCTTGGTCAATCTTTTCTCACTCATTCTCTCCATGTGACCAAACCATTTCAAAACACCCTCCTCTGTTCTCTCAACCACACTCTTTTTATTACCACAAGTCTCTCTTACCATATTATTACTTTTTTGATCAAACCACCTCACACCACATATTGTCCTCAAACATCTCATTTCCAGCATATGCACCCTCCTCCGCACAACTCTATCTGTAGCCTACGCCTCGCAACCATATAACGTTGTTGGAACCACTATTCCTTCAAACATACCCATTTTTCCTTTCCGAGATAGTGTAATTAAGCGTGTAATTTTACGAAATGCAGTCATTTGACTCGATATCCTTAATCACCATGTAGAATACGACATTCCCAGATTTTCATTAAAATCTGAAGAAGTTGAAAATCTGAGTAAAATATTTTTCTTGATTTTTTTGAAAAAATAGATTTACCTGAAATTTTCAGCATAGATATTTTTACGTCTGCTGAATAAGAATCTGTGGTCAAAACCTTAAAATTCGTGTAATTAGTCGTGTAATTAGCATAATAATATAATCATAATTGATATTAAGTATGTAATTAAGCGCTTATTTTTACGAAATGCAGTATTTTGACACGATATCCTTATCACCATATAGAATTCCACGTATTCCCAGATTTTCATTAAAATCCGAAGAAGTTGAAAATCTGAGCAATATATTATCCAAGGCTATATATTATATAGCCTTGGATTTTTATTGATTTTTTTGAAAAAATAGATTTTCCTGAAATTTTCAGCATAGATATTTTTACGTCTGCTGAATAAGAATCTGTGGTCAAAACCTTAAAATTCGAGTATTTAGTCGAGTAATTAGCATATTCATATTATTATTAAGTATGTAATTATGCGCTGAATTTTATGAAATGCAGTATTTTGACTCGATATCCTTAATCACCATATAGAATATGACATATTTCCAGATTTTCATTAAAATCTGAAGAAGTTGAAAATCTGAGCAAAATATTATCCAAGGCCTTGGATTTTTCTTGATTTTTATGAAAAAATAGATTTTCCTGAAATTTCCAGCATAGATATTTTTACGTCTGCTGAATAAGAATCTGTGGTCAAAACCTTAAGATTCGTATAATTAGTCGAGTAATTAGCATATTAATTTTTTTTTTTTTTTTTTTTTTGCTTTGTCGCTGTCTCCCGCGTTTGCGAGGTAGCGCAAGGAAACAGACGAAAGAAATGGCCCAACCCACCCCCATACACATGTATATACATACGTCCACACACGCAAATATACATACCTACATAGCTTTCCATGGTTCACCCCAGACGCCTCACATGCCCCGATTCAATCCACTGACAGCACGTCAATCCCGGTATACCACATCGCTCCAATTCACTCTATTCCTCTTCCTCCTTTCACCCTCCTGCATGTTCAGGCCCCGATCACACAAAATCTTTTTCACTCCATCTTTCCACCTCCAATTTGGTCTCCCTCTTCTCCTCGTTCCCTCCACCTCCGACACATATATCCTCTTGGTCAATCTTTCCTCACTCATTCTCTCCATGTGCCCAAACCATTTCAAAACACCCTCTTCTGCTCTCTCAACCACGCTCTTTTTATTTCCACACATCTCTCTTACCCTTACGTTACTTACTCGATCAAACTACCTCACACCACACATTGTCCTCAAACATCTCATTTCCAGCACATCCATCCTCCTGCGCACAACTCTATCCATAGCCCACGCCTCGCAACCATACAGCATTGTTGGAACCACTATTCCTTCAAACATACCCATTTTTGCTTTCCGAGATAATGTTCTCGACTTCCACACATTCTTCGAGGCTCCCAGAATTTTCACCCCCTCCCCCACCCTATGATCCACTTCCGCTTCCATGGTTCCATCCGCTGCCAGATCCACTCCCAGATATCTAAAACACTTCACTTCCTCCAGTTTTTCTCCATTCAAACTCACCTCCCAATTGACTTGACCCTCAACCCTACTGTACCTAATAACCTTGCTCTTATTCACATTTACTCTTAACTTCCTTCTTCCACACACTTTACCAAACTCAGTCACCAGCTTCTGCAGTTTCTCACATGAATCAGCCACCAGCGCTGTATCATCAGCGAACAACAACTGACTCACTTCCCAAGCTCTCTCATCCCCAACAGACTTCATACTTGCCCCTCTTTCCAAAACTCTTGCATTCACCTCCCTAACAACCCCATCCATAAACAAATTAAGCAACCATGGAGACATCACACACCCCTGCCGCAAACCTACATTCACTGAGAACCAATCACTTTCCTCTCTTCCTACACGTACACATGCCTTACATCCTCGATAAAAACTTTTCACTGCTTCTAACAACTTGCCTCCCACACCATATATTCTTAATACCTTCCACAGAGCATCCCTATCAACTCTATCATATGCCTTCTCCAGATCCATAAATGCTACATACAAATCCATTTGCTTTTCTAAGTATTTCTCACATACATTCTTCAAAGCAAACACCTGATCCACACATCCTCTACCACTTCTGAAACCACACTGCTCTTCCCCAATCTGATGCTCTGTACATGCCTTCACCCTCTCAATCAATACCCTCCCATATAATTTACCAGGAATACTCAACAAACTTATACCTCTGTAATTTGAGCACTCACTCTTATCCCCTTTGCTTTTGTACAATGGCACTATGCACGCATTCCGCCAATCCTCAGGCACCTCACCATGAGTCATACATACATTAAATAACCTTACCAACCAGTCAACAATACAGTCACCCCCTTTTTTAATAAATTCCACTGCAATACCATCCAAACCTGCTGCCTTGCCGGCTTTCATCTTCCGCAAAGCTTTTACTACCTCTTCTCTGTTTACCAAATCATTTTCCCTAACCCTCTCACTTTGCACACCACCTCGACCAAAACACCCTATATCTGCCACTCTATCATCAAACACATTCAACAAACCTTCAAAATACTCACTCCATCTCCATCTCACATCACCACTACTTGTTATCACCTCCCCATTTGCGCCCTTCACTGAAATTCCCATTTGCTCCCTTGTCTTACGCACTTTATTTACCTCCTTCCAGAACATCTTTTTATTCTCCCTAAAATTTAATGATACTCTCTCACCCCAACTCTCATTTGCCCTTTTTTTCACCTCTTGCACCTTTCTCTTGACCTCCTGTCTCTTTCTTTTATACATCTCCCACTCAATTGCATTTTTTCCCTGCAAAAATCGTCCAAATGCCTCTCTCTTCTCTTTCACTAATACTCTTACTTCTTCATCCCACCACTCACTACCCTTTCTAATCAACCCACCTCCTACTCTTCTCATGCCACAAGCATCTTTTGCACAATCCATCACTGATTCCCTAAATACATCCCATTCCTCCCCCACTCCCCTTACCACCATTGTTCTCACCTTTTTCCATTCTGTACTCAGTCTCTCCTGGTACTTCCTTACACAAGTCTCCTTCCCAAGCTCACTTACTCTCACCACCCTCTTCACCCCAACATTCACTCTTCTTTTCTGAAAACCCATACAAATCTTCACCTTAGCCTCTACAAGATAATGATCAGACATCCCTCCAGTTGCACCTCTCAGCACATTAACATCCAAAAGTCTCTCTTTCGCACGCCTGTCAATTAACACGTAATCCAATAACGCTCTCTGGCCATCTCTCCTACTTACATAAGTATACTTATGTATATCTCGCTTTTTAAACCAGGTATTCCCAATCATCAGTCCTTTTTCAGCACATAAATCTACAAGCTCTTCACCATTTCCATTTACAACACTGAACACCCCATGTATACCAATTATTCCCTCAACTGCCACATTACTCACCTTTGCATTGAAATCACCCAACACTATAACCCGGTCTCGTGCATCAAAACCACTAACACACTCATTCAGCTGCTCCCAAAACACTTGCCATATTTATATAATCATAATTAATATGAAGTATGTAATTAAGCGCTTAGTTTTACGAAATGCAGTATTTTCACACGATATCCTTAATCATCATATAGAATTCCACATATTCCCCGATTTTCATTAAAATCTGAAGTTGAAAATCTGAGCAAAATATTATCCAAGGCTTTAGCCTGGGATTTTTCTTGATTTTTTGAAAAAATAGATTTTCCTAAAATTTTCAGCATAAATGTTTTTACGTGTGCTGAATAAGAATCTGTGGTGAAAACCTTAAAATTCGTGTAATTAGTCGAGTAATTAGCATATTAATATAATCATGATTAATGTTAAGTATGAAAAAATAGATTTTCCTAAAATTTTCAGCATAAATGTTTTTACGTGTGCGGAATGAGAATCTGTGGTGAAAACCTTAAAATTCGTGTAATTAGTCGAGTAATTACCATATAAAATATAATCATGATTAATGTTAAGTATGTAATTAAGCCCTTAATTTTACGAAATGCCGTATTTTGACTCGATAACCTTAAATCACCATATAGAATACGACATATTCTCAGATTGCAATTAAAATATGAGGCAGTTGAAAATCTGAGCAAAATATTATCCAAGGCTATAGCCTTGGATTTTTCTTGATTTTTTTGAAAAAAGAAATTTTCCTAAAATTTTCAGCCATAGATGTTTTTATGTGTGCTGAATAATAATTTGTGGTCAAAACCTTAAAATTCGTGTAAATAGTTGAGTTATTAGCACATTAATATAATCATAATTAATATTAAGTATGTTATTAAGCGCTTAGTTTTACGAAATGCAGTATTTTGACTCGATATCCTTAATCACCATATAGAATTCCTCATATTCCCAGATTTTCATTAAAATCTCAAGAAGTTGAAAATCTGAGCAAAATATTATCCAAGGCTATAGCCTAGGATTTTTCTTGATTTTTTTGAAAAAATAGATTTTCCTTGGATTTTTCTTGATTTTTTTGAAAAAATAGATTTTCCTAAAATTTTCAGCGTACATGTGTTAACGTGTGCTTAATAAGAATCTGTGATCAAAACCTTAAAATTCGTGTAATTAGTCGAGTAATTAGCATATTAAAATAATTATAATCAATATTACGTATGTAATTAAGCGCGTAATTTTACGAAATGCAGGCATTTGACTTGATATCCTTAATCACCATGTGGAATACGATATATTCCCCGATTTTCATTAAAATCTGAAGAAGTTGAAAATCTGAGCAAAATATTATCCAAGGCTATAGCCTTGGATTTTTCTTGATTTTTTTGAAAAAATAGATTTTCCTGAAATGTTCAGCATAGATGTGTTTACGAGTGTTTAATGAGAATATGTGATCAAAACCTTAAAATTCGTGTAATTTGTCAATTAATCACCATATTAAAATAATTATAATTAATATTAAGTATGTAATTAAGCGCTTAATTTTACGATATGTAGTATTTTGACTCGATATCCTTAATCACCATATAGAATATGACTGTCCCAGATTTTCATTAAAATCTGAAGAAGTTGAAAATGTTAGCAAATAATCCAAGGCCTTCGATTTTTCTTGATTTTTTTGAAAAAGTCGATTTTCCTGAAATTTTCTGCATAGATATTTTTACGTCTCCTGAATAAGAATCTTTGGTCAAAACATTAAAATCCGTGTAATTAGTCGAGTAATTAGCAAATAACTATAAGCATGTTTAATGTTAAGTATGTAATTAAGAGCTTAATTTTGCGTTATGCAGTATTTTGACTCGATATCCCGAATCACCATATAGAATATGACATACTCCCAAATTGTCATTAAAATCTGAAGAGATTCAAAACCTGAGCAAAGTATTATCCAAGGGTATAGCCTTGGATTTTTCTTGATTTTTTTGAAAAAATAGATTTTCCTAAAATTTTCAGCGTACATGTGTTAACGTGTGCTTAATGAGAATATGTGATCAAAACCTTAAAATTCGTGTAATTAGTCGAGTAATTAGCATATTAAAATTATTATAATCAATATTACGTATGTAATTAAGCGCGTAATTTTACGAAATGCAGGTATTTGACTTGATATCCTTAATCACCATGTGGAATACGACTTATTCCCCGATTTTCATTAAAATCTGAAGAAGTTGAAAATCTGAGGAAAATATTATCCAAGGCTATAGCCTTGGATTTTTCTTGATTTTTTTGAAAAAATAGATTTTCCTGAAATGTTCAGCATAGATGTGTTTACGTGTGTTTAATGAGAATATGTGATCAAAACCTTAGAATTCGTGTAATTTGTCAATTAATCAGCATATTAAAATAATTATAATTAATATTAAGTATGTAATTAAGCGCTTTATTTTACGATATGTAGTATTTTGACTCGATATCCTCAATCACCATATAGAATATGACATTGTCCCAGATTTTCATTAAAATCTGAAGAAGTTGAAAATGTTAGCAAATAATCCAAGGCCTTCGATTTTTCTTGATTTTTTTGAAAAAGTAGATTTTCCTGAAATTTTCTGCATAGATGTTTTTACGTCTCCTGAATAAGAATCTTTGGTCAAAATCTTAAAATTCGTGTAATTAGTCGAGTAATTAGCAAATTACTATAAGCATGTTTAATGTTAAGTATGTAATTAAGCGCTTAATTTTACGGTATGCAGTATTTTGACTCGATATCCTTAATCACCATATAGAATTCCTCATATTCCCAGATTTTCATTAAAATCTCAAGAAGTTGAAAATCTGAGCAAAATATTATCCAAGGCTATAGCCTAGGATTTTTCTTGATTTTTTTGAAAAAATAGATTTTCCTTGGATTTTTCTTGATTTTTTTGAAAAAATAGATTTTCCTAAAATTTTCAGCGTACATGTGTTAACGTGTGCTTAATAAGAATCTGTGATCAAAACCTTAAAATTCGTGTAATTAGTCGAGCAATTAGCATATTAAAATAATTATAATCAATATTACGTATGTAATTAAGCGCGTAATTTTACGAAATGCAGGCATTTGACTTGATATCCTTAATCACCATGTGGTATACGACATATTCCCCGATTTTCATTAAAATCTGAAGAAGTTGAAAATCTGAGCAAAATATTATCCTTGGATTTTTCTTGATTTTTTTGAAAAAATAGATTTTCCTGAAATGTTCAGCATAGATGTGTTTACGTGTGTTTAATGAGAATATGTGATCAAAACCTTAAAATTCGTGTAATTTGTCAATTAATCAGCATATTAAATAATTATAATTAATATTAAGTATGTAATTAAGCGCTTAATTTTACGATATGTAGTATTTTGACTCGATATCCTTAATCACCATATAGAATATGACATTGTCCCAGATTTTCATTAAAATCTGAAGAAGTTGAAAATGTTAGCAAATAATCCAAGGCCTTCGATTTTTCTTGATTTTTTTCAAAAAATAGATTTTCCTGAAATTTTCTGCATAGATATTTTTACGTCTCCTGAATAAGAATCTTTGGTCAAAACCTTAAAATTCGTGTAATTAGTCGAGTAATTAGCAAATTACTATAAGCATGTTTAATGTTAAGTATGTAATTAAGCGCTTAATTTTACGGTATGCAGTATTTTGACTCGATATCCTGAATCACCATATAGAATATGACATACTCCCAAATTTTCATTAAAATCTGAAGAAATTCAAAACCTGAGCAAAGTATTATCCAAGGGTATAGCCTTGGATTTTTCTTGATTTTTTTGAAAAAATAGATTTTCCTAAAATTTTCAGCGTACATGTGTTAACGTGTGCTTAATAAGAATCTGTGATCAAAACCTTAAAATTCGTGTAATTAGTCGAGTAATTAGCATATTAAAATAATTATAATCAATATTACGTATGTAATTAAGCGCGTAATTTTACGAAATGCAGGCATTTGACTTGATATCCTTAATCACCATGTGGAATACGACATATTCCCCGATTTTCATTAAAATCTGAAGAAGTTGAAAATCTGAGCAAAATATTATCCAATTCTTGATTTTTTTTGAAAAAATAGATTTTCCTGAAATGTTCAGCATAGATGTGTTTACGTGTGTTTAATGAGAATATGTGATCAAAACCTTAAAATTCGTGTAATTTGTCAATTAATCAGCATATTAAAATAATTATAATTAATATTAAGTATGTAATTAAGCGCTTAATTTTACGATATGTAGTATTTTGACTCGATATCCTTAATCACCATATAGAATATGACATTGTCCCTGATTTTCATTAAAATCTGAAGAAGTTGAAAATGTTAGCAAATAATCCAAGGCCTTCGATTTTTCTTGATTTTTTTGAAAAAGTAGATTTTCCTGAAATTTTCTGCATAGATATTTTTACGTCTCCTGAATAAGAATCTTTGGTCAAAACCTTAAAATTCGTGTAATTAGTCGAGTAATTAGCAAATTACTATAAGCATGTTTAATGTTAAGTATGTAATTAAGCGCTTAATTTTACGGTATGCAGTATTTTGACTCGATATCCTGAATCACCATATAGAATATGACATACTCCCAAATTTTCATTAAAATCTGAAGAAATTCAAAACCTGAGCAAAGTATTATCCAAGGGTATAGCCTTGGATTTTTCTTGATTTTTTTGAAAAAATAGATTTTCCTAAAATTTTCAGCGTACATGTGTTAACGTGTGCTTAATAAGAATCTGTGATCAAAACCTTAAAATTCGTGTAATTAGTCGAGTAATTAGCATATTAAAATAATTATAATCAATATTACGTATGTAATTAAGCGCGTAATTTTACGAAATGCAGGCATTTGACTTGATATCCTTAATCACCATGTGGAATACGACATATTCCCCGATTTTCATTAAAATCTGAAGAAGTTGAAAATCTGAGCAAAATATTATCCAAGGCCTTGGATTTTTCTTGATTTTTTTTGAAAAAATAGATTTTCCTGAAATGTTCAGCATAGATGTGTTTACGTGTGTTTAATGAGAATATGTGATCAAAACCTTAAAATTCGTGTAATTTGTCAATTAATCAGCATATTAAATAATTATAATTAATATTAAGTATGTAATTAAGCGCTTAATTTTACGATATGTAGTATTTTGACTCGATATCCTTAATCACCATATAGAATATGACATTGTCCCAGATTTTCATTAAAATCTGAAGAAGTTGAAAATGTTAGCAAATAATCCAAGGCCTTCGATTTTTCTTGATTTTTTTGAAAAAGTAGATTTTCCTGAAATTTTCTGCATAGATATTTTTACGTCTCCTGAATAAGAATCTTTGGTCAAAACCTTAAAATTCGTGTAATTAGTCGAGTAATTAGCAAATTACTATAAGCATGTTTAATGTTAAGTATGTAATTAAGCGCTTAATTTTACGGTATGCAGTATTTTGACTCGATATCCTGAATCACCATATAGAATATGACATACTCCCAAATTTTCATTAAAATCTGAAGAAATTCAAAACCTGAGCAAAGTATTATCCAAGGGTATAGCCTTGGATTTTTCTTGATTTTTTTGAAAAAATAGATTTTCCTAAAATTTTCAGCGTACATGTGTTAACGTGTGCTTAATAAGAATCTGTGATCAAAACCTTAAAATTCGTGTAATTAGTCGAGTAATTAGCATATTAAAATAATTATAATCAATATTACGTATGTAATTAAGCGCGTAATTTTACGAAATGCAGGCATTTGACTTGATATCCTTAATCACCATGTGGAATACGACATATTCCCCGATTTTCATTAAAATCTGAAGAAGTTGAAAATCTGAGCAAAATATTATCCAAGGCCTTGGATTTTTCTTGATTTTTTTTTGAAAAAATAGATTTTCCTGAAATGTTCAGCATAGATGTGTTTACGTGTGTTTAATGAGAATATGTGATCAAAACCTTAAAATTCGTGTAATTTGTCAATTAATCAGCATATTAATATAATTATGATTAATATTAAGTATGTAATTAAGCGCTTAATTTTACGATATGTAGTATTTTTGCTCGATATCCTTAATCACCATATAGAATATGACATATACCCAGATTTTCATTAAAATCTGAAGAAGTTGAAAATGTCAGCAAATAATCCAAGGCCTTCGATTTTTCTTGATTTTTTGAAAAAGTAGATTTTCCTGAAATTTTCTGCATAGATATTTTTACGTCTCCTGAATAAGAATCTTTGGTCAAAACCTTAAAATTCGTGTAATTAGTCGAGTAATTAGCAAATTACTATAAGCATGTTTAATGTTAAGTATGTAATTAAGCGCTTAATATTACGGTATGCAGTATTTTGACTCGATATCCTGAATCACTATATAGAATATGACATACTCCCAAATTTTCATTAAAATCTGAAGAAATTCAAAACCTGAGCAAAGTATTATCCAAGGGTATAGCCTTGGATTTTTCTTGATTTTTTTGAAAAAATAGATTTTCCTAAAATTTTCAGCGTACATGTGTTAACGTGTGCTTAATAAGAATCTGTGATCAAAACCTTAAAATTCGTGTAATTAGTCGAGTAATTAGCATATTAAAATAATTATAATCAATATTACGTATGTAATTAAGCGCGTAATTTTACGAAATGCAGGCATTTGACTTGATATCCTTAATCACCATGTGGAATACGACATATTCCCCGATTTTCATTAAAATCTGAAGAAGTTGAAAATCTGAGCAAAATATTATCCAAGGCTATAGCCTTGGATTTTTCTTGATTTTTTTGAAAAAATAGATTTTCCTGAAATGTTCAGCATAGATGTGTTTACGTGTGTTTAATGAGAATATGTGATCAAAACCTTAAAATTCGTGTAATTTGTCAATTAATCAGCATATTAAAATAATTATAATTAATATTAAGTATGTAATTAAGCGCTTAATTTTACGATATGTAGTATTTTGACTCGATATCCTTAATCACCATATAGAATATGACATTGTCCCAGATTTTCATTAAAATCTGAAGAAGTTGAAAATGTTAGCAAATAATCCAAGGCCTTCGATTTTTCTTGATTTTTTTGAAAAAGTAGATTTTCCTGAAATTTTCTGCATAGATATTTTTACGTCTCCTTGATAAGAATCTTTGGTCAAAACCTTAAAATTCGTGTAATTAGTCGAGTAATTAACAAATTACTATAAGCATGTTTAATGTTAAGTATGTAATTAAGCGCTTAATATTACGGTATGCAGTATTTTGACTCGATATCCTGAATCACTATATAGAATATGACATACTCCCAAATTTTCATTAAAATCTGAAGAAATTCAAAACCTGAGCAAAGTATTATCCAAGGGTATAGCCTTGGATTTTTCTTGATTTTTTTGAAAAAATAGATTTTCCTAAAATTTTCAGCGTACATATGTTAACGTGTGCTTAATAAGAATCTGTGATCAAAGCCTTAAAATTCGTGTAATTAGTCGAGTAATTAGCATATTAAAATAATTATAATCAATATTACGTATGTAATTAAGCGCGTAATTTTACGAAATGCAGGCATTTGACTTGATATCCTTAATCACCATTTGGTATACGACATATTCCCCGATTTTCATTAAAATCTGAAGAAGTTGAAAATCTGAGCAAAATATTGTCCAAGGCTATAGCCTTGGATTTTTCTTGATTTTTTTGAAAAAATAGATTTTCCTAAAATTTTCAGCGTACATATGTTAACGTGTGCTTAATAAGAATCTGTGATCAAAGCCTTAAAATTCGTGTAATTAGTCGAGTAATTAGCATGTTAAAATAATTATAATCAATATTACGTATGTAATTAAGCGCGTAATTTTACGAAATGCAGGCATTTGACTTGATATCCTTAATCACCATTTGGTATACGACATATTCCCCGATTTTCATTAAAATCTGAAGAAGTTGAAAATCTGAGCAAAATATTGTCCAAGGCTATAGCCTTGGATTTTTCTTGATTTTTTTGAAAAAATAGATTTTCCTGAAATGTTCAGCATAGATGTGTTTACGTGTGTTTAATGAGAATATGTGATCAAAACCTTAAAATTCGTGTAATTTGTCAATTAATCAGCATATTGAAATAATTATAATTAATATTAAGTATGTAATTAAGCGCTTAATTTTACGATATGTAGTATTTTGACTCGATATCCTTAATCACCATATAGAATATGACATATTCCCTGATTTTCATTAAAATCTGAAGAAGTTGAAAATGTTAGCAAATAATCCAAGGCCTTCGATTTTTCTTGATTTTTTTGAAAAAGTAGATTTTCCTGAAATTTTCTGCATAGATATTTTTACGTCTCCTGAATAAGAATCTTTGGTCAAAACCTTAAAATTCGTGTAATTAGTCGAGTAATTAGCAAATTACTATAAGCATGTTTAATGTTAAGTATGTAATTAAGCGCTTAATTTTACGGTATGCAGTATTTTGACTCGATATCCTGAATCACCATATAGAATATGACATACTCCCAAATTTTCATTAAAATCTGAAGAAATTCAAAACCTGAGCAAAGTATTATCCAAGGGTATAGCCTTGGATTTTTCTTGATTTTTTTGAAAAAATAGATTTTCCTAAAATTTTCAGCGTACATGTGTTAACGTGTGCTTAATAAGAATCTGTGATCAAAACCTTAAAATTCGTGTAATTAGTCGAGTAATTAGCATATTAGAATAATTATAATCAATATTACGTATGTAATTAAGCGCGTAATTTTACGAAATGCAGGCATTTGACTTGATATCCTTAATCACCATGTGGAATACGACATATTCCCCGATTTTCATTAAAATCTGAAGAAGTTGAAAATCTGAGCAAAATATTATCCAAGGCCTTGGATTTTTCTTGATTTTTTTTGAAAAAATAGATTTTCCTGAAATGTTCAGCATAGATGTGTTTACGTGTGTTTAATGAGAATATGTGATCAAAACCTTAAAATTCGTGTAATTTGTCAATTAATCAGCATATTAAAGTAATTATAATTAATATTAAGTATATAATTAAGCGCTTAATTTTACGATATGTAGTATTTTGACTCGATATCCTTAATCACCATATAGAATATGACATTGTCCCAGATTTTCATTAAAATCTGAAGAAGTTGAAAATGTTAGCAAATAATCCAAGGCCTTCGATTTTTCTTGATTTTTTTGAAAAAGTAGATTTTCCTGAAATTTTCTGCATAGATATTTTTACGTCTCCTGAATAAGAATCTTTGGTCAAAACCTTAAAATTCGTGTAATTAGTCGAGTAATTAGCAAATTACTATAAGCATGTTTAATGTTAAGTATGTAATTAAGCGCTTAATTTTACGGTATGCAGTATTTTGACTCGATATCCTGAATCACCATATAGAATATGACATACTCCCAAATTTTCATTAAAATCTGAAGAAATTCAAAACCTGAGCAAAGTATTATCCAAGGGTATAGCCTTGGATTTTTCTTGATTTTTTTGAAAAAATAGATTTTCCTAAAATTTTCAGCGTACATGTGTTAACGTGTGCTTAATAAGAATCTGTGATCAAAACCTTAAAATTCGTGTAATTAGTCGAGTAATTAGCATATTAAAATAATTATAATCAATATTACGTATGTAATTAAGCGCGTAATTTTACGAAATGCAGGCATTTGACTTGATATCCTTAATCACCATGTGGAATACGACATATTCCCCGATTTTCATTAAAATCTGAAGAAGTTGAAAATCTGAGCAAAATATTATCCAAGGCCTTGGATTTTTCTTGATTTTTTTTGAAAAAATAGATTTTCCTGAAATGTTCAGCATAGATGTGTTTACGTGTGTTTAATGAGAATATGTGATCAAAACCTTAAAATTCGTGTAATTTGTCAATTAATCAGCATATTAAATAATTATAATTAATATTAAGTATGTAATTAAGCGCTTAATTTTACGATATGTAGTATTTTGACTCGATATCCTTAATCACCATATAGAATATGACATTGTCCCAGATTTTCATTAAAATCTGAAGAAGTTGAAAATGTTAGCAAATAATCCAAGGCCTTCGATTTTTCTTGATTTTTTTGAAAAAGTAGATTTTCCTGAAATTTTCTGCATAGATATTTTTACGTCTCCTGAATAAGAATCTTTGGTCAAAACCTTAAAATTCGTGTAATTAGTCGAGTAATTAGCAAATTACTATAAGCATGTTTAATGTTAAGTATGTAATTAAGCGCTTAATTTTACGGTATGCAGTATTTTGACTCGATATCCTGAATCACCATATAGAATATGACATACTCCCAAATTTTCATTAAAATCTGAAGAAATTCAAAACCTGAGCAAAGTATTATCCAAGGGTATAGCCTTGGATTTTTCTTGATTTTTTTGAAAAAATAGATTTTCCTAAAATTTTCAGCGTACATGTGTTAACGTGTGCTTAATAAGAATCTGTGATCAAAACCTTAAAATTCGTGTAATTAGTCGAGTAATTAGCATATTAAAATAATTATAATCAATATTACGTATGTAATTAAGCGCGTAATTTTACGAAATGCAGGCATTTGACTTGATATCCTTAATCACCATGTGGAATACGACATATTCCCAGATTTTCATTAAAATCTGAAGAAGTTGAAAATCTTAGCAAAATATTTTGATTTTTTTTTTTGAAAAAATAGATTTTCGTAAAATTTTCAGCATAGATAGTTTTACGTGTGCTGAATAAGATTCTGTGATCAAAACCTTAAAATTCGTGTAATTAGTCGAGTATTTAGCATATTGATATAATTATAATTAATATTAGTATGTAATTAAGAGGGGCAAGTATGAAGTCTGTTGGGGATGAGAGAGCTTGGGAAGTGAGTCAGTTGTTGTTCGCTGATGATACAGCGCTGGTGGCTGATTCATGTGAGAAACTGCAGAAGCTGGTGACTGAGTTTGGTAAAGTGTGTGGAAGAAGAAAGTTAAGAGTAAATGTGAATAAGAGCAAGGTTATTAGGTACAGTAGGGTTGAGGGTCAAGTCAATTGGGAGGTGAGTTTGAATGGAGAAAAACTGGAGGAAGTGAAGTGTTTTAGATATCTGGGAGTGGATCTGGCAGCGGATGGAACCATGGAAGCGGAAGTGGATCATAGGGTGGGGGAGGGGGCGAAAATTCTGGGAGCCTTGAAGAATGTGTAGAAGTCGAGAACATTATCTCGGAAAGCAAAAATGGGTATGTTTGAAGGAATAGTGGTTCCAACAATGTTGTATGGTTGCGAGGCGTGGGCTATGGATAGAGTTGTGCGCAGGAGGATGGATGTGCTGGAAATGAGATGTTTGAGGACAATGTGTGGTGTGAGGTGGTTTGATCGAGTAAGTAATGTAAGGGTAAGAGAGATGTGTGGAAATAAAAAGTGCGTGGTTGAGAGAGCAGAAGAGGGTGTTTTGAAATGGTTTGGGCACATGGAGAGAATGAGTAAGGAAAGATTGACCAAGAGGATATATGTGTCGGAGGTGGAGGGAACAAGGAGAAGTGGGAGACCAAATTGGAGGTGGAAAGATGGAGTGAAAAAGATTTTGAGTGATCGGGGCCAGAACATGCAGGAGGGTGAAAGGAGTGCAAGGAATAGAGTGAATTGGATTGATGTGGTATATCGGGGTCAATGTGCTGTCAGTGGATTGAATCAGGGCATGTGAAGCGTCTGGGGTAAACCATGGAATGTTCTGTGGGGCCTGGATGTGGAAAGGGAGCTGTGGTTTCGGGCATTATTCATGACAGCTAGAGACTGAGTGTGAACGAATGGGGCCTTTGTTGTCTTTTCCTAGTGCTACCTCGCACACATGAGGGGGAAGGGGGATGTTATTCCATGTGTGGCGAGGTGGCGATGGGAATGAATAAAGGCAGACAGTGTGAATTGTGTGCATGTGTATATATGCATGTGTCTGTGTGTGTATATATATGTGTACATTGAGATGTACGGGAATGTATATTTGCATGTGTGGACGTGTATGTATATACATGTGTATGGGGGTGGGTTGGGCCATTTCTTTCGTCTGTTTCCTTGCACTACCTCGCAAACGCGGGAGACAGCGACAAAGCAAAATAAGATAAATAGATAAATAAATTATATATATATATATATATATATATATATATATATATATATATATATATATATATATATATATATATATGATATATATATATATATGATATATATATATATATATATATATATATATATATATATATATATATATATATATATATATATATATATATATCTTTTTTCTTTCTTTCAAACTATTCGCCATTTCCCGCGTTAGCGAGGTAGCGTTAAGAACAGAGGACTGGGCCTTGGAGGGAATATCCTCACCTGGCCCCCTTCTCTGTTCCTTGTTTTGGAAAATTAAAAAAAAAAAAACGAGAGGGGGAAGATTTCCAGCCCCCCGCTCCCTCCCCTTTTAGTCGCCTTCTACGACACGCAGGGAATACGTGGGAAGTATTCTTTCTCCCCTATCCCCAGGGATAATATATATATATATATATATATATATATATATATATATATATATATATATATACAGAAGTGCCCATACATGCACCTATACATATACATGTCAACATATGCAGGTTTACATACACTGACATACACATATATACCCATATATGTCACCTATCTCTCATCTTTTCTCGGTTACATCCACATACATTTAGACCCCCTAATGTAAGCCTTCAAGGAGGATGAGTACTTTCTGCTTGACTCCTTCTTCTGTTTCTTCTTTTAGAAATTGAAATTCATATGTGTGTTAAATTCATATATATGTTAGAAAGCCAGTGTGACATCACACAGCCCTTCCTCTTTCCCATATGTATACCAAAACGTTTGCTCCACTCTCTGTGCACTCCTACACATGCATTTGCTTCTCTGTTGAAGGCTTTCACATTATCCAACAGGTGCTTTCCTATCCCATATTTCCTTAATGCATCCCATAAAGCATTGCACCAGATTCTGTCATATGCTTTTTCCAGATCCATGAAAGCTGCATACACCTTCTCACCTTTTACTACATACTTGTTAACACTGTAATTCTCACATGGAAATTATGATCCACATATCTTCTACCTTTCCTTAACTCCCCTGACTCCTCACATATTCTGCATTTCAGTAATTTCCCATACTTTATCAGTTAACACTCTTCCATACACTATTAAAAGACTTATTTCCCTGTAATTTCTGCATACAGCCTTAGCATCTTTTCCTTTAAATAAAGGAACTCCCTCAGGCACAGCCTTTTGTTTCAGTGCTAAATTATGTATAAAAAGCATCACTCTATCATACTTTCTCCTTTATAGTTCAGCATTTCAGCTGTAATCACATCCACTCCTGGTGCCTTCCTTCTTAGCCTCATTATTACCCTTTTTACCTCCTTTCTTGCTATAGGCCCTTGCACTTGTATCCTTTTCCATCCATCTTCCATATCCATGCATGTAACAGCTGCTGCCTCACTTTCTCATTCATCAGTTCTCATAATACTCTTCCATCTTCCTTTCACTTCCTCAATTTGAGTCAGTAAATCCTCCTAAATTCTCACATTTACACTTCTACTCTTATATCCACCTCTTTCCATTTCAATCTTCTAGTACAATTTCTTATTTCCCTAAACTTTTCACTCAACTTTCTTCCACATATTTCATCTGCTCTGCTTTCTTCTATCAGCTTCTTAATGTTCCACTTATGCATCTTATAGTCTTCCTTCCTCCTTTGCAAAACTTCCACCGGTAAATATTTCTTTAGAGCAAATCTACTATATGCCTTTTTTTTTATGTCTTTCATAGCATTTCTAATCCCATCTGTCCTCCATGCATTTCCCCTTTTATTCTTTTATCTCATCCTTGTATGCAACTACTAATTCTATAACTTTAACAGTCCTTCTCTAAACGTTTTATAGACCTCATTCACAGTTGATGGCATTGCTACATTTACTGCACTTTCATCTAAAGTTTCTGTCATCCTTCTTTCATATTCCTTGCATTCTTTCTGATTCATCATCTCTCTGGCAAAAACCTTCATCTATCCTTTCTATCTTATGCCATTCCTCTGCTTTTCCCTGATCCTTACCTCCACAAAACTGTTCCATGGTAAGGGTCTCCAAAGAATCCCCTAACATCTCCAGTTATCTGTCTCAACCTTTTATCCATTGCCACATGTCAATAAAACTCTTTTGTTCTTCTTTTCCATCATATCTGATCCACATATATCTGTGGATCATCTTGTACTGAAAAAAAGGTGTTTGCAAGAAATAAAACCCTCTCAGCACAAACATCCACAACATAACTGCCATTCTCATTTCCTCCAGAGATTCTCTGTTTTCTAACTATCTTGCCAGTTTCATAACATTCAACCTTCTTATTCACATTACCCATTACAATTACCTTTCTCTACTTCTCAAATGCACTTATACAGTCATTCAAGTGTCTCCAGAAATGATTTATTTCATTCTTATCCCCCACAGTCTTCTCATTCACAGGCACTTATACACATACCCATGCCTCACAATTCCAATTTTTCCTTTCACCCACATTGTTCTTGGTCCATTCCATCCATGCTCTGTAACACCCACTTATACTCTTGATGAAAGCCCAATTGCACATCCTTCCTTCTCATTTCCTTGATAATTTTCATTTATTCCTGTCCACATTACTCTTTATTCCACACCCTTCCACAACTTTCCATTTTCATTCTGTAAACCCTGTCCAAGGATATGGGTTTCCCCAATCTCCAGGACATCCAATTATAACTTTTAAATTTCTCCTCAAGCTCCCACCTTTTACTTTCACCCGTCATCCCATTAACATTCATAGCCATCACCCTCATTTGGTAATTTTTGGGCTGAAAGGACATAGTGAACAAGTGACTAGCTGATACAAAGGGTAAATGGTTGTCCAAGGATGGAGAATTCCTACAGACTCTTATCATAAAGGTAGGGGGCTAGAAAGATCAAACCTATTGTAATACAAGCAGTATCCTGTTACTTATGGAGCTCTTCTTAAGAGAGAAAAACCTTTTATTTTTGTAAACCCCAAATTTTTGGACTTATTGTGTGATGTATAATCCAAAATAATGCAGGTCTAGGTATACTATGGAAAAGTATTCTCAGCTTGACCTTTCTGGTTTCTTCTGCAGGAGAACCTAATCTGACTGGTGAAGCAGTGGGTGCAGCAACTGATGGCTTAACAAGCAACCTTGTTGAAAGTGATGATGATGGACGGGTTGTTAGTACCCATTCTACCTCAGTATCAGCAACTAGTGATGCTGCCTCTACAACATTGCTGGAGGCAAACTTTGATCATCAAGGATTCTCTGATGGATTTACTCTGCATGTCCCTGTAAGTTGGTTGCTTGATATAAAAGATTCATCAGTGATAGTTATCAGTCTATCTATATTTCTGATACCCCCTCCCTCCAGGAAATGCCACTGAAGGGGCAGGCCATGGGAAAAAAAAAAATTTTCCCTGTCCTTACATGCCTTTCTTGCATACACCATTCTATTACTCCACAATTCCCTTTGTGTCCCCTGGCATACCAGATCTCTCATAGATCCCCTTATTACTTTCTTCATTCCATGTAGTCATCCCACATGCTCCTTTTAGATAACTCATTTTCACAACTTGGAATCTTGACCTCTGTTATGCATCCTGTTTTGGTTCGCATAGGTCAGGGTTGGGAGTATTACGCTGTCCTTTAATCCTTTATTTGCTGACATACTAACACCTCTACCCTTCATTATTTTATTAAGGGACTTAATGACTCTTCTAACCTGTCCTGTTCTCTCCATGATCTCTCCATTCATATCACCAGACTTACCAAAGATAGTTCCCAAATACAGTTTAGTACACTTTAGTACATTTTCCTCTCTTACTCTAGTGGCCTTTGCTGACATACTAACACCTCTACCCTTCATTATTCTATTAAGAGACTTAATGACTCTTCTAACCCATCCTGTTCTCTCCATTCATATCACCAGACTTACCTAAGATAGTTCCCAAATACAGTTCAGTACACTTTAGTACATTTTCCTCTCTTACTCTAGAGGCCTTTGCAAAATCTATACTTTCACACTGTTTTCCTTCAAACAACATTACTTAACCACATTTACCTTTGATCACCTATGGTTATACATATAATGAAATATACTTACAACCCTATGCATCTCCTCTTCATTTTAACCAAACAACACAGTATCATATATATATATATATATATATATATATATATATAGGCTTGTTACTAGTCACCGTACCTCACCTCCAGACTCCATCTCTGCACTCTTTTTTTTCTAGTTTCTCTTTCATCTCTTTTAACACTCCATCCATACATATGTTAAAAAGCCGTGATAACATCACACAGCTTTATATCACACCCATGCATTTACCAAAACTTTTTCTGAACTCTCCTTCCACTCTATATAAGGCTTTCTCACCATCCAACAGTTATCTCCTACCCCATTTATCCCATGAAGCTTCCCACTTGAGTCTGTCGTATGCTTTCTCCAGATTCATATTGGATACAGCTTCTTACCTTTTGCTAGATACTTTTCTACTGTCATGTGTATGTATATGCATGTGTATATGGGTGGGCTGGGCCATTTTTTCATCTGCTTCCTTGCGCTACCTCGCTAACGCAGAAGACAGCGACAAAGTATGAATATCATTATGTTAATGATATCTCAGCCACCAAACATGCCATTACTGACTCCCTCCTGGACCCCGGTTCTAACTCCCACAGTACCCCCTTCCTTCCTTCCCCTATACTGTATCCATACCAAACACGAACAGTACAAGGTTACAAGCGGAAGCGCACATGTCCGTGGATCTTGTTGGTTGACATTTGCCAGTTATCTGCCTGGGAAAGAATTCTATTGAATTTCACGAACTTTGTAATTATTGTGTGTAAAGCTATATAGAATACTTTAAAAAGGACAGATATAGGCTGTTCTTTTTTTCTCAAAATAAGTAGGACAACCAGATCTAAAAAGAAAAGGACTGATTGTCCTTAATAGAACAGACCTAGGAACCCTGTCACACACTGTGGACTCAGTTGTATCAGTGGTAGCCAGTAACACTGTTCAGTATCATCATCAACTTGACAGTATTCAGTTCTCTAAGTTCTCTCTGCATTCTGGTTTCTACAATTTAACTTACAACAATACAAGACTACAACAGACCATGGTTCATGGAACACCAAGATGAAGTTCTCAACATTGAAATCGCCTTTGTCTCAGGCACTTCTGAATCTCACCGTGACTGTCTATGGCAGAGACTTCTCAGCCATTTGACAGTCAGGTCACCACCAATCAGGACCTGGAGCCTTTCCAAAACCCCTGACCCCACCGGAGGACTACTTCAAGCTCAGCTATCAGGACAAGGACAACAACAAGATACTTAATTTTGAGTGCAAAAAATGCCACCCAACCAAGAAAATTGTTAAGAGACCATGTCACCAGCTTTAATGATTTGAAGTCCCATGTCAAGAGGACCTACCCATCTTTAGCCATCCAGTTTGAGGAGGAGATCAAGGCTGGCTCTGGCCATGGCAAGTGCCATCACCACTCCTCCGGTAGAAGTAGTGTGCACAGCTCTAGCAACACCACTCCCGAGCTGCCTGCCAAGAAGGTCTGGCAACCCACCATTAGTGAGGCCCTGGTCTGCCACTCAGCCAGCACTGGCACAGCCATATGCCAGTCCACTGTTGACAAAAAAATAGTCCATCTTTTCATCAACAACATACTCCTGCTCCTCATGGTTGAGTCTGAGGACTTTATTGACCTTATCAGGATCCTCAGCTCAACAAAGGTCAGCATTGTAACCCTTGGCAAACTCCTTAGTAAGGAACATGAGCACCCCAGTCTACCAGTCCAAGAGGTGTGTGGCTCACACCTTCAATCTGGTGGCCTCCATGGACTAGGACAAGGGCCTCAAGCAGACGGGCTCTGCTGTTGCTGCCTTCAGTGCCCTCAACAAGAAGGCCACGGCAGCTCAGGCACTCTTCAGTGCCCAGGGGAAGAGCCCTCAGATTGGCAATGCCATCGAGAAGGCACTGGGCAGGAGGCTGGTGGTTCTCGGCAAGACAAGGTGAATTGCCTTGTATGACTCAGTCGTCATCCTCAACATTTTGGCCACCAATAAGGCTGAGCTCAACAAATTCCTTAACTGCACAGAAGACCTCTCAGCCTTCAATGACCAGGAGATACCCTTTGTGAAGGAGTGGTCCAAAGTCACGTCCCATGTGGCTGTCTTCCTTAACACCATCCAGGGGGAGAAGAACACTTACCTTGGAACCCTCCTTCCCACAGTGGCCATCATCTTTATGAAGCTCAGGAACATGAGGAACAGCTTGGTCATTTGCAAGCCACTGGTCGACACCCTGGTAGCAGCCATCACCCCCAGTTCAACCACTACCTGAATGACTGGAACTACCAGCTGGCAGCGGCCTTCCACCCAAAGTTCCAGCTCTACTGGCTGCACACGTATGACAGCAACCTAATGATCTCTCAAAGCCACCATGAAGGACAAGGTCAAGAGAGCACTGAGAGACCAGAACGGCAACAGCACCACCCACTCTAGCGACAGCAGCATGCCATCACTGCCATGTATGCCTGATGACCTCTTTGCTGGGTGGACAGCTGCTGGCTCAAGTACCAGTGTCGAGCAGAAGGTGAAGAAACTTGTCGACCCCTGGCTGGATGCATGGGAAGGAGGGCATGGCCAACTCTGACTTCATGTGGAAGAAGATCTTTACCAACCTCTTCCTGAAGTACAACATGCCCATTCTCTGTCCTGTGCTGAAGAGGAACGGCTTTTCTCTCTCAGCAAGGATATTCTGAGGCCCAGGAGGTCAAGACTGTCTGCTGGGCCTAACTTTGAGAAGTTGGTCTTCCTGAAGGGCAACCAGCACATAGTGTGAGTGTGTGACTCATAACTCTAAAAGGAATCAATATCATAATATTTATTATTTATTTATTTATTTTGCTTTGTCGCTGTCTCCCACGCCTGCGAGGTAGCGCCAGGAAACAGACGAAAGAAATGGCCCAACCCACCCCCACACACATGCACACACACACACATCCACACACGCAAACATACACACCCACACATTCCAACGTACACACATATATACACACAGACACACACATATACACACATGCACACAATTCACACTGTCTGCCCCTACTCACCCCCATCGCCACCCCGCCACACACGGAATAACATCTCCCTCCCCCTCATGTGCGCGAGGCAGCGCCAGGAAAAGACAACAAAGGCCCCATTTGCTCACACTCAGCCTCCAGCTGTCTTGCAATAATGCCCGAAACCACAGCTCCCTTTCCACATCCAGGCCCCACAGAACTTTCCATGGTTTATCCCAGACGCTTCACATGCCCTGATTCAATCCATTGACAGCACGTCGACCCCGGTATACCACATCGATCCAATTCACTCTATTCCTTGCCCGCCTTTCACCCTCCTGCATGTTCAGGCCCCGATCACTCAAAATCTTTTTCACTCCATCTTTCTACCTCCAATTTGGTCTCCCACTTCTCCTTGTTCCCTCCACCTCCGACACATATATCCTCTTAGTCAATCTTTCCTCACTCATTCTCTCCATGTGCCCAAACCATTTCAAAACACCCTCTTCTGCTCTCTCAACCACGCTCTTTTTATTTCCACACATCTCTCTTACCCTTACATTACTTACTCGATCAAACCACCTCACACCACATACTGTCCTTAAACATCTCATTTCCGGCACATCCACTCTCCTGCGCACAACTCTATCCATAGCCCACGCCTCGCAACCATACAACATTGTTGGAACCACTATTCCTTCAAACATACCCATTTTTGCTTTCCGAGATAATGTTCTCGACTTCCACACATTCTTCAAGGCTCCCAGGATTTTCGCCCCCTCCCCCACCCTATGATCCACTTCCGCTTCCATGGTTGCATCCACTGCCAGATCCATTCCCAGATATCTAAAACACTTTACTTCCTCCAGTTTTTCTCCATTCAAACTTACCTCTCAATTGACTTCACCCTCAACCCTACTGTACCTAATTACCTTGCTCTTATTCACGTTTACTCTTAACTTTCTTCTTTCACACACTTTACCAAACTCAATCACCAGCTTCTGCAGTTTCTCATATGAATCAGCCACCAGTGCTGTATCATCAGCGAACAACAACTGACTCACTTCCCAAGCTCTCTCATCCCCAACAGACTTCATACTTGCCCCTCTTTCCAAAACTCTTGCATTCACCTCCCTAACAACCCCATCCATAAACAAATTAAACAACCATGGAGACATCACACACCCCTGCCGCAAACCTACATTCACTGAGAACCAATCACTTTCCTCTCTTCCTACACGTACACATGCCTTACATCCTCGATAAAAACTTTTCACTGCTTCTAACAACTTGCCTCCCACACCATATATTCTTAATTCCTTCCACAGAGCATCTCTATCAACTCTATCATATGCCTTCTCCAGATCCATGAATGCTACATACAAATCCATTTGCTTTTCTAAGTATTTCTCACATACATTCTTCAAAGCAAACACCTGATCCACACATCCTCTACCACTTCTGAAACCACACTGCTCTTCCCCAATCTGATGCTCTGTACATGCCTTCACCCTCTCAATCAATACCCTCCCATATAATTTACCAGGAATACTCAACAAACTTATACCTCTGTAATTTGAGCACTCACCTTTATCCCCTTTGCCTTTGTACAATGGCACTATGCAAGCGTTCCGCCAATCCTCAGGCACCTCACCTCACCATCTATATATATATATATATATATATATATATATATATATATATATATATATATATATATATATATTTATTTATTTATTTTGCTTTGTCGCTGTCTCCCACGTTAGCGAGGTAGCGCAAGGAAACAGACAAAAGAATGGCCCAACCCACCTACATACACATGTATATACGTACACGTCCACACACTCAAATGTACATACCTATACATCTCAATGTACACATATATATATATATAAACACACAAACATATACATATATACACATGTACATAATTCATACTGTCTGCCTTTATTTATTCCCATCGCCACCTCACCACACATGGAATAACAAGCCCCTCCCTCCTCATGTGTGCGAGGTAGCGCTAGGAAAAGACAACAAAGGCCCCGTTCGTTCACACTCAGTCTCTAGCTGTTATGTGATAATGCACCGAAACCACAGCTCCCTTTCCACATCCAGGCCCCACAGAACTTTCCATGGTTTACCCCAGACACTTCACATGCCCTGGTTCAATCCATTGACAGCACTTCGACCCCGGTATACCACATCATTCCAATTCACTCTATTCCTTGCACTCCTTTCACCCTCCTGCATGTTCAGGCCCTGATCACTCAAAATCTTTTTCACTCCATCTTTCCACCTCCAATTTTTTCTCCCACTTCTCCTCATTCCCTCCACCTCTGACACATATATCCTCTTGGTCAATCTTTCCTCACTCATTCTCTCCATGTGACCAAACCATTTCAAAACACCCTTTTCTGCTCTCTCAACCACACTCTTTTTATTTCCACACATCTCTCTTACCCTTACATTACTTACTCGATCAAACCACCTCACACCACATATTGTCCTTAAACATCTCATTTCCAGCACATCCACTCTCCTGCGGACAACTCTATCCATAGCCCACGCCTCGCAACCATACAACATTGTTGGAAATACTATTCCTTCAAACATACCCATTTTTGCTTTCCGAGATAATATTCTCGACTTCCAAACATTCTTCAAGGCTCCCAGAATTTTCGTCCCCTCCCCCACCTTATGATTCACTTCCACTTCCATGGTTCCATCCACTGCCAGATCCACTCCCAGATATCTAAAACACTTTGCTTAATTGCAGTCTGTGTTTGTGTGTATGTGAGTGGATGGGACTTTTTTCATCTGTTTGCTGGTGCTACCTCACTGACACAAGAAACGATGATCATGTATAATGATAATGATGGTAAAATGATAATTATTAATTGCAAAAAATCACTGACTCATCATCCATGTGTCATTTGAGGTAACTCACACTGTTTATTTAGCTTATGAGATAAAAAGGTAGTTTCACAAAATAATCCACCAAAGGGGATTTAGCAACCTAGAAATGCACTGCGCCGGATAGGTTAAGTGCATCCTTGTATGGGATACTCATGGTGAAGTATCAAAAATTTACACCTAATTTATTCATGTTTTATGATTTCACTTCAACATTCTTGAACAATAAAGTTATTTTTTACTAAGGCTCTAATATTTTGGTGTCATTATTTTTTGCAGCATGGCTTGGATTTGTCAAGTTTGGGACAGGGTGAAATTCCTTCTGCACAACTAGTCCAGTTACTTAATACACAGGAATCCATAAGTGAAGTTTCAGGTATAAAAGTCACTACTCCCACTTCCACTGCCATAACCACGCCACCACCCACGCAGGAGCCTGAACCCCCAGAACCTGTTGTGTCTGTTTCGAAGGTGTATGAGTAAGTGCTGACTTTTTTCTGTGGTTGTTTTTTAAATCATCAGTACGTGAAACATTTATTTTTAACCTGGGATCCAGCATTTAAGAATTGGTAAGCTGTGACAGTATTACTTAGTGGAACTGTGAGACATGTGCAAAAGTAATACCTAAAGCTTTTTTTCATGTAGCTGGGCATGCAATTTTCCAGATTCAGAAGCTGTTGTAACTTCATGACATACTGAGATGTGCAGAAGTATGTGTTAGTAATTACCTTTTATATTATGGGAAAAAGAGTGGTCTCATGTATTTTTTTGTACCACCAAGAAGACTATTAGATCTTTGTAAGTTGCTAGCATTCACAGTTTCCTTGCTGAAACCATTCCATCCAACCACCACCCTTACACCAGGCCATTTTTTCTTTCTATTCTTTTTAACCATCCTCTTTCTAAGCCTCTGATTTTGGCTCCTTGTTACTCTGTTACTGTGCCTAATGAAGAACTGTTTACTGTCAACATTATCCAGTTGATTTAGGAACTTAAAGGTTGTTTCAGAAGGGGCTAATGGGGAGGTAATGACAAGTCTTGGTGAAGTGAGAAAGAGATGAAGTGAGTATTTGAAGGTTTGTTGAATATGTTTAATAATAGAGTGGCAGATACAGGGTGGCAGATATAGAGATATAGGGTAGCAGATATAGAGTGGCAGATAGAGGGTATTGTTTGATAATAGAGTGGCAGATATAGGGTATTTTGGTCTAGGTGGTGTGCGAAGTGAGAGGGTCAGGGGGAATGATTTGGTAAACAGAGAAGAGGTAGTGAGGGCTTTGCGGAAGATGAAAGCCAGCAAGGTGGCGGGTTTGGATGGTATTGCAGCGGGATTTATAAAAAAAAAAGTGGGTGACTGTGTTGTTGATTGGTTGGTAAGGATATTCAGTGTATGTATGGTTCATGGTGAAATGCCTGAAGATTGGCAGAATGCATGTATAGTGCCATTGTACAAAGGCAAAGCGGATAAAGGTGAATGTTCAAATTACAGAGGTATAAGTATGTTGAGTATTCCTGGGGAATTATATGGGAGGGTATTGATTGAGAGAGTAAAGGTATGTACAGAGCATCAGACTGGGGAAGAGCAGTGTAATTTCAGAAGTGGTAGAGGATGTGTGGATCAGGTGTTTGCTTTGAAGAATGTATGTGAGAAATACTTAGAAAAACAGATGGATTTGTCTGTAGCATTTATGGATCTGGAGAAGGCATATGATTGGGTTGATAGAGATGCTTTGTGGAAGGTATTAAGAGTATATGGTGTGGGAGGTAAGTTGCTAGAAGCAGTGAAAAGTTTTTACCAAGGATGTAAGGCATGTGTATTAGTAGGAAGAGAGGAAAGTGATTGGCTCCCAGTGAATGTCGGTTTGCGGCAGGGGTGCATCAGCATATGAGTGCACTTTAGTCATTTGTGGAAGAGGAAATCATTGATAAAAGGAGAGAAAGTGTAGGGGACAGGACAGAACCTTGAGGGACACCACTGTTGATGGAGAAATGGGGGAAGGCTGATCCATCAACAACCACTGAGATAGATCAGCTGGAGAGGAAGCTAGATTTGAAGGAGCAAAGTGAGGGAGGAAAGCCAAAAGAGGAGAGCTTAGAGATGAGACGCTGATGCCACACCTTGTCAAAAGCTTTGGATATTTCAAGGCCAACTACATAAGTTTCCCTTAAATCTTTCAGAGATGATGAACAGACATGAGTAAGATGATAGATAACATTACCAGTGGATTTTGCCTTACAGAAGCCTTACTGGTGATCAGAGAGAAGACCATGAGGTTTAAGGTGTCTAAGGATATGGGAGTTGAGGAGGGATTTAAAGACTTGGGAAATGGTAGATTTCAAAGGAATAGGACAATAGTTAGAGGGGTCAGAATGGTCTCCCTTCATAGGGATGGGATGTATCGATGCATGCCACCAAGAAGGAAAAGTTTTGGTTTTTAAACAAAAAAGGAATAGATGAGCAAGCACAGGTGCAAGTTCAGGGGCACCCTCTCAGTACTTGGGGATGGATTCCATCAGGATCATAAGCCTTACTTGTGTCCAGAGAGAGAAGTGCTTTTTAGACAA
This sequence comes from Panulirus ornatus, assembly GCF_036320965.1. Lineage (NCBI taxonomy): Eukaryota > Metazoa > Arthropoda > Malacostraca > Decapoda > Palinuridae > Panulirus > Panulirus ornatus. The sequence continues at coordinate 57,082,510 of NC_092234.1, read as the reverse complement.
TCTGAAAAGAGATATTGGGGGCATAGGATTAGTAAGAGGAGCATCAGGAGGTGAAGGAATGTTAGAGTCATCCAAGGTGGAGTTAAAGGAGATACTGGAACCCAGGAGAGTTGCTTTGTCTATGGGAGAGACAGCTATAGTACCATCAGAACAGAAAAGTGAAATAAAGGTAGTGACAAAAGATGTTAGAGATGCACCTAGCTAAAGACCAGAAGGACCTATTACTGGATGATGAGGAGAAATTATCGCACCTCTCAATTGAATAAAGAAACGCTTTGCCTCATGGATAACATACTTGCAGTGATTATGGGCACTGATAAAAACTGAATGAAAGTCAGAGGAAGGAGAGTTTTTCCAAGCCCAGTATGCCTGATCCCTTGCCTGAATGTTGTTAGAACGGGAACAGTTGAACATGATTGGAAGTATAGGTCATCTTGGAGGAAGAGGGGATGAATGCTTCCATTCTTACAAGAGTAATATGTTCTAAGCATTTGGCTGAAACAAGCATCACCACATATGTGACAGTAATTCACCCAAGGGAAGTCAGAAAAGAAGTTTTGTAAGTTATCCCAGACAGCTTTATTGAGGTGCCAGTATTTACACTTGGAAGGGGTTGGAAGGGGCTGCTGGAGGGGGAGGTGCTTTTGAAATAGATACTTTTATGAGAGTGTGATTCGATGAACCATTTGGGGGCAAGATTGAGTAGTTACTGCAGGATCGACTAGAGGTGAAAAACAGATCCAGAATATTAGGCGAGTGGTCACAGCTGTTAGGAATATGGGTAAGGTGGGAGATTATTTGTTGTGAATTATTGCAAGTGGAGAATGTGATGGCTTCAAACCTTCCTCCATCCATATTGGAGGAATTCAACCTTTCCCTTTGGTGAACATTGAAATCCCCAGAGTAGAGAATTTCAGCTTGTGGGTGAGAGGGTACTACATTCTCATGGCAGGAGTTGAGATATATGAAGAAAAATGCAAAATTTGTAGAATTAAGAGACAGATAGGCAAAACAGAGGAAAAGTGTGTTTGTTGGGGGACAGACCTTGAGCCACACAACATTAAAGTTTTGGGACTCGAAATCCTTGAGGCAAGCAACAGGGTATATTGATGTTGGAATAAGCACAAACACCACCTTTGAACCGGAATCGTGTGCGGAGATTATAGTTGGATATGAAAAAGATGCTAGTGAGAGCATCATCAGACAACTGTGTCTCTGAGAGAAGTAAGATGTTAGGAAAGGTACTAGACAGATGGTGTTTAATAGAATAGAGATTACTAGAGATACAAGAATGTTGGTCTAGTGAAAAGAAAAAGGTCTAACAGAGAAGGAAAGGTCATGGGAGGGCCAGTGCTACTACTGTTTGAGCCCTTCCTCGCATTGGCCATAGATGTTTTGGACTCAGTCAAGATTGTATTTAAAAACATTTGAGTGGACAGTAGTTGGCAAGAGTATTTATGTGAAGAAAATAGGTGAGGTTTGAGTAGGTGTATGGTGCCTTTAAGGAGAAGATGACTAGCCCAGTAGTCCCATTTTGGTGTGACAGAAAGTAATATCAGTAATCCTAACATGGAGGGTGTAAGATGACTCTGGGTACCACTTTGATGTTCCTCAGTCAGGATGGTAGTACCACTCTGGTGGCTGCTTTCAATGACCTGTTACTTAAGGCAATGTGCCAAGGGTAGGGAATGGGATATTCCTTGAGTTAGCCAATACAATACCATCTGAGCCCTTCCTCTTGCTGGTAGCAGAGTCACACAAGAAAGTGTGGTCTGAGTAGTGAACCTTGAATTTGCAGGAGGTGTGGGAGGGGCCATTACTTTACTACCTGAGCCCTCCCTCTTGCTGGCAGCAGAGTTCAAAAGTATGCTTAAAAGTGATTTGTGTCTTTGTATCAGGCTGTGCCCATAAGAAGGTTCCATCTCTTCGCAGCTCTGTAATCTTTTGGTTTAGACGATGAGGCAGTACAATTTTTAGAGGCATGCATGCAGCATTCTCATCAGTAGCATACCCAGTGTCACCCAGTGTCATCTTCACTATGCCTGACATGAACTCCTTTAGTAGTTTCCACACAATGTTGCTCCAAAGCCATGAGAACTTTGCAAGTTTTGTAGTCAAAGCCCTTGCAGGAGTCGTCAAAAACAGTCTTCTTAACTGTGTCACAAACAATCTTTTGGTAGTCCACATGAGCTTTGGAAGTGATCTCCCCACATATGAGAAATATTCCAGTCTTTGCACAAGTTTCAGAGGCAACCTTCACATCAGGATCCTACGAAGTTGGGCATCCAGCACAGCATCACTGACCTGGTCAGGGTTATGGGGGAAGATTTTTACACTTTTGTTGCCCCATCTCTTAATCTTGCATATATGTAACATGTTTTCCCACTTTTTATTATTTATTTATTTCATTATACTTGATCACCTTTTTTTCTGCATTAGCGAGGTAGCACCAGGAAACAGACGAACAAAGACCCATCCACTCAAGTACACACATATATACATACATGCACATATATATACATATATATATGCATATCAACATATACATATAAACATGTACATATTCATATTTGCTCACCTTTATGTATTCCCAGTACCACCCCATCCCACAGGAAACAGCATCTCCACTCCCTGTGTGAGTGAGGTAGCACCAGGAAACAAGATGAAAAAAGGCCACATCCCCCCCACACTTGCTCTCTAGCTGTCATGTGTAATGCACCAAAACCACAGCTTCCTATCCACATCCAGGCCCCACCATCCTTTCCATAGTTTCATGGTTTACCTGGATGCTTCACATGCCTTAGTTCAGTCCATTGACAGGACATCGACCCCAGTATACCACAATATTCTAATTCACTTTATTCCATGCTCACTTTTCATCCTTCTGAATGTTCAGGGCCCCTGTCACTCAAAATCTCTTTCACTCCATTCTTCCACCTCCAATTTCGTCTCCTGCTTCTTGTTCCCTTCACCTCTGACAAGTATATCCTCATTGTCAACCTTTCCTTAATTATTCTCTCCATGTGTCCAAACCATTTCAACTCGCCCCCTTCTGCTTTTTACCACACATCTCTCTTAACCTTTCATTACTTACTCGATCAAACCACCTCACACTATGTTTTATCCCCATACATTTCATTTCCAACACATCCACCCTCCTCTGTGCAAATCTATCTATAGCCCATGCCTCACTACCTTATAATATTGTTGGAACGTCTAATCATTCAAACGTACCCATTTTTGCTCCTGAGATAAAGTTCTCTCATTCCACACATTCTTTATTTCTCCCATAGCCTTCACCCCCTCCCTCACCCTATGATTTGCTTCCACTTCCATGGTTCAGTTTGCTGCCAAGTCACTCCCAGATATCTATAACCCTTCACTTCCTCCAATTTTTCTCCATTCAAACTTACACCCTAACTAACTTATCCCTCAACCCCGCTGAGCTGGATAATCTTGTTCTTATTTACATTTACTCTCAACTTTTTTCTTTCACGCACTTTTCCAAACTCAGTCACCAACTTCTTCAGTTTATCACTCAAGTCAGCCACCAGTGCTGTATCATCTGCGAACAACAATTAACGAACTTCCTTGGCCCTCTCATCCCCAACAGACTGCATAACTTTCTTCTCTCCAAAACTCTTCATTTAACCATCTTAACCATCCCATCCATAAACAGATTAAACAACCATGGTGACATCACACACCCCTACCACAGACCGACATTCCCTGGGAACCAATCACTCACCTCTCTTCCTACTCATACACATACCTTACACCCTTGATAATAACTTCTCACTCTCCCACTCTTACTTTAAGTAATTCACTGCAGAATGACCCCCAAACACTATTTTGACCACAGATTCGTATTCAACATGGAAAAGTTCCTAATACTGAGGTTATTAAACAAATCTATTAACCTTCGTAAAATACAGAAAATGTAGGTATTTGTTCAGAGTATTTAATGACCCCAAACACCAAGCCCAGATTCTTATTCAGCATGAAAAATAGTTTTAATACTAAGGTTATCAAGCAAATCTATTTCTTTGCAAAAAATATGAAAAATTGCAGGCGTTTATTACTTCAGGGTAATTTCTAGCAAAAAATTTTTGTTTTAGATTTAAAATATAACATAATGAAGTGCTTCTATATTTGAAATAATGAAAAATATGAGATTGCTTCCAAAAGCAAATAGATACCCATTAAATTTGAAACAAACAATCACAAGAATAATTATATACTTCATTACAGCCTTTAATGACCCACAAACACCATATCCACCCCAGATTCGAAATCAGCATGAAAAACAGTCTTAATACTGAGGTTATTGAACAGATCTATTAGCATTGAAAAAATACTAAAAATTGCAGGTATTAGTTCAAGGTATTTTCTATCCTAAAATTCTTTGTTTTGAAATTGAAATATAACTTAATTAAATGCTTCTATACTTGAAGTAATCATGGGGAATATCTTTTAATGCTTCCCCAAGCAAACATAACTTAAAGATATGTTTCTGTACTTGAAGTAATCATGGAGAATATCTTATAATGATTCCCAAAGCAAACATAACTTAATGAAATGCTTCTATCCTTGAGGTGATCATTGAGAATATCTTTTAATGCTTCCTCAAGCAAACAGATACCAATTTAATATGAAGCAGATAACACATGAATCTTTAGATACTTCATTACAGCCCTTGAAAATGAACCCCAAACACCATTGCAATCCCAGATTCATATTCAGCGTGAAAAATTGCCCTTTGAAAATTATCAAAAATCAATGATATCAGTTCAGGGTATTTTTCACCCCAAAATTCATTTTGTCTTGAAAATGAAATATAGCATGATGAAATGCTTCTAAACTTGAAATAATCTTGGAAAATATCTCATGATGCTTCTCCAAGCAAAGATACCTGTTAAATGCAAAGCAAATACTCACATGAATCATCAGTTCATTAGAGCTCTTAATGACTCCCTGATACCATTTTAAGCCCAGATTCATATTCAGCATGAAAATAGCCCTACATGTGAGATTATTAGCAAATCTATTTCCCTTCTAAAAAGATGCCAAAAGTTGCAGGTATTGATTCAGGGCATTTTAAACTCAAAACATATTTTCTTTTGAAATTGAAATATATTGAAATGCTTCTGTACTTGAAATAATCATGAAAGATACATAGTGATGCTTCCCTAAGCATACAGATATCCATTGCATATGAAGCAATTAATCACAAGAATCACTGGATACTTAATTATGGCCCCTAATGACTCCTAAACCCCATATCCACTCCAAGTTTGAATTTAGCATAGAAAATAGTCCTTGTATTAAGGTTATCAAACAAATCTATTACCCTCCAAAAAATGATGAAAATTGCAGATATTTTACAGCCCAAAAAACTTTGCATTTTATGATTGAAATATAACAGAACACTTCTATACTTGAAGTAATCGTTGAAAATATTTTAAAATGTATATTCCAGTGTATCCTTCTTTAGTTTTATTTGAATGGTCTTTACCTCAGTTCTGATTTCCCTGTATGGCAATTCACTTATCTATGGTAATCATTACTTCATTTCCTTCAGCATTTTTATTGTTTGCTATACTGGTTCTTGAATTTTGATCATAATGCATGAGTACTAGGTGTTTAGATTTAGATTTCTTTTATTCATAATATCCTTTATTATTTGTGTGATAAAAGCAAATGTTTGTTTCTTAGGGTTTATGGGTGCATAAATGTTTATTCATTTCCCCATTAGCATAAATGAAATATGTTATAGAAGTTTTCTAGGTGTACATATTCACATTTTTCTTTGGTATAACATTCTCTGGCATCAAAAGTTCCAAGAAGCAATGCTTTCATACACATTTTGGAGGTGATAATACTCACATTTGTCAAAGTGTCATAACCTGCCTCTTAAATAATATTTGCATATTTTATTACCTTTTGCATTATTTATTAATTGCTTTCTGTTTTCTTCTCTTTCTTTTCATTTCCTGTCATCCTTTGACTTCATTCTTGTGTTTTTATTTCACACTTTCAGCACTTTGATCTGTATTACTGTTTTGTATTTAATTCAGTTCATCAGTATTCTCCATAATTCTCTTGTATATATAACATATCCCTGGGGATAGGGGATTAAGAATATTTCCCACGTATTCCCTGCGTGTCGTAGATGGCGACTAAAAGGGGAGGGAGTGGGGGGCTGGAAATCCTCCCCTCTCGTTTTTTTTTTTTTTTTTTCCCCAAAAGAAGGAACAGAGGTGAGGATATTCAAAAAAAGGCCCAGTCCTCTGTTCTTAGCGCTACCTCGCTAACGCGGGAAATGGCGAATAGTTTTAAAAAAAAGAAAAAAAAATATTCAATATCACTTTCTCTTTATTCATTAACACTTTGTTCTGTATCAGTATCATCTCATTGTTTTTACTTGCCTGAAGACTGTAAACTTTGTCTCTCTTTTTTCTCTGTGTGCATGTATTACATTGCCTTGAATATCCTCTATCTTCATCATATATTTCTTCTAATTAGTATTCATATTTCCTTGTTCACTGTCTGACCATTTGGTTACAGTTGAAATTTCTTCATCCACTATATACCACATTTTACATTTTCTACAAATGGTATGAACTTTTTTTTTTTTTTTTTGTATGAGCAGTGCACAAAGTTTGTCTCTGCTTTTTGATAGTTTGGCTGATATTTATTGCATTTTGAATCCTTTTGTGTTGTAGAAAGTGACTAAAAGGGTTGGGATTGGAGGTCTGGAAATCCTCCCTTCCTTGAATTTCAGTTTCTAGAATATAGAACAGAAGAAGCAAAACAAAGAGTGCTCATCCTCCTTGTAGGCTCGTGCTGGGTATCTGGAGGTGTGTGGGTGTAACTAGGATGAGAAGGGAGAGATAGGAGTTATGTTTGAGGAGAGAAACCTGGATGTTTTATCACTGAGCAAAACTTAGCTCAGAGGTAAGGAGGAAGAATGGTTTGGGAATTTCCAAAGGGTAAAGTCAGAGGTTGGTGTAAGAACAAGAGCCAAGGAAGGGACAGTGCTTGTGCTGTAGGAGTTGTGAGAATGTGTTGATGAGTGTAAAGTAGTGAGTCCTCGATTGATGTGGGTGAGAATTAAAGCGGATTTTGAAAAGTGGATGATTGTTAGTTCATATGCACCTAGAAACAAGGAATTAAGAAGAGAGGCAATTGTTTTGGGAATCAGCAATTTTTATGAAAGTGGCTGAGTATTAGGGAAGTGTGATTTGAATGCAAGAGTGGGTGATATGGCAGTTGAGGGTATAATTAGGCTCAATGGGTACCCAATGATGTGAATTAGAATGGTGAACTGTTTGTGGAGTTGTTTACTGAAAAAGGGCGAGTGATTAGGAATACCTGGTAAATAAAAGAGGGACATACATAATATATGTGGGCAAATGATATAGATGATGAGGGGGCATTATTAGATTATGAAGTTAAATAGAGACCTTTGAATGTTTATGTACTGAGAGAGACAGTTGGTGAGTTGTTTGATCACCACATGATGGGGGAGAGGGTGAAGAAATAAAAATGGTGGGAAAAGGGTGATGAAAATGAGTGAGCTTGGAAAGGAGGCTTTTGTGAAGAGATACCTGGAGAGATTGAATGTAGAATAGCAAAAGATAAGACTAAAGGAAGTTGGGGGAAATGGGCATAGAATGGGAGGTATTTAGAGAAACGTTGCTTCCTTGTGCAAGAGATATGTGCAGTATTTGGATTATGGGAGGTAGGCATTTAAAAATTGGTAATGAGTGGTAGGATGGGGAAGCTGAGTTGCTATTGATAGAGAATAGAAATGTGTATGGGCATTACTTACAGGGAAGGAGTGTGAATGATTGGGAGATGTATAAGAGAAAGTGGTAGGAGGTCAAGAGGAACATACAGGAGCTAAAAAAGAGGGCCATTGAGATGAAGAGAAGATGCAGTGAATATTTTGAAGGACTGTTGAATGTGTTTGATGTTAAAGTGGCAGAGGTGGAAGTTTGCAAGGTTAAAGAATCATGACAGGTGGTTTGATTAAATAAGGAAAGGTGATGAGAGATATGTGAAAAATAAAGTGTGGCAAGCAGCTAGACTGGATTAGACTGCAGTTGAATTTTTCAAGAAAGGTGATGGCTGTGCTGTTGATTAGTGAGTTAGGAATTTCAGTGGATGCATAGATCATGGTGAAATGCCTGAGGATTAGCAAAATGTCTGTATTGGGCCATTGTATAAAGGCAAGGCAGTTAAAAGTGAATGTTTGAATAACAAAGTACAAGTTTGTTGAGTATCCCATTTTATGGCAAAGTGGTGATTGAGAGGGAATGTATGCACATAGCATCATATTAGGGAGGATCATTGTGGTTTCAGGAGTGTTACAAGATGTGTGAATCAGAGATTTACTATGAGGAATGTGTGAAAGAAATACTTAGACTGAAGGATTTGTTTGTGGCATTTATAGATCAGAAGAGGGCATATGATAGGGTTAAAAGAAATGCTTATTAGGTGTTACAAATGTATGGTTTGGGAGGAAAACTATTTAGACCATTAGAATTCTTACCTTGAGAAGAAGGCATGTGTGCAAATAGGAAGAAAGGTTAAGTTGTTTCATGTGTAGGTAATGGGTGTGTAATGTCACCATGCTGTTTAATTTGTTTGTGGATAGGATGGTGAGGGAGGTAAATGCAAAGGTGTTGGGGAGAGAGACAGGTCTGCAGTCTGTTAAAGGTGGAGGTCCTGGGAGGTGAGTCAGTTATTGTTTGCTAAGAATATAGTGCTGATGGGAGATTCAAGTGAGACTGCAGAATTTGGTGTCTTAGTTTGGGAAGTAGTTTGGGAGGGTGTGTGAATGGAAAAAGATGAGAGTAAATGTGAGTAAAGGCAAGGTTATTTGTTTTGTCAGTGGAAAGAGACATGTTAATTCTGGTATGAGTATGAATAGAGAGAATCTGGAGGAAGTAAAGTGTTTTAGATACCTGGTAGTGGACTTGGAAGCCGAATTGAACCATAGGATAGGTGAAAGTGTGAAGGTCCTGGGCAGCACATTGGGGAATGCATGGAAAGTAAGGTCTGCCTGTGAGGGAATAGATGATTGTGTCTAATGGTATAGTATTCCCACTGGTGTTGTATGGATGTGAGGGGTGGGCTATAGACAATAAAGTATGGAAGGTGATTGTGATGGAAATGAAGTATATGAAGACATTATGTAGTGTGAGGAGGGTTGATTGAGTAAGAAATGAAAGTTTAAGAGAGAGTTGTGATAGAAAGAAGAGCATGGTAGAAAGAGCTGAAGAGGATGTGCTGAATAGTTTGGGCAAATGTAGATGAGTGAGGAAAGGTAAATGTGTCAGAAAAGATGGGTAAAGGAAAAAGGGGAGACTGAATTGAAGGTGGAAGAATGGGTTCAAAAACATTTTGGGTGCTTGGGGCCTGAACATGCAGGCAGGTAAGGCAGTGTGGTATACATGGGTTGACTTACTGTCAATGGACCAAAGCAGAGTATCAAAAGTGGTTAAGGGAAGTTATGGAAAGGTCTGTGGTGCCTTGATATTTCTTTAGGTTATTCTTAACAGCTATTGAGTAGACATGAGCAAATATGGCCATTTCTTTGTCTGTTCTTGGCACTTCCCAGGTAGTGTAGAAAATGGTAGACAGTAAGAAAAATATACTCAGGAATCATGCGGGGAGTGCTCATCCTCCTCGAAGGCTCAGATTGGAATGTCTAGATGTGTGTGGATGTAACCAAGATCAGAAAAAAGGAGAGATAGGTAGTATGTTTGAGGAAAGGAGCCTGGATGTTTTGGCTCTGAGTGAAATGAAGCTCAAGAGCAAAGGGGAAGAGTGGTTTGGGAATGTTTTGGGAATAAAGTCAGGGGTTGGTGAGAGGACAAGAGCAAGGGAAGGAGTAGCACTACTCCTGAAACAGGAGTGGTAGGAGTATGTGATAGAGTGTAAGAAAGTAAACTCAAGATTGATATGGGTAAAACTGAAAGTGGATGGAGAGAGATGGGTGATTATTGGTGCCTGTGCACCTGGGCATGAGAAGAAAGATCATGAGAGGCAAGTGTTTTGGGAGCAGCTGAGTGAGTGTGTTAGTAGTTTTGATGCATGAGACTGGGTTATAGTGATGGGTGATTTGAATGCAAAGGTGAGTAATGTGGCACTTGAGGGAATAATTGGTATACAAGGGGGTGTTCAGTGTTGTAAATGGAAATGGTGAAGAGCTTGTAGATTTGTGTGCTGAAAAAGGACTGGTGATTGGGAATACCAGGTTTAGAAAGAGAGATATACATAAGTATATGTATGTAAGTAGGAGAGATGGCCAGAGAGCATTATTGGATATCGTGTTAATTGATAGGTGTGTGAAAGAGAGACTTTTGGATGTAAATGTGCTGAGAGGTGCAACTGGAGGTATGTCTGATCATTATCTTGTTGAGGCAAAGGTGAAGATTTGTAGAGGTTTTCAGAAAAGAAGAGAGAATGTTGGGGTGAAGAGAGTGGTGAGAGTAAGGGAGCTTGAGAAGGAGACTTGTGTGAGCAAGTACCAAGAGAGACTGAGTGCAGGATGGAAAAAGGTGAGAGCAAACTCTGTAAGGGGAGTGGGGAGGATTGGGATGTATTTAGGGAAGCAGTGATGGCTTACGCAAAAGATGCTTGTGGCATGAGAAGTGTGGGAGGTGGGCAGATTAGAAAGGGTAGTAAGTGGTGGGATGAAGAAGGAAGATTATTAGTGAAAGAGAAGAGAGAGGCATTAGGATGATTTTTTGCAGGGAAATAGTGCAAATGACTGGGAAATGTATAAAAGTACGAGGCAGGAGGTCAAGAGAATGGTGCAAGAGGTGAAAAAGAGGGCAAATGAGAGTTGTGGTGAGAGAGTATCATTGAATTTTAGGGAGAATAAAAAGATGTTTTGGAAGGAGGTAGATAAAGTGTGTAAGACAAGAGAACAAATGGGAACATCAGTGAAGGGGGCTAATGGGGAGGTGATAACAAGTAGTGGTGATGTGAGAAGGAGATGGAGTGAGTATTTTGAAGGTTTGTTGAATGTTTTAGATGATAGAGTGGCAGATATCGGGTGTTTTGGTCGAGGTGGTGTGCGAAGTGAGTGGGTTAGAGAGAATGATATGGTAGACAGAGAAGAGGTAGTAAAAGCTTTGCGGATGATGAAAGCTGGCAAGGCAGCAGGTTTGGATGGTATTAAAAAAGGGGATGACTGTGTTGTTGACTGGTTGTTAAGGATATTTGATATATGTATGGGTCATGGTGAGGTGCCTGAAGATTGGTGGAATGCATGCATAGTGCCATTGTACAAAGGCAAAGGGAATAAAGGTGAGTGCTCAAATTATAGAGGTATAAGTTTGTTGAGTATTCCTGGATAATTATATGGGAGGGTATTGATTGAGAAGGTGAAGGCATGTACAGATCATCAGATTGGGGAAGAGCAGTGTGGTTTCAGAAGTGGTAGAGGATGTGTGGATCAGGTGTTTGCTTTGAAGAATGTATGTGAGAAATACTTAGGAAAACAAATGGATTTGTATGTAGCATTTATGGATCTGGAGAAGGCACATGATAGAATTGATAGAGATGCTCTGTGGAAGGTATTAAGAATATATGGTGTGGGAGGCAAGTTGCTAGCAGCAGAGAAAAGTTTTTATTGAGGATGTAAGGCATGTGTACGAGTAGGAAGAGAGGAAAGTGATTGGTTCTCAGTGAATGTTGGTTTGTGTAATGTCTCCATGGTTGTTTGATTTATTTATGGATGGGGTTGTTAGAGAGGTGAGTGCAAGAGTTTTGGAGAGAGGGACAAGTATGCAGCCTGTTGTGGATGAGAGGGCTTGGGAAGTGAATCAGTTGTTGTTCGCTGATGATACAGCGCTGGTGGCTGATTCAGGTGAGAAACTGCAAAAGCTGGTGACTGAGTTTGGTAAAGTGTGGAAAGAAGAAAGCTGAGAGTAAATGTGAATAAGAGCAAGGTTATTAGGTACAGTAGGGTTAAGGGACAAGTCAGTTGGGAGGTAAGTTTGAATAGAGAAAAACTAGAGGAAGTGAAGTGTTTTAGATATCTGGCAGTGGATCTGGCAGCGGATGGAACCATGGAGGCGGAAGTGAGTCACAGGGTGGAGGAAGGGGCAAAAGTTCTGGGAGTGTTGAAAAATGTGTGGAAGGCGAGAACATTATCTTGGAAAGCAAAAATAGGTATGTTTGAAGGAATAATAGTTGCAGGAATGTTATATGGATGCGAGACATGGGCTATAGATAGAGTTGTGTGGAGGAGGGTGGATGTGTTGGAAATGAGATGTTTGAGGACAATGTGTGGTGTGAGGTGGTTTGATCGAGTAAGTAATGAAAGGGTAAGAGATGTGTGGTAATAAAAAGAGTGTGGTTGAGAGAGCAGAAGAGGGTGTTTTGAAATGGTTTGGTCACATGGAGAGAATGAGTGAGGAAAGATTGACAAAGATGATATATATCAGAGGTGGAGGGAACGAGGAAAAGTGGGAGACCAAATGGAGGTGGAAGGATGAAGTGAAAAAGATTTTGAGCGATCAGGGCCTGAACATGCAGGAGGGTGAAGGGTGTGCAAGAAATAGAGTGAATTGGAATGATGTGGTATACCAGGGTCGATGTGCTGTCAAAGGATTGAACCAGGGCATGTGAAGCGTCTGGGGTAAACCATGGAAAGTTTTGTGGGGCCTGGATGTGGAAAGTGAGCTATGGTTTCAGTGCATTGTACATGACAGCTAGAGACTGAATGTGAATGAATGTGGCCTTTGTTGTCTTTTCCTAGTGCTACCTCGCATGCATGCATGTGTATATATGTATATGTCTGTGTATGGATATGTATGTCTACATTGAAATGTACAGGCATGTATATGTGCGTGTGTGGACGTGTATGTATGTACATGTGTATGTGGGTGGGTTGGGCCATTCTTTCGTCTGTTTCCTTGCGCTCTCTCACTAATGAGGGAGACAGCAACAAAGTATAATGAAAAATAGATAAAATATATTGTTTTTATGTTTTGGATCAGGAAAGTCTGAATTTTGTGTCTGATGTCATCTTGTGCTTTTTTAACTAACATTCTTTTCTCTACCCATATAAATGGTCATCTTTCACCATACCATTTTTGTTCTTAATTGGAATTGTTGACTTCTCATTATCCATGTCTGCAGTACACAGAAAAATAACTTAATCTAAAATTTCTGTGTCCATTTTCATTGCTCTTCCATTTACTGCATTACTTTTAAATTCACTATACACTACCAGTTCTTTCATACTCTTTTCCTTCTAAGCACAAAAACACATGCATTGAGATCATGATTTTGCCCTTCCTTCATCTTCCCAATGATGCATTTCCTTTTCTTTTTTTGCCCTTCCATAAATTCTCAGGGTTTTACTGTATTTCCTTTTACCTTCATTCATGGTTTCCTTTATTTCTGAATTTCTCTTGTACTCATCCCTCTGTTATTCCAGGAGAACACTTTCCTTTTTTAAACTTGTCCGTATACTTTTAATCCATTTTCTCTTTTATTTATATTTATTCTTTATTATATCTAGTCATCCAAATTACTTTCAAAATTTGCTTGACTTTTTCAGTGCTGGTGATGTTATTTAGCTAGTGATGTTATTTATTGAGCATATTGCATGAGATTCATTATGGAGTATTAAATAAATTTAGGGTTAATTCATATGAATATATTTTAAAATATAAATTATTTTACTGTTTCTTAAAGATGCACTGAATGTAAGAAGACATTCCGTAAATTGCCTCACTTACGATCCCACCGACGAATACACAACCAAGATAAGATGCATCGCTGCACAACGTGTAACAAAGAATGTTCCTCAGTACAAGCACTCAAAGTATGTAGACACAATTTGTATTTGTATTTGTATTTTAACTTTCTAAAAGGGGAAACAGAAGAAGGAGTCACGTGGGGAGTGCTCATCCTTCTCGAAGGCTCAGATTAGGGTGTCTAAATGTGTGTGGATGTAACCAAAATGAGAAAAGAGGAGAGATAGGTAGTATGTTTGAGGAAAGGAACCTGGATGTTTTGACTCTGAGTGAAATGAAGCTCAAGGGTAAAGGGGAAGAGTGGTTTGGGAATGTCTTGGGAGTAAAGTCAGGGGTTGGTGAGAGGACAAGACCAAGGGAAGGAGTAGCACTACTCCTGAAACAGGAGTGGTGGGAGTATGTGATAGAGTTTAAGAAAGTAAACTCAAGATTGATATAGGTAAAACTGGAAGTGGATGGAGAGAGATGGGTGATTATTGGTGCATATGCACCTGGGCATGAGAAGAAAGATCATGAGAGGCAAGTGTTTTGGGAGCAGCTGAATGAGTGTGTTAGTAGTTTTGATGTACAAGACGGGGTTATAGTGATGGGTGATTTGAATGCAAAGGTGAGTAATGTGGCAGTTGAGGGAATAATTCGTGTACATGGGGTGTTCAGTGTTGTAAATGGAAATGGTGAAGAGCTTGTATTTATGTGCTGAAAAAGGACTGGTGATTGGGAATACCTGGTTTAAAATGAGAGATATACATAAGTATATGTATGTAAGTAGGAGAGATGGCCAGAGAGCATTATTGGATTACATGTTAATTGATAGGTGTATGAAAGAGAGACTTTTGGATGTAAATGTGCTAAGAGGTGCAACTGGAGGGATATCTGATCAGTATCTTGTGGAGGCGAAGGTGAAGGTTCGTAGAGGTTTTCAGAAGAGAGAATGTTGGGGTGAAAAGAGCGATGAGAGTAAGTGAGCTTGGGAAGGAGACTTGTGTGAGGTAGTACCAGGAGAGACTGAGTACAGAATGGAAAAAGGTGAGAACAAAGGAGGTAAGGGGAGTGGGGGAGGAATGGGATGTATTTAGGGAAGCAGTGATGGCTTGTGCAAAAGATGCTTGTGGCATGAGAAGTGTGGGAGGTGGGCGAATTAGAAAGGGTAGTGAGTGGTGGGATGAAGAAGTAAGATTGTTATTGAAAGAGAAGAGAGAGGCGTTTGGACAATTTTTGCAGGGAAATAATGCAAATGAGTGAGAGATGTATAAAAGAAAGAGACAGGAGGTCAAGAGTAAGGTGCAAGAGGTGAAAAAGAGGGCAAATGAGAGTTGGGGTGAGAGAGTATCAATAAATTTTAGGGAGAATAAAGATGTTTTGGAAGGAGGTAAATAAAGTGCGTAAGACAAGGGAACAAATGGGAATATCAGTGAAGGGGGCTAATGGGGAGGTGATAACAAGTAGTGGTGATGTGAGGAGATGGAGTGAGTATTTTGAAGGTTTGTTGAATGTGTTTGATGATAGAGTGGCACATATAGGGTGCTTTGGTCGAGGTGGTGTGCATAGTGAGAGGGTTAGGGAGAATGATTTGGTAAACAGAGAAGAGGTAGTAAAAGCTTTGCGGAAGATGAAAGCCGGCAAGGCAGCGGGTTTGCATGTTATTGCAGTAGAATTTATTAAAAAAGTGGGTGACTGTATTGTTGACTGGTTGGTGAGGTTATTTGATGTATGTATGTCTCATGGTGAGGTTCCTGAGGATTGGTATAATGCTTGCATAGTGCCATTGTACAAAGGCAAAGGGGATAAAAGTGAGTGCTCAAATTACAGAGGTATAAGTTTGTTGAGTATTCCTGGTAAATTATATGGGAGGGTATTGATTGAGAGGGTGAAGGAATATACAGAGCATCAGATTGGGGAAGAGCAGTGTGGTTTCAGAAGTGGTAGAGGATGTGTGGATCAGGTGTTTGCTTTGAAGAATGTATGTGAGAAATACTTAGAAAAGCAAATGGATTTGTATGTAGCATTTATGGATCTGGAGAAGGCATATGACAGAGTTGATAGAGATGCTCTGTGGGAGGTATTAAGAATATATGGTGTGGGAGGCAAGTTGTTAGAAGCAGTGAAAAGTTTTTATGGAGGATGTAAGGCATGTGTACGTGTAGGAAGAGAGGAAAGTGATTGGTTCTCAGTGAATGTAGGTTTGCGGCAGGGGTGCATGATGTCTCCATGGTTGTTTAATTTGTTTATGGATGGGGTTGTTAGGGAGGTGAATGCAAGTGTTTTGGAAAGAGGGTCAAGTATGCAGTCTGTTGTGGATGAGAGAGCTTGGGAAGTGAGTCAGTTGTTGTTTGCTGATGATACAGCGCTGGTGGCTGATTCATGTGAGAAACTGCAGAAGCTGGTAACTGAGTTTGGTAAAGTGTGTGAAAGAAGAAAGCTGAGAGTAAATGTGAATAAGAGCAAGGTTATTACGTACAGTAGGGTTGAGGGACAAGTCAATTGGGAGGTAAGTTTGAATGGAGAAAAACAGGAGGAAGTGAAGTGTTTTAGATATCTGGGAGTGGATTTGGCAGTGGATGGAACCATGGAAGCGGAAGTGAATCATAGGGTGGAGGAGGGGGCGAAAGTTGTGGGAGCGGTGAAGAACGTGCGGAAGTCGACAACATTATCTTGGAAAGCAAAAATGGGTATGTTTGGAGGAATAGTGGTTCCAACAATGTTATATGGTTGCGAGGCGTGGGCTATGGATAGAGTTGTGCGGAGGAGGGTGGATGTGGTGGAAATGAGATGTTTGAGGACAATATATGGTGTGAGATGGTTTGATCGAGTAAGTAATAATAGGGTAAGAGAGATGTGTGGTAATAAAAAGAGTGTGGTTGAGAGAGCAGAAGAGGGTGTTTTGAAATGGTTTGATCACATGGAGAGAATGAGTGAGGAAAGATTGACCAAGAGGATATATGTGTCAGAGGTGGAGGGAACAAGGAGAAGTGGGAGACCAAATTGGAGGTGGAAAGATGGAGTGAAAAAGATTTTGAGTGATCGGGGCCTGAACATGCAGGAGGGTGAAAGGTGTGCAAGGAAAAGAGTGAATTGGAATGATGTGGTATGCTGGGGTTGATGTGCTGTCAATGGATTGAACCTTGGCATGTGAAGCATCTGGGGTAAACCATTGAAAGTTTGTGGTGCCTGGAAGTGGAAAGGGAGCTGTGGTTTCGATGCATTATACATGACAGGTAGAGACTGAGTGTGAACGAATATGGCCTTTGTTGTCTTTTCCTAGCACTACGTATGCACATGTTGGGGGAGGGGGTTGTTATTTCATGTGTGGCGGGGTGGTAACAGGAATGAATAAAGGCAGCAAGTAAGAATTATGTACATGTGTATATATGTATATGTCTGTGTATGTATATATATGTATACATTGAAATGTATAGGTATGTATATGTGCGTGTGTGGACATGTATGTATATACATGTGTATGTGGGTGGGTTGGGCCACTCTTTCATATGTTTCCTTGCGCTACCTTGCTAACATGGGAGATAGCGACAAAGTATAATAGATAAATAGATAAACAAATAATGTATTTAGAGGAGGTTTAAGAAGGCCCCAAGGTGATATGTTTGTTTTCATATTCACTTATTTTATATATTTTTTCATTTGACTTGGTCTTTTTAAATGAAAATTGCAACGCTTTCAACAATAGAGGAATATTACTACCCAGATGTTAAGATAGGGATATTGACCTTTCCTATAGTGAATAGAAACCCTCTGTGCCTTTCTTATCTACTAAAACAAAGTGCCTTTTAAGGAATCATTTACAGTTGTAAAGGGGATGAAATCCTGGTAGATACAACCAGTTTATGGGACAAAACTGTTTTGACACCCCCTATTAGCTAATTCTCTCACCAATGCTCATAGGCTTCTGCCTCTAATAGAGAAAGGGTTTTCACACATCAGAACTTGCAATTATTGTTGTAGCATTTTTTTTTATCTATTTACAGGAACACCAGCGGCAGCATACCCGGTCTTCAAATAATCACCATTGTAATAATTGCAGAGAAAAATTCTCTAGTCTCAATCAGCTTCTCAAGCACATGCAGACGGAGCACTTCAGGTACAGAGAATTGATTTACTATAAGTATTATTTTTAGAATTAGGAAGTTTTTTGAATTAGCTGTAATGTGGCCAATACCATATTGATAGTATATGAATAGTTATTATCATTATTATTATACATATTCGCTGTTTCCCGCATCAGTGAGGTAGCGCCAGGAAACAGACGAAGAATGTTCCATCCACTCATATGCTTAGATATATGCATAAATGCCCACATATGCACTTACACATACACATATGCATACACATATTCATACTTGCTTGCCTTCACCCATTCCTGATGCTACCCGGCAACATAGGAAAACAGCATCGTCATCCCTTGATTCAGTGAGGTAGTGCCAGGGATACAGACAAAAAGGCCACATTCGTTTACACTCAGTCTCTAGCTGTCATGTGTAATGCACCAAAACCACAGCTCCCTCTCCACATCCAGGCCCCTCATACCTTTCCATGGTTTACCTTAGATGCTTCACATGCCCTGGTTCAGTCCACTGACAGCACTTCGACCATGGTATACCACATCGTTCCAATTCACTCTATTTTTTGCACACCTCTCATCCTCCTGTATGTTCAGGCCCCAATTGCTCAAAATCTTTTTCACTCCATCCTTCCGCCTCCAATTTGGTCTCCTGCTTCTCCTTCTTATCTTCACCTCTGACACATAAATGCTCTTTGTCAGTCTTTCCTCATGCATTTTCTCCATATGTCCAAACTATTTCAACACACCCTCCTCTGCTCTCTGTTATACTCTTTTTATTTCCACACATCTCTCGTACCCTTTCATTACTTATTTGATCAAACCTTCTCACACCACATGTGGTGCTCAAGCATTTCATTTCCAATACATCCACCCCTCTCCGTACTACCCAATCTATAACTCATACCTCGCAACCTTATACATTGTTGGAACTTCTATTCCTCCAAACATACCCATTTTTGCTCTCTGACATAATGTTCTCTCCTTCCACTCATTCTTCATAGCTCCCCAAACCTTCATCCCCTCCCCCACCTTGTGACTCACTTCTGCTTCTGTGGTTCCATCCACTGCTACATCCACTCCCAGATATCTAAAACACTTCACTACCTCCAGTTTTTCTCCATTCAAACTTACATCCCAATTAACTTGTCCCTCAACCCTATTGAACCTAATAACCTTGCTCTTATTCAAATTTGCTCTCAACTTTCTTCTTTCACACACTTTACCAAACTCAGTCACCAACTTATGCAGTTTCTCACCCGAATCAGCCACCAGTGGTGTATCATCAGTGAACAACAACTGACTCACTTCCCAAGCCCTCTCATCCACAACAGACTGCTTACTTGCCCTTCTCTCCAAAACTCTTGCATTCACCTCCCTAACAACCCCATCCATAAACAAATTAAACAACCATGGGGACATCACACACCCTTGCTGCAAACCAACATTTACTGGGAACCAATCCCTTTCCTCTCTAATTTCTCGTACACATGCCTTACATCCTTGGTAAAAACTTATCACTGCTTCTAGCAACTTACCTCCCACACCACATACTCTTAAAACCTTCCACAAAGCATCCCTATCAACCCTATCATATGCCTTCTCCAGATCCATGAATGCTTCATACAAATCCATCTGTTTTTCTAAGCATTTCTCGTATTCATTCCTCAAAGCAAACACCTAATCCACGCATCCTCTACCACTTCTGAAACCACACTTCTTTTCCCCAATATGATTTTCTGTACATGCCTTCACCCTCTCAGTCAATACCCTCCCATATTATTATTTCCCAGGAATACTCAACAAACTTATGCCACTGTAGTTTGAACACTCACCTTTATCCCCTTTACCTTTGTACATTGGCATTATCATACATTCTGCCAATCCTCAGGCACCTTACCATTGTCCATACATGCACTGAATATCCTTACCAACCAATCAGCAACATAGTCACTCCCTTTTTTAATAAATTCCACTGAATACTATCCAAACCCACTGCCATGTTGTATTTTATCTTCCACAAAGCTTTCACTACCTCTTCTCTCTTTACTATCCCTGGGGAGAGGGAAGAAAGAATACTTCCCACATATTCCCTGCATGATGTAAAAGGTGACTAAAAGGGAGGGAGTGGGGGCTGGAAATCCTCCTCTACAGTTTTTACTTTTCCAAAAGTTCTGTTCTTAGTGTTACCTTGCTAACATGGGAAATGGCAAATATGTATGAAAAAAAATTATATTTATTTATATTCATTTTGCTTTGTCGCTGTCTCCCGCGTTTGCGAGGTAGCGCAAGGGAACAGACGAAAGAAATGGCCCAACCCACCCCCATACACATGTATATACATACACGTTCACACACGCAAATATACGTACCAATACATCTCAATGTACACATATATATACACAGACAGACACATACATATATACATTTATACACATATGCATATATACACATGCACACAGTTCACACTGTCTGCCTTTATTCATTCCCATCACCACCTCGCCACACATGGAATAACATCCCCCTCCCCCCTCATGTGTGGGAGGTAGCGCTAGGAAAAGACAAAAAAGGCCCCATTCATTCACATTCAGTCTCTAGCTGTCATGCAATAATGCCCGAAACCACAGCTCCCTTTCCACATCCAGGCACCACAGAACTTTCCATGGTTTACCCCAGATGCTTCACATGCCCTGATTCAATCCATTGACAGCACGTCGACCCTGGTATACCACATCGATCCAATTCACTCTATTCCTTGCCCGCCTTTCACCCTCCTGCATGTTCAGGCCCCGATCACTCAAAATCTTTTTCACTCCATCTTTCCACCTCCAATTTGGTCTCCCACTTCTCCTCGTTCCCTCCACCTCCGACACATATATCCTCTTGTTCAATCTTTCCTCACTCATTCTCTCCATGTGCCCAAACCATTTCAAAACGCCCTCTTCTGCTCTCTCAACCACGCTCTTTTTATTTCCACACATCTCTCTTACCCTTACATTACTTACTCGATCAAATCACCTCACACCATATATTGTCCTCAAACATCTCATTTCCAGCACATCTACCCTCCTGCGCACAACTGTATCCATAGCCCCGCCTCGCAACCATATAACATTGTTGGAACCACTATTCAATCAATACCTTCCCATATGATTTCCCAGGAATACTCAACAAACTTATACCTCTGTAATTTGAGTACTCACTTTTATCCCCTTTGCCTTTGTACAATGGCACTATGGAAGCATTCCGCCAATCCTTAGGCACCTCACCATGAGTCATACATACATTAAATAATCTTACCAACTAGTCAACAATACAGTCACCCCCTTTTTTGATAAATTTCACTGCAATACCACCCAAACTAAATCACTTTGCACACCACCTCGACCAAAACACCCTATATCTACCACTCTATCATCAAACACATTCAACAGACCTTCAAAATACTCACTCCATCTCCTTCTCACATCACCACTACTTGTTATCACCTCCCCATTAGCCCCCTTCACTGATATTCCCATTTGTTCCCTTGTCTTACGCACTTTATTTACCTCCTTCCAAAACATCTTTTTATTCTCCCTAAAATTTGGTGATACTCTCTCACCCCAACTCTCATTTGCCCTCTTTTTCACCTCTTGCACCTTTCTCTTGACCTCCTGCCTCTTTCTTTTATACATCTCCCACTCATTTGCATTATTTCCCTGCAAAAATCATCCAAATGCCTCTCTCTTCTCTTTCACTAATAATCTTACTTCTTCATCCCACCACTCACTACCCTTTCTAATCTGCCCACCTCCCAAGCTTCTCATGTCACAAGCATCTTTTTCACAAGCCATCACTGCTTCCCTAAATACATCCCATTCCTCCCCCACTCCCCTTACGTCCTTTGTTCTCACCTGGTTCTTTCCTGGTACTTCCTCACACAAGTCTCCTTCCCAAGCTCACTTACTTTCACCACTCTGTTCACCCCAACATTCTCGCTTGTTTTCTGAAAACCTCTACAAATCTTCACTTTCGCCTCCACAAGATAATGATCAGACATTCCTCCAATTGCACCTCTCAGCACATTATCATCCAAAAGTCTCTCTTTTGCGATCCTATCACTTAACACAATCCAATAACGCTCTCTGGCCATCTCTCCTACTTACATACGTTTACTTATGTATATCTGTCTTTTTAAACCAGGTATTCCCAATCACCAGTCCTTTTTCAGCACATAAATCTACAAGCTCCTCACTATTTCCTTTTACAACACTGAACACCCCATGTATGCCAATTATTCCCTCAAATGCCACATTACTCACCTCTGCATTCAAATTACCCATCACTATAACCCGGTCTTGTGCATCAAAACTACTAACACACTTACTCAGCTGCTCCCAAAAACATTTGCCTCTCATGATCTTTCTTCTCATGCCCAGGTGCATATGCACCAATAATCACCCATCTCTCTGTCCATCCACTTTCAGTTTTACCCATATCAGTCTAGAGTTTACTTTCTTACACTCTATCACATACTCCCACCATTCCTGTTTCAGGAGTAGTGCTACTCCTTCCCTTGCTCTTGTCCTCTTTCTAACCCCTGACTTTAGTCCCAAGACTTTCCCATACCACTCTTCCCCTTTACCCTTGAGCTTCGTTTCACTCAGAGCCAAAACATCCAGGTTCCTTTCCTCAAGCATACTACCTGTCTCTCCTTTTTTCTGATCTTGGTTACATCCACACACATTTAGACACCCCAATCTGAGCCTTTGAGGAGGATGAGCACTCCCCGCGTGACTCCTTCTTCTGTTTCCCCTTTTAGAAAGTTAAAATACAAGGAGGGGAGGGTTTCTAGTCCCCCGCTCCCATCCCCTTTAGTCGCCTTCTACGATACGTGAGGAATGCATGAGAAGTATTCTTTCCTCAACCACTAATGTGGTTTCAGAAGTGGTAGAGGATGTGTGGATCAGGTATTTGCTTTGAAGAATGTATGTGAGAAATACTTAGAAATGCAAATGGATTTGTATGTAGCATTTATGGATCTGGAGAAGGCATATGATAAGAGTTGATAGAGATCCTCTGTGGAAGGTATCAAGAACACATGGTGTGGGAGGCAAGTTATTATAAGCAGTGAAAAGTTTTTATCAAGGATGTAAGGCATGTGTACGTGTAGGAAGAGAGGAAAGTGATTGGTTCTGAGTGAATGTTGGTTTGTGGCAGGGGTGCATGATGTCTCCATGGTTGTTTAATTTGTTTATGGATGAGGTTGTTAGGGAGGTGAATGCAAGAGTTTTCAAAAGATGGGCAAGTATGCAGTCTGTTGTGGATGAGAGAGCTTGGGAAGTGAGTCAGTTGTTGTTCGCTGATGATACAGTGCTGGTGGCTGATTCGGGTGAGAAACTGCAGGAGCTGATGACTGAGTTTGGTAAGGTGTGTGAAAGAAGAAAGTTGGGAGTAAATGTGAATAAGAGCAAAGTTTTTAGGTACAGTAGGGTTGAGGGACAAGTCAATTGGGAGGTAAGTTTGAATGGAGAGAAAATGCTCAGATATCTAGGAGTGGATTTGGCAGCGGATGGAACCATGGAAGCGGAAGTGAATCATGGGGTGGGGGAGGGGGTGAAAGTTCTGGGAGTGTTGAAGAATATGTGGAAGTCAAGAATGTTATCTTGAAAAGCAAAAATGGGTATGTTTGAAGGAATAGTGGTTCCAACAATGATATATGGTTGCTAGGCATGGGCTATAGATAGAGTTATGTGGAGGAGGGTGGATGTGCTGGAAATGAGATGTTTGAGGACAATATGTGGTGTGAGGTGGTTTGATCGAGTAACGTTCTTGCCTTCCACACATTCTTCAATGCTCCCAGAACCTTTGCCCCCTCCCCCACCCTGTGACTCACTTCCACTTCCATGGTTTCATCCGCTGCTAAGTCCACTCTCGGATATCTAATACACTTCACTTCCTCCAGTTTTTCTCCATTCAAACTTACCTCCCAATTAACTTGTCCTTCCATCCTTCTGAACCTAAAGACCTTGCTCTAATTCACATTTACTCTCAGCTTTCTTCTTTCACACACTTTACCAGACTCATTCGCCAACTTCTGCAGTTTCTCACTAGAATCAGCCACTCTCTACTACTTCTGAAACCACTCTGCTCTTCCCCAATCTGATGCTCTGTACATGCCTTTACACTCTCAGTCAATACCCTCCCATATGATTTCCCAGGAATACTCAAGAAACTTATGCTTCTGTAATTTGAACACTCGCCTTTATCCCCTTTGCCTTTGTACAGTGTCACTATGCATGCATTTCGTCAATCAGGCATTTCACCATGATCCATACATACATTGAATATCCTTACTAACTAATCAAGAACACAGTCATCCCTTTTTTTTGATGATTTCCTTTGCAGTACCATCCATACCCACTGCCTTGCCAGCTTTCATCTTCCCCAAAGCTTTCACTACCTATTCTCTGTTTACCATACAGTTCTCCCTGACCCTCACTTCTCACACCACCCTGACCAAAACACCCTATATCTGCCACTCTGTCTTCAAACACATTCAACACACCTTCAAAATACTCACTTCATCACCACTTGTTATTATCTCCCCATTTGCCCCTTTTACCGTTGTTCCCATTTGTTCTTTTGTCTTACGCGCTTTATTTACCTCCATCCAAAACATCTTTTTATTCTTCCTAAAATTTAATGATACTCTCTCACCCCAACTCTCATTTGCCCTCTTTTTCACCTCTTGCACTTTTGACCTCCTGCCTCTTTCTTTTATACATCTCTCAGTCATTTGCACTACTCCCCTGCAAAAATCATCCAAACACCTCTCTCTTCTTTCCCACTAACAATCATACTTCTTCATCCCACCACTCACTACCCTTTCTAATCTGCCTACCTCCCACCTTTCTCATGCCACGTGCATCTTTTGCGCAAGCCATCACTGCTTCCCTAAATACATTTCGTTCTTCTCCCACTCCCCTCACATCATTTGCTCTCACCTTTTGCCATTGTACACTCAATCTCTCCTGGTACTTCCTCACGCAGGTCTTCTTTCCAGGCTCACTTACTCTCACCATTCTCTTCTCCCCAACATTCTCTCTTCTTTTCTGAAAACCTCTACAAATCTTCACCTTCACTTCCACAAGATAATGATCAGACATCCCTTCAGCTGCCCCTCTCAGCACATTAACATCCAAAAGTCTCTTTTATATGCCTATCACTTAACACGTAATCCAATAATATATGTATACTTATGAATATCTCTCTTTTTAAACCAGGTATTCCCAATCACCAGTCCTTTTTCAGCTCACAAATCCACAAGCTCTTCACCATTTCCATTTACAACACTGAACACCCCATATACACCAATTATCCCAACTACCACATTACTCACCTTTGCACTCAAATCCCCAATCACTGTAACCCAGTCTTGTGCATCATTGCTGCTAACACACTCACTCAGCTGCTCCCCAAAACACTTGTCTCTCATGATCTTTCTTCTCATGACCAGGTGCATAGGCATGAATAATCACCCATCTCTCTCATCCACTTTCAGTTTTACCCACATCAATCTAGAATTTACTTTCTTACACTTTATCACATACCTCCACAACTCCTGCTTCAGGAGGAGTACTACTCCTTCCTTTGCTCTTATCCTCTCACCAACCCCTGACTTTACTCCCAAGACATTCCCAATCCACTCTTCCCCTTTACCCTTGAGCTTCATTGCACTCAGTGCCAAAACATCCCGGTTCCTTTCCTGAAACTTATTACCTATCTCTCCTTTTTTCTCATCTTGATTACATCTACATACATTTAGACACTCCAATCTGAGCTTTAGAGGAGGATGAGCCCTTCCTGCATGACTCCTTCTGTTTCCCCTTTTAGGAATGTAAATACAAGTGTAAACCTGTGTTTCCATGTAATTAGCATTTATTCCTAAGACAGTATTGAGTGAGGGGAATACAGGCTGTACCTCTTTAATCCAGCAATCTTGGAACCTGGCCATTGCCGGACCACAGAAAATGATGGAAAACAGAAATTGACCCCTAAGGGAACCCCTTATGTAAATGTATGCAATTGAATTTCTCATCATCTGGATACATTTATCTGTAGAAATTCTTTCTTCCACTTCCTCATTTTCCTCTGCACTTTCTTCATGATGATCTTGTTTCTTCTCACCTTGCTGAACCGTCTTCATGATTTCTTGATAAACAACAGGCTCATTATTATCAGTATTCATCCATTCCTTTAGGTTTTCTCCTGTAGTTTCCTTGATTATTGCTAACAGCACTCCCCTGGTAGCAGATCCACAAACTAATGGCAGCAGACCCAAAATGTGCTGGACCAAGGGAGTTGGCAGATTACGGATCTCCCAATTAGATACAACCTGTACTTCTCTTTGATTTATGTTTGCAGACTCAGAAGAGGATTGCAAAGCATACACACACATTTGTCACCCACCAAACTCAGTATATTGTGCTTTTCAGACTGGTATATCTGAGGAAAGTGCTTTTCCTCTGATTGATTGGTCTTCAGATATTGAAATAATTGCTAGGAATATAGAATACTTATTTATGCACTGTGGATAGGCTTTCCATATCAGTGACCAGCTGCCTTGATGAATTCAGAATGCTTTTCATGTGTCCTTCAAGCTTTTGTCAGAATATAGAAATTAAGCTTTCCAGTCAGAAATGATTTTTTCCGATGTTTTAGTGAATGGCGATGTCCTGTGTGTGAAGAAGTGTTCCAGTCTTCTTCAACATTCCTAAGTCATTTACGGTCACATAGTATTGATGCCATCAATGAAGCCATCAGCAGGACTAAGGTAAGCTTTTTGATGTTTATTTGAACTTCTTTCTCTATACAGGTAAAACTTCCAAAATTCGTAAAGGTTGAGCCCAAGCAGTGTTTGAATGTAAGAAAAACTCAGAGTTTGGAGACCTAAACTTTGTCAGTGTGTGCACAAGTATGTATTTTTTATTTTACACTTGATTGCTGTTTCCTGCATTAGCAAGGTAGTGCCAGGAAGCAGACTAAGAAAGACCTATCCACTCCATACACAGATATACAGATATATATATATATATATATATATATATATATATATATATATATATATACGAATAAAGTGCATATGAACGCACACCTTCATAGAACATACAAACCTCCAACAGCCAGGATCGAACCCGGGACCCCTGTGCAAGAGACAGGCATGCTAACCGCTAGGCTATGGGACTGTATAATAGGAAACAACTATTCGAAATACTAAGTACCCGAATACCCTTCGTCTCACAATGGTGAGCAACGGGGTCTATATTGGTTGTTTTGAACAGACGCACATAGCCAGCTGATAGCGTTTTACCGAACCTAACTGTACAATGCGGAGGTATATGAATACGAATAAAGTGCATATGAACGCGCACCTTCATAGAACATACAAACCTCCAACAGCCAGGATCGCTTTGTCGCTGTCTCCTGCGTTAGTGAGGTAGCGCAAGGAAACAGACGAAAGAATGGCCCAACCCACCTACATACACATGTATATACATACACGTCCACACATACAAATATACATACCTATACATCTCACTGTATACATATATATACACACAGACATACATATATACACATGTACATAATTCATACTGTCTGCCTTTATTCATTCCCATTGCCACCTCGCCACACATGAACTAACAACTCCCTCCCCCTCATGTGTGCGAGGTAGCGCTAGGAAAAGACAACAAAGGCCCCATTCGTTCACACTCAGTCTCTAGCTGTCATGTAATAATGCACCGAAACCACAGCTCCCCTTCCACATCCAGGCCCCACAGAACTTTCCATGGTTTACCCCAGACGCTTCACATGCCCTGGTTCAATCCATTGACAGCACGCCGACCCCAGTATACCACATCGTTCCAATTCACTCTATTCCTTGCACACCTTTCACCCTCCTGCATGTTCAGGCCCCGATCACTCAAAATCTTCTTCACTCCATCTTTCCACCTCCAATTTAGTCTCCCACTTCTCCTCATTCCCTCCACCTCTGACACATATATCCTCTTTGTCAATCTTTCCTCACTCATTCTCTCCATGTGACCAAACCATTTCAAAACACCCTCTTCTGCTCTCTCAACCACACTCTTTTTATTTCCACACATCTCTCTTACCCTTACATTACTTACTCGATCAAACCACCTCACACCACATATTGTCCTCAAACATCTCAATTCCAGCACACCCACCCTCCTCCGCACAACTCTATCTATAGCCAACACCCCGCAACCATATAACATTGTTGGAACCACTATTCCTTCAAACATACCCATTTTTGCTTTCCGAGATAATGTTCTCGACTTCCACACATTCTTCAACGCTCCCAGAACTTTTGTCCCTCCCCCACCCTATGATTCACTTCCGCTTCCATGGTTCCATCCGCTGCCAAATCCACTTTTAGATATCTAAAACACTTCACTTCCTCCAGTTTTTCTCCATTCAAACTTACCTCCCAATTGACTTGTCCCTCAACCTTACTGTACCTAATAACCTTGCTCTTATTCACATTTACTCTCAGCTTTCTTCTTTCACACTTTACCAAACTCAGTCACCAGCTTCTGCTGTTTCTCACACGAATCAGGTACCAGTGCTGTATCATCAGCGAACAACAACTGACTCACTTCCCAAGCTCTCTCATCCACAACAGACTGCATACTTGCCCCTCTCTCCAAAACTCTTGCATTCACCTCCCTAACAACCCATTCCATAAACAGATTAAACAACCATGGAGACATCACACACCCCTGCAGCAAACCTACATTCACTGAGAACCAATCACTTTCCTTTCTTCCTACACATGTACATGCCTTACATCCTCGATAAAAACTTTTCACTGCTTCTAACAACTTGCCTCCCACACCATATATTCTTAATACCTTCCAGAGAGTATCTCTACCAACTCTGTCATATGCCACACTCTTTTTATTACCACACATCTCTCTTACCCTATTATTACTTACTCGATCAAACCACCTCACACCACATATTGTCCTCAAACATCTCATTTCCAGCACATCCACCCTCCTCCGCACAACTCTATCTATAGCCCACACCTCGCAACCATATAACATTGTTGGAACCACTATTCCTTCAAACATACCCATTTTTGCCTTCTGAGATAATGTTCTCGATTTCCAAACATTCTTCAATGCTCCCAGAACTTTCGCCCCTCCCCCACCCTATGATTCACTTCCGCTTCCATGGTTCCATCCGCTGCCAAATCCACTCCCAGATATCTAAAACACTTTACTTCCTCCAGTTTTTCTCCATTCAAACTTACCTCCCAATTGACTTGTCCCTCAACCCTACCGTACCTAATAACCTTGCTCTTATTCACATTTACTCTCAGCTTTCTTCTTTCACACTTTACCAAACTCAGTCACCACCTTCTGCAGTTTCTCACACGAATCAGGTACCAGCGCTGTATCATCAGCGAACAACAACTGACTCACTTCCCAAGCTCACTCATCCACAACAGACTGCATACTTGCCCCTCTTTCCAAAACTCTTGTATTCACCTCCCTAACAACCCCATCCATAAAAAGATTAAACAACCATGGAGACATCACACACCCCTGCCGCAAACCTACATTCACTGAGAACCAATCATTTTCCTCTCTTCCTACACGTACACATGCCTTACATCCTCGATAAAAACCTTTCACTGCTTCTAACAACTTGCCTCCCACACCATATATTCTTAATACCTTCCACAGAGCATAAACAAATTAAACAAATTTTCAACTATGGTGACATCACACACCCTTGCTGCAGACTGACCTTTACTGGAGACCGATCATTCTTCTTTCCTACTACTTGGTAAAAACTTGTCACTGCTTCCAGCAGCTTACCTCCTACACCATATAGTCACAAAGTATCTCTATCAAGCTAATCATATGCCTTCTCCAGATCTATAAATGCCACATACAAATCCATCTGTTTATCTTAGTAGTTCTTACACATTCCTCAAACACTTGATCCACACATCCTCTGCCACTTCTGAAACCGCACTGCTTTTCCCCAGCCTGATGCTCTGTACATGCCTTCACCTTCTCAGTCAATACCCTTCCAGATAATTTTCTTAGTGTTCTCAACAAACTTATGCCTATGTAGTTTGAACACTCCCCTTTATCCCATTTACCTTTGTCAGTGGCACTGTACATGCATTACTCCAGTCCTCAGTACTTCACCATTTTCTCACTTCCCATATCACCCCAACCTAAACTCCATACATCTGCCACTCTGTCATCAAACACATTCAGTAGTCCTTCAAAATACTCACTCCATCTCCTCAATCCATCACTTCCTATTATCACTTCCCCTTTGCTACCTTTACCAATGTCCCCGTTCGTTTTTGTCTTTTACACATTATTTACCTCTTTCCAAAACTTCTTTTTGTTCTGTCTAAAGTTTAATGATGCTCTGTCAACCCAACTCTCATTTGCCCTCTTTTTCAATACCTGCACCCTTCTCTTGACCTTCTGCTGCTTTCTCTTATAAAACTCCCAATCATTTGCATTCCTTCCTTGTAAGTACTGCCCAAATGCCTTTCTTTTTTCTTTCACTAGCAACTTTACTTCTTGTAGGTACTATGAACACAAAACAGGAAGGTTTGATGGCATATACTGCATTGTTCTGGTATAATTTGGCTATTTTCAGGGTTTTGTTGAATCAAGGAGATGGAATCCTTTCCTAGCCCTTGCACCCCTTCAATTCAAAACGTTCAGCAGATGCTTGATAAAGTGTTAGACTATATATTATATATAATTTGTACACAGTCCTCCTCCATAGATTCTTACATAATGGAAGAATAGATAATTATCAACATATTGAGAATAAGAGAGAACAGGTGAAGTATTTGGAGGTTGTAACTCTTACCATTGTTGATAATAGTGTTCGCTTCAAAACATTCAAGTTATAATTGATACAACTAAATAGTGTCCTATTTTCTTAATATATTTTCTTCACAATTCTCTCCTGATTGTTTTTACTTGTTGATTGAATTAAACCATTTACTGCAGATTATTGTAACAGCAACTCCTAAAATAATTTGTGGTGACTATTTTGCGCAACTACTGCAAAACCTTAAATTTTGTACCTGAGATTTTGGCAGGAAGAAAAATGGTGAGAGTATTAAGAAATGGCAACACAAAACTGGTACCGATCAGTGAGCTGCAGCTTTACCATCTTCAGCCCTTGCTGGCCCATGTAAAGCCTGAGTTGTATATACTGTAAGAATTGTTGATATTCTGGATGCAATGAATTAAAACAAACTCAGAAAGAAAGAAAAGTAAAGCAGATGACAGTGACAGCTTTGAAGTTGATGATCTAGAAACAGCACCCAGAGGATAAAAATGAACACAGGAGAATTTGATCAACTGGCAATGGCTGTCCACACAAAATTTATCCATACAGTATGTTTCTATCATTTTGCATTTGGGCTTGAAATGTTTGTTTTTTGACAGAAATGTCTGAAGAATTTAATTTCTTATTAGAATTTTTTGATGCTCAGTTGATAGCTATTATAGTTAATCAGATTGATCTTTATTATGAATATCTGAAAGAAACAGTCTACAAGTTCCCCTCTAGCTGACTGGCTGCTTGCGCTAAGACAAGTCAAAATAGCATATTTCTCTTTGTGTTATCATATTGCTGGGTCATGGGAAGAACTGGACAGTTGACAAAATGTTTGAGCAAGTGATTAGGAGGCTGATGTCTTGTAATAGCTTTCTGCAGTTGCTATGCTTGTTGCATTTTGTAGATAACACACAGTTAGATGGAGGTGATAGGTTGAGAAAAATATGACCTGTTATTGATGACAAAAAAGAAAAGTACAAGGAAAAGGACATGCCAAAATATGAACTGTTATTGACAACATAAGAGAAAAGTACAAGGAAGAGGACATGCCTTTTCAGAGAGTGTGTATTGATGGGAAGATAATGCTGTGGTGAGATAGGCTACAATTTAAACAGTATGATCCATACAAAAGGCATTGCTGTAGTGTGAAAATCCTTTGCTGTGTGACTGTTATAATGGCTGTGTCTGATTTCATCCTTAACAGTGAAAAGGACACTGAAATAGAGCAAGATACAGATATTTGAGTTTCTTGGGTCTATAGTAAACACATTACTAGCTTCTTACATGCAGAAATCTCACATACTCTGTGTTGACAAATGGTATTGTAATCCTCACCCTTTTCAGTATCTGCTTAATCCAGTTACCTACTATTGCATATGGAACAGAAAGAGCCAGCAGCAAAACATGCCAAAACTGTCAAATGTTGTTTGCATTGGGTATGCTTCACAGCAAACAAGAACATTCTATGTAACAAGTGGACCAATATACATGTTGTCCATATGCTCCCTGATGTTTATGAAGAAAGTAAGTGTGACTGATAAAAAAGTCACAGAGGTAAAGTTATAAGGAAACCATTTCCTGTGCCTGATTATAACTTAAACATGAGAGTAGCTCACCTCCCTGAGGTAGATTCACTAACCGTAACATTTAATTATATAATTTTGCTCCTCTCTCACTTGAATACAACCCTATGTTTCCACATACAGGTATGTATTTGCACCTTTCTCGTATGTTTTCTTTTAGTACACTACTCTTACAAATTTGGTATAAAGAAATTCTTAATACACATGACCTAACTAATGATTTTTATATTGTTGAATTACAGCGTGAGGATGCTAATGTGGATGGAAAAATGAAGGTAGCCCTGACTACTGAAGAAATGGATGCTATTCTCCAGCAAACAGCGGGAACTAACGTTGGTATAGAAGGAGGAGGCCTCAGAGAGGCTGGAGTAAATGACTGTCCCACAGCAAAACATCATTCATCACAGGATGATGGTAATCTGGAAGTAGTATATGTTAAGGACCAAGATTCTGAAGAGGTGCGTAGTCTATTTTTTCTTCCAATTCTATATTTTTATCGTATTGATAGAAAATGGGGAGGTAATAACAAGTAGTGATGAAGTGAGAAGGAGATGGAGTGAGTATTTTGAAGGTTTGAAGGTTGTTGAATGTGTTTGAAGATAGAGTGGTAGATATAGTGTGTTTTAGTCGTGGTGGTGTGCAAAGTGAGAGGGTCAGGGAGAATGGTTTGGTAAACAGAGAAGAGGTAGTGAAAGTTTTGTGGAAGATGAAAGCTAGCAAAGCGGCAGGTTTGGATGGTATTGCAGTGAAATTTATCAAAAAAGGGTGTGACTGTTGTTGATTGGTCGGTAAGGATATTCACTGTATGTATGGATCATGGTGAAGTGCCTGAGGATTGGCAGAATGCATGCATAGTGCCATTGTACAAAGGCAAAGGGGATAAAGGTGAGTGTTCAAATTACAAAGGCTTAAGTTTGTTGGGTATTCCTGAGAAATTATATGGGAGGGTCTTAATTAAGAGGGTAAAGGCATTTATAGATCTGGAGAAGGCGTACAAGAGGGTTGATAGAGATGCTTTGTGGAAGGCTTTAAGAGTATATGGTGTGGGAAGTAAGTTACTAGAAGCAGTGAAAAGTTTTACCAAGGATGTAAGGCATGTGTACAATTAGGAAGGGAGGAAAGTGATTGGTTCCCAGTCAATGTCAGTTTGTAGCAAGGGTGTGTGATGTCTCCATGGTTGTTTGATTTGTTTATGGATGGGGTTGTTAGGGAGGTGAATGCAAGAGTTTTGGAGAGAGGGGCAGGTATGAAGTCTGTTGTGGATGAGAGGGATAGGGAAGCGAGTCAGTTGTTGTTCGCTGATGATACAGTGCTGGTGGCTGATTCAGGTGAGAAACTGCAGAGGTTGGTGAGTTTGGTAAAGTGTGTGAAAGAAGAATGTTGAGAGTAAATGCGAATAAGAGCAAGGTTATTAGATTCAGTAGGGTAGAGGGGCAAGTTAACTGCTAGGTAAGTTTGAATGGAGAAAAACTGGAGGAAGTGAAGTGTTTTAGATATCTGGGAGTGGACTTAGTAGTAGATGGAACCATGGAAGTGAAAGCGAGTCAGAGGGTGGAGGAGGGGCAAAGATTCTGGGAGCGTTGAAGAATGTGCGGAAGGGGAGAACGTTATCTGAGAGAGCAAAAATGGGTATGTTTGAAGAAATAGTGGTTTCAACAATGTTACATGGTTGTGAGGCATGGGCTATAGATGAGGTTGTGTGGGGGAGGGTGGATGTGTTGGAAATGAAATGTTTTAGGACCTGTGGTGTGAGGTGGTTTGATCGAGTAAGTAATGAAAGGGTAAGAGAGATGTGCAGTAATGAAGAGAGTGTGCTTGAGAGAGCAGAAGAGAGTATTGAAATAGTTTGTACACATGGAGAGAATGAGTGAGGAAAGATTGACAAAGAGGATATATGTGTCAGAGGTGGAGGAAACGCAAAGTGGGAGACCAAATTGGAGGTGGAAGGATGAAGTGGAAAAGGTTTTGAGCAATTGGGGCCTGACCATACAGGAGGGTGAAAGCATGCGAGGAACAGAATGAATTGGAACGATGTGGTATACCAGGGTCGATGTGCTGTCAATGGGTTGAATCAGGGCATGTGAAGCATCTGGGGTAAACCATGGAAAGTTTTGTGGGGCCTGGATGTGGAAAGGGAGCTGTGGTTTTGGTGCATTACACGTCATCTAGAGACTGAGTGTGAACGAATGTGGCCTTTGTTGTCTTTTCCTAGCATAACCTCGCACACGTGCAGGGGGATGGGAGTGCCATTTCATGTGTGGTGGGGTGGCGATGGGAATGGATGAAGGCAGCAAATATGAACAAGTACATGTTTGTATATATGTATATGTCTGTGTATGTATATGTATGTATACATTGAAGTGTATAGGGATGTATTTGTGCGTGTGTGGGCATTTATGTATATACATGTGTCTGTGGGTGGGTTGGGCCATTCTTTCATCTGTTTCCTTGTGCTACCTCGTAAATGTGGGAGACAGCAGCAAAGTGTAATTAATAGAATAGAATAGTGTATGTGGGTGGTTAGGCCATTCTTTGTCTGTTTCCTTGTGCTGCCTTGCTGATGCAGGATGTCAAAATGTCGTGGGAGTAAAGTTGGGTTGGTGAGAGGACAAGAGCAAAGGAAGGACTAGCACTACTAAAGCAGGAGTCATAGGAATATGTGATAGAGTGTAAGAAAATAAATTCTAGATTGATGTGGGTAAAACTGAAAGTGGATGGAGAGAGATGGATGATTATTGGTGCTTATGCACCTGTTCATGAAAAGAAAGATCATGAGAAGCAAGTGTTTTGGGAGCAGCTGAGTGAGTGTGTTAGCAGCTTTGATGCACAAGACCAGGTTATAGTGATGAGTGATTTGAATGCAGTGAGTAATGTGGCAGTTGAGGGTATAATTCGTGTACATGGGGTGTTCAGTGTTGTAAATGGAATTGGTGAAGAGCATGTGGATCTGTATACTGAAACAGGCCTTGTGATACCTGGTTCAAAAGGACAGATATACATAAGTGTCCATATGTTGGTAGGAGTGATGATCAGAGGGCGTTATTGGATTACATGTTAATTGATAGGCGTGTAAAAGAGATGTTAATATGCTGAAAGGGGCAGCTGGAGGGATGTCTGATCACTATCTTGTGCAGGCAAAGGTGAAGATTTGTATAGGGTTCCAAAAAAGAAGAGAGAATTTTGGGGAGAAGAGATTGGTGAGAGTAAGTGAGCTTGGAAAGGAGACTTGTGTCAGGAAGTACCAGGAGAAATTGAATATAGAACAGCAAAAGGTGAGAGCAATTGACGTGAGGGGAGTGTGTCAGGAATGGGATGTACTTAGAGAAGCAGTGATGGTTTGCGCAGAAGATGCACGTGGCATGAGAAAGGTGGGAGGTGGGCAGATTAGGAAGGGTAGTGAGTGGTGGGATGAAGAAGTAAGATTATTAGTGAAAGGGAAGAGAGAGGCATTTGGATGGTTTTTGCAGGGAAGTAATGCAAATGACTGGGAGATGTATAAAAGAAAGCGACAGGAGGTCAAGAGAAAGGTGCAAGAGGTAAAAGAGGGCAAATGAGAGTTGGGGTGAGAGAGTATCATTAAATTTTAGGGAGAATAAAAAGATGTTTTGGAAGGAGGTAAATAAAGTGCGTAAGACAAGAGAACAAATGGGAACATTGGTAAAGGGAGAAAATGGGAAGGTAATAACAATTAGTGGTGAAGTGAGAAGATGGAGTGAGTATTTTGAAGGTGTGTTGAATGTATTTGATGATAGAGTGACAGATATAGGGTGTTTTGGTTGAGGTGGTGTGCGAAGTGAGAGGGTCAGGGAGAATGGTTTGGTAAACAGAGGAGAGGTAGTAAAATCTTTGCGGAAGATGAAAGCCAGCAAGGCGGCGGGTTTTGATTTCATTGCAGTGGAATTTATAAAAAATGGGATTGACTGTGTTGTTGATTGGTTGGTAAGGATATTCATTGTATGTATGGTTCATGGTGAAGTGCCTGAGGATTGGCAGAATGCATGCACAGTGCCATTGTACAAAGGCAAAGGGGATAAAGGTGAATGTTCAAATTACAGAGGTATAAGTTTGTTGAGTATTCCTGAGAAATTATATGGGAGGGTATTTCATGTGTGGCGGGGTGGTGACGGGAATTGATGAGGGCAGCAAGTATGAATATGTACATTTGTATATATGTATATGTCTGTGTATGTATATGTATGTATACGTTGAAATGTATAGATATGTATATGTGTATGTGTGGGTGTTTATGCATATACATGTGTATGTGGGTGGGTTGGGTCATTCTTTTGTCTGTTTCCTTGTGCTACCTCTCTAATGTAGGAGATGGCGATTAAGTATAATGAATAAATAAAAATATATTTAATCATATAAATTTGAATACAAGAAAAATTTATTTTCTAAGTCGATTTGCATTTGTCTTATAAATTTAGATTTCATAATATCAAGGTTTTGTCATTATCAGTTACACTTTAATTTTCATTTACTGGATACATTTTTACCAATGATTTGTTTTGTTCTTCCAGAATGATTCCCAGAAACATGCTCATCAATGCAAAACATGCAGTAAAAGTTTCAAGAAACCTTCAGATTTAGTGAGGCACATTAGAACTCACACTGGGGAACGACCATTCTCTTGTGCACAGTGTGGAAAGTCTTTTGCCGTTAAGTCTACGTTGGATGTGCATATGAAAACTCATTCAGGGAAAAAGGATTTTATGTGCTATATTTGCAATACAATGTTTGCTACTAAAGGTAGCTTAAGTATACACATGAGGCTTCATACTGGATATAAACCATTTAAATGTACTCAGTGTGGTATGAAGTTCAGAACTTCTGGCCATCGCAAGGCTCATGTTATTAAGCATTTCAAGACGCCACAATCCATGTCTGGTAAGACTACTACTAGAACTTCCACATCTGAAAGAGATCCATTAGATACTAGTGCTAATGCAGAAGAGGCTCTGATGGAAATGCATACTGAGGAAAGTCTTAACTCTGTTGTAATGCTGCCTGATGGCACTGTGTCACTTCAGTTACAAGGTCTTAACCTTGGCACTATTGATCCTTCAGCTCTACTGAATATTCAGCCAATGACTTTAGATGAGAGTGTGCTAAACCAATTACAAGCTTCCGGTGTCACCATGATGGGCACTGGTGAAGGAACAGTGGATGAAGATGCTGAAGACTCTATCTCGGTGAACCCGAACATGGTGATGACACCTCGAAGTGTTCGCACACCAAATACTGAAACTGTTGATGATTCTGATTTTGAAATTCATATGATTGACAGTGATGGAAGAGTGATTACCACGCACTCACTAAACATGTTGGGACAACACCTGGATCGTGATCCTGGAACAACACCTGACACTTCTTCATTCATTCCCCAAGAACTCAGTCTCTCAGATCTTGCAGTTACTGGGCAAAACAATACTGTTCAGTGTGCTTTATGTTCCAAGTCATTTGTAAAGTTGCATGATTGGCAGGAGCACCTTATGTCTCATAATATTTTCATAAGAGTAGGGGAAGATGGTGAAACTGTAGAAAGTGAAATGTCTGACTCTGTAGATGTACCAGGATCCACACTTGGGGATGCACAAGATAACAGTACGTTCCAGACTTCTCATAATGGGAAAAATACTTCTGGACTAAGTATCGGAGAAATAACTGTATCTAAATTAGAAGTAGAGCAAACACAGTCCAATCATAATTTTAAGTGTTCAGTACCTGGATGTGGGAAAACATACAGATTTGAAGCCAGTCTTAATCAGCATACAGTCAGTTCTCATATGAAACAGATTGAATGTACTAAATGTAGTGGACAAACTTTTCACTCTGCAGCAGCTCTTCAGAAACACATGAAAATGAATCATGCTGATTCAAAAGGTATCAGATGTGTATTTTGTGTAGAAGAATTTACTGCCAAGCCTGCATTATATCATCACATTATTCAGGAGCATTTGCAACTGGCTCTTGAGAAACCCATGGATATTGAAAAAGTAGGGCTCAAAATTAACTTAACCTCAGAATCTCAGAAAGATGGGTCAGTTGCTGGTGCGCAAGGTACTATGGAGGATTTAGATCCTTTAGAGTTTTTCCCTTCAGTTAATAACTCAGCCCATCTTGAATAAGAATAATCTTGTAAGTAGAATTATTTTGCTTCTTCAGTCAGCTATTACTGAAAACAGTATAACTTAAACAAACTATGCTACATTGATGCCTTTTTGAAATCTGGTTGATCAAAATATTGATATTAGTACATGTATAGTGAGAGGAAAAATTCTTTTGTGTTAGTATTATTTGACTTATATCTTCACTTATGGGCAGTATATGAAATGTAGTGGTGATACAGTTTTCAGTTTTTGAGGTTTTTAAGCAAAATAATGCATAATAGCAACAAAAATATTGTATGCTAGATACTGTTGATGTATCATTGTATTTTAAAGTCTTCCCTTATTAGTTTTTTAAATGTGAAGGTCATATGCCAAAGTATGGAATTTAGTACAAATTATTATAATCTGTAAATAGCAACTGATGCATTAAGATGTAACCATAGTGTAAATACTAGCATATCTTGTGAGTTTGATCCTATCAGAGCTTTTACAATGACAAAATGATATCCATTGTTGCCTTTGAAAATAATTTAAGGTGTATGAAGTATAATTTTTTATGTGTCAGAACATAACAGTGGATTTATATTTGTATGTACTAGAATAATTATACAGTTGAATATATATACTTTGCAGCTATTTATTGTCACTTTATCAGCCATTTCACTTCTGGTATTTCATATTCAACAGTAACTTATGATGTCTAGCAGTATGTTTGCTTAACAGAGTCAACATCGACATTCTTATGTTCAAGCTTAAGCTAATATGGCTGTAAAGATTTACAATTGGTTGGCATGTCTGCTGTGTGACAGTATTTCCTAAGATAGCCAAACTGCAATAGTAGGTAGCTTCTCCAAAATTTCAACTCTATGTTGATCCTTATACTCTAATGTAATATCTTTTGTAAAACATTACTACTACATGACATATAAAAAGTACAAGTATTTGTTTACATGCCTTCAAAGTACAATTGTTAGTAAGCTAGATGCATAATCTTTAACTTACTCATGTAAAGTTGATATCTAACACGCTTCAAGTTAGATCATTCTTTCACCACCAATGAAAAACGAGGAAAATCAGTATTAAAAAATTTTATTTGTTTTATTTTACTCATTTAGTGTTATTATCATGCTCAAATCTTAATATTTCCTTTATTAATGGGGATAGCATTAAATGTATTAGAAATCCTAAACTACATAGCATTTTCTTTGTTTGTCTAGTCAAGAGTC
Source organism: Panulirus ornatus (assembly GCF_036320965.1). Taxonomy (NCBI): domain Eukaryota; kingdom Metazoa; phylum Arthropoda; class Malacostraca; order Decapoda; family Palinuridae; genus Panulirus; species Panulirus ornatus. The sequence goes on along the minus strand of NC_092234.1, from coordinate 57,042,823 downwards.
AGTTTATGAAAAGCCAGGTTACAACCCTGATATTGTGCTTCATGTGTATGAATTTGTCATGTTTAAAGGATTTGAATATGTGCACATGAAACTGCATCTTTGTTTCCTATGAAAGCAGTGTATCTCAGGCACACAATTGATAAAAAACTGCTCAGAGGTTTTGTTTTAATTTCTGATTCAACTTTGTTTTTGTTTTTTATAATGTTTTATGTTTTGAGAGAGAAACCATGACAAGAAAAGGAGCTTCTTAGTGAGAAAATTACATACTAGCCATGCCTTAGCATTCATACTTTAATACCTTGGCTCAGGAAATCCTGCATGCATATTGTAGAGCCTTGAAGGGCTCCCATGTTATAAGAGTGTTTGCTTTCTATCTTTGAACTAAAACGTTTCATACTAGGAGGCAATATTGCTAATGTATACTGATATGGCAATTTCATTACAGTAGTAGAACCATGCACGGGTACAGCTATTGAGAATAAGGTGTAATGGCATATCAGGTTATTCTTTCATGATATATGAAATAAGTTAAGAACTATCCAAGTCCTGTCAGCCACATTAACTACTGATAATGTTCACTTGCTAATTATCATGAGTATGAATTACCACATAGTTGCCCTTTCACTTGTAAACCTTTCTTATTGATATTCCTTTCCAGGAAGCTAACAGATTTCAATTTGAAGAACTGCTGAGTGTCCATTTCATTGCTCCAAGCTACTTTGCTGGACATTATGTAGTACAATGTGCTGTGCCACCATCATGAGTCAAAATCTTCACACCCACATTTACATTCCCATCTGATGTGTTATTCTGCATTTTATTCTTAGATATTGATAGCAACTTAACAACACAGAGAAACTATCATTCTATATAGACCCAAAAATTGACAAAGAAAGTGTTACTTCATCATAAAGTCAGGAATCTTGATGTATGGAGTCACTGTTGATTTTATAATAAAAGAAAAAATTTTGTATTACTGTATATCTTTTGATGAAAATTAGGGGATTTTTAATTTATTCATGTAAATAGTGTCCTCTGTTTGTAAATGGTAAGTGAATGCATATTTGAATGATGTGTGTCATACGTGCTAGTAGAAAATACAAATATGTAAAAAAAATATGTAAGTGTCATGTATGGGATATGTAAATCACACCTTCTAAAAAAGTGTGTAATGTGTTATTTGTATGCAAATTGAAATCACATTTAGAAAATAAATCATATGCCTACTTAAATCAGAGGCTCTGAGCTACCACCAGGGCTTGCCATTCATCAGTTCATTAGCTTTTCACATTTTCCCATCCCTGAATGGAGGAAATTATATTGCATTTTTGAGCATTTTCTTCTGTTATGTATGATAAAGAGGTGTGTGTGAGGAGAAATGTTTTTTGGGATTCTTTTTGTCCATCTGCCTATCTGTCTAGATAGGTGGATTCTTTTTGTGATTGGGTAATTACCTTCTCAGAAAGAATGCTCAGTGAAAGGATTAAGTACACTTTTATAGATCAAATGGGTAGGACATTCTATCATTCAGATGAAAGGAAAGGATAAGATAACTTCATAGAGTGTCAGAAAAAGGAAGGGAGCAACTACAGTAAGTGAAGGCTGTTGTAAATAGATAGAGCAGCAGCAGTGGATGAAATTGCTGGCATAAGGTTAAAGATGGCATTGGATAGTAATACATAGTGTGGCTATAGTTGTTCATTGTGATCATTGATATGGTGATGAGAGGTTTCACATGAAAAGTGGGCTGTAGTGTGAGTCGTCATGTAACAAGGTTGGCTGGAAAGGAGTGATACAACTTTGGCTAATCTATGTTCCAAAATACTGTAGTATTTAGTAGGATGATGGTAATTAAGATTCTTAATGCAATGTGGATTTGAAGCTAGGGGAAGGGGAAAATGGGGATGAGCAAATCACTCATTGTAGTATGAAGGAAGTGGCTGATAGCAATGAAAAATGAAGATATGGACATTTAAACCTAGTGACTTCAGAAAATGTAGTTAGGTGAGTAGGAAGAGAGATAGTTGGGAAATGAAAGTAAGATTAAGGGACAGAGTGAAAGAATACTTAGAGTGAGGGAATACCTGTGTGAGAAATATTTCACAGTGGAGGACTTTTTTTGCATCACCATACCAAGAGCTAACAAATGATGGCATCACTGATACACATCCACTCTATAGTTGTCATTTAGGATGCACTGAAACTAGAGCTTACCATCAACAATCAAGCCCTATAGTCTTCTCTCTGCTGCTTCCTTCAACCACTTACCTTGCTCTGGTTCAACCCACCAATAATACTTCAACCCCATATCCAATGTTAATTAAATTCTTCCTGTCCTATGCATGTCTCTCATCTCCATAAGTGTACACGCCATAATACCCCAAAGCCTCCATCATTCCATCTGTCTGTCTCCTTTTCCATTGCCCCTTCCCCTTTGCTCCGTGCACTTCTGACATATAAATCCTCTTAGTCTTTCTTTCTCATACTTTCCATCTGCTTGAACATTTTCTACATACTCTGGTTGTCCCTCTCACTTGGACTGTGCTTGCTGCCACACCTTTCTCTTGCAGTCTCGTTCCTTACAGGATCAACACATCTTAAGCCACAAACTGTTTTCAGGTATGTCAGTTCCAGTGCATCCACCCTCTTCCATCATTCTTTTGCATTTAAGGCCCAGCACTTTGGGATTAGTATACCGCCAGAACATATCCATTTTTGTACTAACAGACACTGACCTCTCCTTCCACATATTTCTTAAAGCACCCAGAACCACAGCCCTCTCTTTCACCCCATGACTTGCTTTGGCATCTGTAGTTCCATCCATTGCCACATCCGTTCCTTGGTCCCTAAAGCACTTCACTTTCACTTCCTCCAGGTCCTTCCTCCCATTCAACCATGCTCTCACACCATCCTGTCTTATCACACTGCTTCACCTCATAACCTAATTTTTGTTCCTTTTTAGACTCCCAGACTCTCTCATCAAATTCTAGAGCTTCTCTCAGAGGTCCACCAAGGCCATATCCTTTACAACACTGACTGATTCATTTCACAGCTCTCTCTAGCATACCTTAGATCTGCCTCTTACTGTAAGACCCTCACATTTACTTCCCTCACCAGTCTCTGTCAATGAACAGATTAAAAAACCTTGGAAACATTACACATTCTTGCTGCAGATCCACCGTCAAAAATGACCTTTCATCCTCCTCCCATTTTACTCACATATATGCCTTAATCTGTTAAAAACTCCTCATTGCACTTAATTTTTTTTTCACCCAGCATATTCTGGCACCCAAAAAGCTTCCATCAATCCTATCATTCACTTTCTTCAGATCCATAAAAGCCACTTACAATTCACTCTCTTCACCAAGTATTTCACACACAAATTCTTAAAAGGAAACAATCTCTCCACTCACCTTATATTTCTTTTGAAGACATAGTGCTCCTCCCCAGTCAGATGTTTTGTTCATGTGACTGTCCTGTTAGTCACTTCTCTCCCATACTCCTCACCAGGTAAACTCAACCTAATTACACCTTAGTAAATTGAAAATTTTCTTTTCTCCACATGCCCTTGTCAAAGGGCAGTGTGTATGCATTCTTTCCTTAATGCAAATATTGAATAGCCTGACTGACCAGTCAGCAACATTATCATCTTTCTTAAGAAGCTTAATTGCAAACCCATCCACTCCTGCTGCTTTGCTATACTTCCTTATGTGCAAGGTTTTTAATACCTCCCATTTTACCTTACCATTCCCCATGAGTCTATCACTTTGCATGCCAGTGTGTCCTAAACACAGCATATCTACCACTTTGTCATCACACATTCTACAGTTCTTCAGAATACTTCATCTCTTACATGCCTCTTCTTTCCCTGTTACCACTTTCTCATTTGCTTTCCTATTTGTCTATACCTTGTTTGTCTCACACCTCCTTCCAAAGAATCTTTTGTTTTTTCAAGCTTTTTGTTATTCTCTTACCTCATCTTTCATTTGTCCATGTTTTCAGTTCTTATAAGTGCCTCTTGACCTCCAACCAATTTTTTTCTACCTGTCCGTATTACTCACGCTCCTTCCCCACATATATCATTGATCTGTCTGTCTATCCTTATCTCTGATGCCTATTCCCTCCGGGAACTCCCATTAAGGGGGTGGCCACAGCAAAAGAGCCTCCACCTATCCATATCCTTACATATCTCCCTTGCGTACACCATTTCATGCATTTTTCTACCATTTTTCTCTCTCCTGTACTCTTCCACTTTATTTCCACATGTCACAGATGGTCTTCTCATGCCAACCACTTTAATTGTACTATTGTATCTTCTTATGAAACCACCATCTTGCATTCTTTCCACATGCCCAAACCACCTCTAAGTATTATGTTTTACCCATTCTATTACTACTTAATGCATTCCCTGCCATACCACATATCTCGTTACCCACACCCCATCATTTCTTTCTTCATTCAATCTAATCATACTATATGCTCATTTCAAATAACTGATTTCCTCAGCCTGGATTCTTGAACTCTGTGACTCATTCCATGTCCATGTTTTGGCTGCATTGGTCAGGGTCAGGAGGACTATGCTATCCCTTAGTTTTTCTTCTTTAACATACTCTGACTTTTATTTTTATTTTATCACACTTTGTCGCTGTCTCCTGCATTAGCGAGGTAGCGCAAGGAAACAGACGAAAGAATGGCCCAACCCACCCACATACACATGTATATACATACACGTCCACACACGCACATGTACATACCTATACATTTCAACATATACATATATATACATACACAGACATATACATATATACACATGTACATAATTCATACTTGCTGCCTTTATTCATTCCTGTCTCCATCCCACCACACATGGAATGACAACCCTCTCCCCCCCCGCACGCACGCGAGGTAGCACTAGGAAAAGACGACAGAGGCCACATTCGTTCACACTCAGTTTATTCCTCATTCTACCCTACATTACTCTCTCCCTTATCTTCCCTTCCTTCTTACCAAACTTACCTAAAATATCTCCTAAATACTTAAATTCTCTCACGTCATCCAGTCTTTTTCCCCCATATCCAAAACAGTTTAGTACACATTCTTCTTATACTCTGTAAAGTTTTGCAAAATCTGAACTTTCACCCTGTTTCCTTTCAAACACCATTAATTTCCTTTTACTCAAATGTACTTTCAATCATCTTTGCTTACACATATCATGAAACACACTTACAACCTTCTGCAACTCCTCTTCACTCTCGGCAAACAACAGAATATTATCTAAAAATAGGCTTGTCATTAGCAACCATACCTCCACCACACTCCATCTCTGCAACCCTTTTCCTGGTCTTGCTTTCAACTCTCTTATCACTCCATCCATATATATTTGTTAAATAACCATGTGACATCACACAGACCTGCCTAACACCAACATATGCTCTGAAATTTTCGCTCAACTCTCCATCCACCTTTAATCATGCACTTGCTACTCTGTAGAAGGCTTTCACACCATCCAACAGTTGTCTCCCTACCCCATATATCCTCAACACATCCCATAGAGCATCCCACCCTGCTGTCATATGCAGCTTCCTACCTTTTCACTATAAAATTCTAATCCACACATCCCCTACCTTTCCTAAAATCCCTTGCTCCTCACTTATTCTGCATTTAGTCACTTCCATCCCTCTATCAATTAATACTCTTGCATAAACTTTCCTTGGTATACATACATTTTTTCCCTATAATTGTTGCATACAATCCTTTCTTGCTATAGACCCTTGCACTTGTATCCTCTTCCTTCCATCCTTCAGTTAATACCCATGCATGTAACAACTGCTGCCTCACCTTCTCCCACTTTCATCAGTTCTTCGAAATGCTTGTTCTGTCTTCCTTTCACTTCCTTCTGTTGATTCAGCAACTCCCCTTCCTTACTTCTCATGTTTATATTTCTACTCTTACATCCACCTCTTTCCTTATTCACCTCCTTCCAGTAGTTTCTTGTTTTCCCTAAACTTCTCACTCATCTTTCTTTCAAAATATTCATCTATTCTTTCTTTGCTTTCCTCTACCATCTTAACATTCGATACACATCTTATACTCTTCCCTGCTCCTTTGCTGAACTTTCACAAGTACATTCCTTTCAAGTAATCTACCATATGCCGTTTTCTTCTCTTTCACATCATTTCTAATCTCACCCATCCACCATGTTTCCCTTTTTGTTCCTGTATATCATGACCTTGTATCCAGCTACTAATTCTACAACCTTTAGCAGTCTTTCTGGAAACAATTTAAACATCTTATTCACACATGACTGAATCCTTACATTTACTGCACTTCCATCTAAACTTTTGGTCACACACTTTTCGTACCCCTTTCATTCTATCTGATTCATCTTCTTGCTTATCAACAATTTTACCTCTCCATTCTTTCTTACACCATACCTCCACTTCTTTCTGATACTCACCCCAACAACAAGAGTTAAATGTTCAGAGTCCCCAAAAGGTCTTCTCACAACTCTAGCATCTAGCACAGCCTTTGTTAAGCTTACATCCACTGCCACATAGTCAGTCGAAACCTTTTGCTCTTCTCTTCCATCATATCTCATCTGTGTATACTGTGGATCATCTTGAGCTGAAAAAAGGTATTTACATGGAATAAACCCCTCTCAGCACAGACATCCCAAGGTTACTTCATTTTCATTTACTCCAGGCACTCCCCATTTCCCATCTTGCCCATTTCATCACATCCCAAATTTGCATTCATTTCACCCATTACAACCACCTTTCTCTTCTCATAACTATTTACACAGTCATTCAGATTTCTCAAGAAATGCTTCATTTCATCCTTACCTTGCACAGTCTTCATATTCACAGGTGCATATACACATATCCATGTATACTTCACAATTTCTATCTTTTCTTTCATCCACACTGTTCTTGATCCATTCCATCCATGTTCTGTAACATCATCCCATACTCTGGTGACTTTACTTTTTCATTCCACCTCATTACCCTTTTTCATGTGTCCGTATCCCACCTTTTACATGGTATACACTTCGCCCACACCTACAAGAACTGCTTTCCAAAATTACTTAAACTGCTTTTCTACTCCCTTTTTTCACTTATTCTCAACAAGTGCCATTTTTCAATCAGAATCTCATGGTATCTTTGCACATAAGCCTCTTTTCCAAGCTTGCACACTTTCCCTTCTTCTGTCATGCATATGTTTTGAGGAAATGCTTTATTGATTATTTTGCTGCATCTTTGGATAAGGCATACAAAAAATTCAATAGTTGTGTACAGTAAGTACCTTAGATTAAACTTAAAACATATTTGAAAGTCATTACTTTAGTTATATTTTGTTTGTGAATTATTTATTTCTCACTTTTCTTTGCCTTTCCTTCTTTAGCAAGATAGTATTAGGAACAGACAAACAACAGCCTCATTTGTGTACATTCATTCATTAGGTGTTATTTGTAATGCATCAAAGCCGGGGACTACCAACCACATCTAAGCACATTAGATTACTCTGTGCTTTACCTTAACTGCTTCATATGCACTGGTTCAGTTCACTGACAGCTCATAATCCCATACATACCACATCACTCCAAGTCATTTTGTCAGTTGCATGCCTCTCATCCTTCCGAATATTTAGGTCCCAATATCCTAAATCCTCCTACACCTGACCTTTTCATCATCTCTAGCCTTTACTCTTTCCACTTCTTATACATAGATTCTCTTTTTCAGTCTCTCTTAACTCAGCTTCTTCATTTGGTCAACCATTTCAACACACCTTGGGTAAGCCCTCTCATTCAGACTGTGCTCACTCCCAGTCCCCTGACACTTGTATCCTTCACAATCAATCCACCTTAAGCCACATATTGTCATCAGCATATTCACTCTCCTCCTTCCATTTACATTGAAGATCCAAGACCCAAATCCATACAACTCTGTGATAACTTCTGTACCATTAAACATATTTAACTTTGCCATTACAGACACTGCTGTGTCGAGCTGTTTTTCAAAATTTGTAAAAATGAATATTTTGAATTAGAGCACTAAAGAAAATAGTGAAAAATATATACAATATATATAATGAATCAGTTAAAGTAAAATAAAGAGCATCACACGTGAGCCATATGAAATGTATGAGATTCATCTTTCATCAGTATCTCCCTTTCCCAACATCTCCTTAAGTATGTGCACATTGATGATGATAAGCAATTTGTGACACTGTTTTGGTCTTGCACCATCTCTTTTACATGTCTCTGTTCATAAGTGGTTGCATACTTTTTTCTTTACATCCCTTTGTTCATAAATGATTGCTTTGTAATATTATGTACTCCAAATGCCGAAGAGTTGTGAAAACATCACTTTTACAAAGTGTTGATGTTGGGGCAGTTGCTACCGCATAAAATAAATATTTATGTTATCTGTTAACAGGTGAAGTTGATTTTGTTTTTATACCTCTTTTTTATGTGCATTAGTTCTTAAATAATTGCTCTGTAATATTTTGTATACCAAATAGTAGATTATAACAATTTCACTATTGCAAAGCAATTATATTGAGATAATTAATACTACCATTGTGTAATGTTCATGATGTTTATTATATGATGATAGTGTTTTTGCTCTTACTCTTCTTTGTCATGGTTTTGTTCATAAATAATTGCTGCATAATGTTATATACACAAAATTGTAGATGTTATAACAACTCTGTTATGAAGCAGATATATTTAGGTAATTACGACCATTACTTTTATAATATAAATGTTTACAATAGTTATCAATTTTTTATGTTTTTGGCTTTAGACTTTTTTTTTACATGCATTTGTTCATAAATGATTGCTCTAATATTTTGTATACCAAATAGTAGATTATAACAATTTCACTATTGTAATGCAATTATATTGAGATAATTATTACTACCATTGTGTAATTGTTCATGGTGTTTATTGAATTGTGACAGTGCATTTGGTCTTACTCTTCTTTTTCATGCTTTTGTTCATAAATGATTGCTGCATAATGTTATATACACCAAATTATAGATGTTATAACAACTCTGTTATGAAGCAAATATATTTAGGTAATCACTACCATTACTTTTATAGTATAAATGTTTACAGTAGTTATCAGTATTTTATGTTTTTGGCCTTAAACTTTTTTTTTACAAGCATTTGTTCATAAATGATTGCTCTATAATATTTTGTCTACCAGATAGTAGATTAAAACAACTTCACTATTGCAAAGCAGATATATTGAGTTAATTATTACTACCACTGTGTAATTTTTCATGATATTTATTAAATTGTGACTGTTTTTGGTCTTACTCCTTTTTTTCATACTTTTGTTCATAAATAATTTGCATGATGTTAAATTGTGACAGTGTTTTTGGTCTTACTCCTTTTTTCATACTTTTGTTCATAAATAATTTGCATAATGTTATATACGCAAAATTGTAGTTGATGACAACTTTGTTATAAAGCAAATATATTCAAGTAATTACTACAGTTACTTTTGTAGCATAAATGTTTACAGTAGTTGTTAGTTATATATTTTTTGGCCTTAAATTTTTTTTTTTACATGCATTTGTTCATAAATGATTGTTCTATGATATTTTGTATACCAAGTCATAGATTATAAAATTTCTATATTGCAAAGCAGTTATATTGACATAAAGATTTGCAGAACCTTAACCACCATGAAGAGATATACGCACACTCACCACTGGAAAGAGAAATAAGAGACCGAGTATTTTCATGTAATACATCCGCAGACATAGTGGGATTATTATCACTGCCACTGTGTAATTGTTCATGATATTTATTAAATCACGATAGTGTTATATTCTTACTCTTTTGTTTCTATGCTTTTGTTCATAAATAATTGCTGCATTATGTTATATACACCATATTGTAGATGTTATAACAACTCAATTAAGAAGGAGATATATTTAGGTAATTACTACTGTTACTTTTATGGTATAAATGTTTAAAATAGTTATCATTTTTTTATGTTTTTGGCTTAAACTTTTTTTTTACATGCATTTGTTCATAAATGATTGCTCTGTAATACTGTATACCCAAATCATAAATATTTTAACTGCTTTACTGCTAAAAAGCAATATTTTTGTGGAAATTAATATCACAATAGCATAAGTGTTTATGATATATATTAAAGTGTGATAAACCTTTTAGTCTTACACTGATGTTCTTTACATGCATTTGTTCATGAATAATTGCTCTGTAATACTTTACTGTATACAAGAGATGATAAATCTTTTATCAACATCACCAATACGAAGTGATGATACATGAATTATATATTTTTTTTTTTTTTTTGCTTTGTCGCCGTCTCCCGCGTTTGCGAGGAAGCGCAAGGAAACAGACAAAAGAAATGGCCCAACCCCCCCCATACACATGCATATACACACGTCCACACACGCAAATATACATACCTACACAGCTTTCCATGGTTTACCCCAGACACTTCACATGCCTTGATTCAATCCACTGACAGCACGTCAACCCCAGTATACCACATCGCTCCAATTCACTCTATTCCTTGCCCTCCTTTCACCCTCCTGCATGTTCAGGCCCCGATCACACAAAATCTTTTTCACTCCATCTTTCCACCTCCAATTTGGTCTCCCTCTTCTCCTCGTTCCCTCCACCTCCGACACATATATCCTCTTGGTCAATCTTTCCTCACTCATTCTCTCCATGTGCCCAAACCATTTCAAAACACCCTCTTCTGCTCTCTCAACCACGCTCTTTTTATTTCCACACATCTCTCTTACCCTTACGTTACTTACTCGATCAAACCACCTCACACCACACATTGTCCTCAAACATCTCATTTCCAGCACATCCATCCTCCTGCACACAACTCTATCCATAGCCCACACCTCGCAACCATACAACATTGTTGGAACCACTATTCCTTCAAACATACCCATTTTTGCTTTCTGAGATAATGTTCTCGACTTCCACACATTCTTCAAGGCTCCCAGAATTTTCGCCCCCTCCCCCACCCTATGATCCACTTCCGCTTCCATGGTTTCATCCACTGCCAGATCCACTCCCAGATATCTAAAACACTTCACTTCCTCCAGTTTTTCTCCATTCAAACTCACCTCCCAATTGACTTGACCCTCAACCCTACTGTACCTAATAACCTTCCTCTTATTCACATTTACTCTTAACTTTCTTCTTCCACACACTTTACCACACTCAGTCACCAGCTTCTGCAGTTTGTCACATGAATCAGCCACCAGCACTGTATCATCAGCGAACAACAACTGACTCACTTCCCAAGCTCTCTCATCCCCAACAGACTTCATACTTGCCCCTCTTTCCAAAACTCTTGCATTCACCTCCCTAACAACCCTATCCATAAACAAATTAAACAACCATGGAGACATCACACACCCCTGCCGCAAACCTACATTCACTGAGAACCAATCACTTTCCTCTCTTCCTACACGTACACATGCCTTACATCCTCGATAATAACTTTTCACTGCTTCTAACAACTTGCCTCCCACACCATATATTCTTAATACCTTCCACAGAGCATCTCTATCAACTCTATCATATGCCTTCTCCAGATCCATAAATGCTACATACAAATCCATTTGCTTTTCTAAGTATTTCTCACATACATTCTTCAAAGCAAACACCTGATCCACACATCCTCTACCACTTCTGAAACCACACTGCTCTTCCCCAATCTGATGCTCTGTACATGCCTTCACCCTCTCAATCAATACCCTCTCATATAATTTACCAGGAATACTCAACAAACTTATACCTCTGTAATTTGAGCACTCACTCTTATCCCCTTTGCCTTTGTACAATGGCACTATGCACGCATTCCGCCAATCCTCAGGCACCTCACCATGAGTCATACGTACATTAAATAACCTTACCAACCAGTCAACAATACAGTCACCCCCTTTTTTAATAAATTCCACTGTAATACCATCCAAACCTGCTGCCTTGCCGGCTTTCATCTTCCGCAAAGCTTTTACTACCTCTTCTCTGTTTACCAAATCATTTTCCCTACCCCTCTCACTTTGCACACCACCTCGACCAAAACACCCTATATCTGCCACTCTATCATCAAACACACTCAACAAACCTTCAAAATACTCACTCCATCTCCTTCTCACATCACCACTACTTGTTATCACCTCCCCATTTGCGCCCTTCACTGAAGTTCCCATTTGCTCCCTTGTCTTATGCACTTTATTTACCTCCTTCCAGAACATCTTTTTATTCTCCCTAAAATTTAATGATACTCTCTCACCCCAACTCTCATTTGCCCTTTTTTTCACCTCTTGCACCTTTCTCTTGACCTCCTGTCTCTTTCTTTTATACATCTCCCACTCAATTGCATTTTTTCCCTGCAAAAATCGTCCAAATGCCTCTCTCTTCTCTTTCACTAATACTCTTACTTCTTCATCCCACCACTCACTACCCTTTCTAATCAACCCACCTCCCACTCTTCTCATGCCACAAGCATCTTTTGCGCAATCCATCACTGATTCCCTAAATACATCCCATTCTTCCCCCACTCCCCTTACTTCCATTGTTCTCACCTTTTTCCATTCTGTACTCAGTCTCTCCTGGTACTTCCTCACACAAGTCTCCTTCCCAAGCTCACTTACTCTCACCACCCTCTTCACCCCAACATTCACTCTTCTTTTCTGAAAACCCATACAAATCTTCACCTTAGCCTCCACAAGATAATGATCAGACATCCCTCCAGTTGCACCTCTCAGCACATTAACATCCAAAAGTCTCTCTTTCGCACGCCTGTCAATTAACACGTAATCCTATAACGCTCTCTGGCCATCTCTCCTACTTACATAAGTATACTTATGTATATCTCGCTTTTTAAACCAGGTGTTCCCAATCATCAGTCCTTTTTCAGCACATAAATCTACAAGCTCTTCACCATTTCCATTTACAACATTGAACACCCCATGTATACCAATTATTCCCTCAACTGCCACATTACTCACCTTTGCATTCAAATCACCCATCACTATAACCCGGTCTCGTGCATCAAAACCACTAACACACTCATTCAGCTGCTCCCAAAACACTTGCCTCTCATGATCATTCTTCTCATGCCCAGGTGCATATGCACCAATAATCACCCATCTCTCTCCATCAACTTTCAGTTTTACCCATATTAATCAAGAATTTACTTTCTTACATTCTATCACATACTCCCACAACTCCTGTTTCAGGAGTACTGCTACTCCTTCCCTTGCTCTTGTCCTCTCACTAACCCCTGACTTTACTCCCCAGACATTCCCAAACCACTCTTCCCCTTTACCCTTAAGCTTCGTTTCACTCAGAGCCAAAACATCCAGGTTCCTTTCCTCAAACATACTACCTATCTCTCCTTTTTTCACATCTTGGTTACATCCACACACATTTAGGCACCCCAATCTGAGCCTTCGAGGAGGATGAGCACTCCCCGCGTGACTCCTTCTTCTGTTTCCCATTTTAGAAAGTTAAAAAATACAAGGAGGGGAGGATTTCTGGCCCCCCGCTCCCGTTCCCTCTAGTCGCTTTCTACGACACGTGAGGAATATGTGGGAAGTATTCTTTCACCCCTATCCCCAGGGATAATATATATATATATACATATACACATACACACACATACACATACATACGCACATACACACACACACACACATACATATATATACATATGAAAAATGTAAGAAACAATTTAGAAAACCATAACTTCTAGCTTGAAATGAAATGAAAAAATAAATGCCACACAACAGTTCATCCTCTGGCTATGGAAAAAGGAAATGCACAATTCATTCACACAAACGTCAACAGCAGTTCTCATCAATTCAACCACTGTATCAATAAGCTTCAATGTCTAAGCTACATTGTTTTCCAATTTCACTATTTTCTTGTCAAAACACCATGTATGAAAACTATCACTCCAGTAACACAACTATAAACATTTACTTCCCCTTTAAAAAAGTTCTGGGGAAGTCTGTCTCAATACACTGCGGGAAACTCTACCACCTGGCGAGGTTTGTGTTGCAATGGTTCTTGATTTACAAACGTAGTAGCATCACTGGTGGGCCAAGGTAGTTCAGTTTGCGAGGAGGCGCTTTATATGATGTCTTGACACACGATGATCTTGATGAGGTACGATACAGTTGACCAAGTTCTCTTGTGTGTGGCTGACGAAACGACAGGCTTTCCCTAGGGGAAGGGTGTTGACATGGCGTAGTGGCGGAGGTGGTGACGAGCCGGTTGGCCATTTGCATTATCATTATATATGATACGATATATTAAGCTATGTATGACATGTATAATGATTTTATTTATTTAGGACCCATTCCTGTGAGAGTCCTGATATTACCTTAGACTTTCTGAAGGCTCCTGCAACCCAAGGCTGCACTACTTTAAGTAGCAAGGAAATTTAAACTCATTTGGAGTGAGAGGTTCTTTGATGAGGTTGTATTCCCAATAATACAGCCATATCAAAGCTGACTTGTCACTCATGACTTAAACTCAAATAGGAGTCAGGTAACACCTGTATACAGCTTGCAAGTATAATAGAAACAAATGAATAACCTTAGCATGGAGTGGAATTTTAGTGACTGGTCTAAGCCAGGCCACTACTGTTGGCCATGTCTTTTGATGAATATACTCAGCATGTCTGTCACGAGTTCTGTTTTCCATATTCTTATTTTCTGAAGTATGTTATTATCATGTGCTTATATCCTAAATGTTTTTTCTTAGATCTACTGTAAAACCAATTTTTGGGTCTTGTGAGTTCAAAATAGCAAATGAAGTTGCAGCCAGCATGAGAAGCTTTGAGATGCCCAGTGGCAGATATAAATAGCACTACATCCAGCATTTGCAAGGTTAAGAAAGCATGGAATAAGCACAGAAGGATAAGAAAGGAGGAACAGAGAAACTTTGAAAAGAATACTCTGGATGAGGAAGGTGAAAATCCAAAACTTTTCCATAAATTTGTCTGGGGTCAGTTGTCACAACTAATCATACTAAGAGATTCAAAAGGAAAAATTGTAGAGGATGATGTAAGGATATTTGAGGAAGTGAATAACAAATTCAAAAGCATTTTCACAGTGGAAGACATTATAGCTCCAACTTCAGTGAGAAAGACTGGGGAGGTTTTGGAATTCATTGAGATATTTATAAAAGATGTTAAGAGATTACTAAAAGGACATGACCAGTACATGGTCCTGATGAAATTTCACAATATGTGCTAAAGTCATTCATTGATAGATAAACCACTTGAATTATGGTTCAAGGTGTTGTTGGAGAAAGGCATAGTACGAAAGGAAAGGAAAGGGGCAAACACCATACTTATATATAAGGAGACCAGGATCAGGTGTTGAACTGAAGATCAGTCCCACTATTGAGTGTGGTGTGTAGGTTCTAGAAAAGATTATAAGAAAGCAAGTGGATAACTTTCAACAGAGAAATTTTCTAAGTGAGGGACAGGATGGTTTTTAGGGAAAAGAGGTTATATGTTACTAACCTCTTAGAGTTTTGTGAGAGTGTGCTCTGTCCTAGACAAATAGGAGGGCTGGACTTTCAGTATCTGGACTGCCAGAATGCATTTGACACTGTGCCACATAGGATGCTTATTAAGAAGCTAGATTACCAAAGAGGAATAAGAGGAAGGAAACTCCTATGATTGATACATTATCTTTGGGGGTAGCAGAGGATGCATGTTAGAGGAGCTTTTCCCAAATGGGTTGAGGTGACCAGCAGGTTGCCACAAGGTTTGGTTCTGGGACCATTACTCTTCTTGACCTGTATCAACGACATGCCTGAATGTATGGAATCTTACAAAAATTTGCTTGCAAATGATGCAAAGGTCATGAGAAAAGTGAAAAGAAAGGAGAACTGTATTAGATTACAAGGGTACCTAAACAGACTCCAAAATTGGTGTGAAATGTGGTTGATGAAATTCAGACCAAGCAAAAGTAAAGTAATGAGGATGGGACAAAATAGAAAACAGCCCCAATATGACTATTATGTGGCAGAGAATAAGCTCGGATTCTTTGTGTGATAAAGAGTTGGGAATCAACATTGTTCCTAGCCTTTCAATAGTCCCTTATTTAGAAGAATAGGAGACAAAATGTCTGTTGACAAATTTCAGAAAAGCTTTCAAGTATATAAGTAAGGAAATATTTAACGAGCTATTCATATCTTACATAAGGCCAAAATTAGAATACTTCTCAGGTTTGGTTGCCATATGTAAAGAAGCACAAAAAACAGTTAATAGAGAAGGTCGAAAGAAGGAAAAATAACATGGTGCTGGATTAAGAGAGGTAAGCTACAAGGAAAGGCTGGAGGCTTTAGATTTACCCACCTTGAAAGAGAGAAGACTAAGGAGTGACCTAATCGCAGTCTTTATTTTTTGAAGAGATCGATGAGTTAGACAGTGGACAATTCTTTGAGAGATGTAAGAGTATAGCAATGAGAGGGCAACATGATATTAAATAAAAATTTTATAGATAAGGATGAAAAGAAATGCTTTTATAGTATAAGGAACTCTGACTGAAGATTTGGTTAATGCAGACAGCATACATAAAGTTAAGAGGTTTCTTTGATAGAGAAGAGAATGTTCAAGAGATGGGAGCCCTTGAGTGTAACATTCCCTCCTGTACAGTGCAAATAAGTAATTACAAATAGATGATTACTTCATTATTGGACTCCATAATAATCACTATCTTGATGGAAACAGCTGGTAGGAAGCTGAATCATCGAATCTTGGTATCATAGGTGTGTTATCATTAGAAGTATATTTTCTCAATATTTCCATTATTTCACTGTTCTTCCTGTTACACCCCTCCCTCAGTAATTTGTGATAACCTTCTACGTTTTATGACAGCCCTCTTGGGTGGAGTGCAGATTAACCAAAGGCAGCACCTTGTAAAAGGACTATAAGCAGCATGCTAGATTTTGAAATATATTTTTAGGACTCGTGTTGCTCATTGCCAATGCTGACATGAGGGATTGACAAGTGATTCTCGTATATACACCAATAACATGGAATAGACCTGTGCCCCCCTCTTCCACCTTGTGATTTACGAAAGTTTCCATCATTTATTATCCTGCCAAATCCAGTCCAGAAATCAACTCAGAAGAAAATAAGTTTAATATACACAAATGCCCGGCGCATCATTACGAAATGAGATGAATTTATATCCCATGTACTTATTGAAAACCGAAACATTATTGCAATCTCAGAAACGTGGGTTAACTGATAGTTAACACTTGATCGCCGAGTTAGCAATAACCGGATACAATTTACGAAAGATCACTTGTACAGGGTAAGAGGATGGAGTTTTGATCTGCGATGATAACAATCTAAGTATTATTAAGATAAGAAGATACATACACTCTCTATATTGACATTACTGACAAGTTCAAAAGTAACCTACGTCTCGGCGTTACTTACAGATCTCCTAAACAAAAAAGAAGACTAAGACATTATATAATGCAATCAAAACTATTGAAGACAATAAGACATTATATAATGCAATCAAAACTATTGATAAACAGTAAAGAGGTTATAATAGTAGGAGACTTCAACAGTCCAAACATAAACTGGAATATGTTACAGGTGACCAACGGAACTGATTGAAGACGCTCTTCTAGAACAGTTAATTTAAAAACCAACTAGAGGTTAAGAACATGAAGACGCTCTTCTAAAACAATTAATTAAAAAACAACTAGAGGTTAAGAACATTCTAAATCTTCTCCACAGTGACACAAACATAATCAACTCTTGCGAAATAGGCGAGAGTTTGTCAAACAGGGATTACAGTTTGACAAGAGATAAATTTAGTATGATATAAATGACAACAAACTCTTGATCTCAGATTACAGACAAACAAATTTTGAAAACGTTGGACAAAATTGCAGTATCAATTGGACTAAACTTCTTGACGTTTACACAGTAAAGGAAATGTGGAATAATTCTGAAAACACATTAACAGAGATCGAGAATAAACATATTCCATGAATTAAAATTACAAAGAGAACCTGCAATATTTCAAAAACCATCATGGATGACTAGAAGGACTAATTAACCAAAGGAAGAAAACACTTCAGAAATTCGAATCTATGGGCACTGATGAAAATCACCAGGAATAAATCAAACTCCAAAAAAGAGTGTAAGGCCATACCACAGAGTGAACATTACGAAGAAAAGGGAATATCCTTCAAAGTTAAGAATAGTCCTGAGGAATTCTTCAGTTATACAAGACAAACGAAGACAGTAAAAGAAGGAATTGGACCATTACGAAACGAACATGACACGCTACTGACCACGTGAAAATGGCTACCATACCAAATTATTCTTTTACCCCATGTTTACAATTGAAGAAACATCTCGAAGAATACCACCAGTGAAAATGTATCATGGATCTGATATAGAAGAGTTGAAGGTTAGAGAAATAAAGAGCTCTGAAGTACTTAAATACCTGGACCAATTAAATCCTAGCAAATTCAACAGCCCAGATAACTTAGCTGATACACCCCTTAACAAAAATATTCAACAAATCTCTGTTGGATGGTCATATGCCAAAAGACTGGAAAATAGCAAATGTTACTCCTATATATATATAGAAAAGGAAACAAAAAGTGTGCATTGAACTACCACCCAATTAGCCTTATGTCAGTGTTGTGAAAAATGACGGAAAAAAAATAGTACGATAAAATTGTCACGTTTCTAGAACGCAAAATTATATTGGAATACCACCATAGAAGATCCTACCTAATGAATTTGCTGGAGTTTCTTAAATGTTTTCATCAGAATTGAGACAAAAAAAAATTACCGTTCTTCCTGATGTAGTATGTAAAGCTGTCCAAAAGGCTTTCGATGAAATACCTCACAAGACTTTGACATAAAGCTCGCGGAATCAGTAAAGAACTCTGTACATGGACAAGAGACTGGCTTACTGGAAGAGAGCAACGTGTAGTATTAAACGGCGAAGCCTGAGATTGGCTTGATATAATGAGTGGTGTGCCACAGAGGTTAGTCCAAGGCCCATTTCTTTTCATAATATACATTAATGACTTTGAACTCGGTCTCATATCCAAGATCTCCAAATTTGTTAACACTGAACTAGGAGGTAGAGCTGTAAACAGGCGGGACTGAGAGATGATTCAAAGAGATCTTGAACTACAAGCAGAGTGGTCAAACATGGCAAATAAAGTTTAATGTAGACAAATGGAAAGTTAGGTACTTTGGAGACAAGAATATTCGTTACGACTAGAAACTACTCAGAAACACTATAACTAAAGTAAATGAGGAAAAGAACCTTGGAGTTGTCATTAGCAACATTTTGAAATACACCAAACAGTGTCAAGAAGCAAGATTATAATACATCAGAAACAATTCTCATGTTTTATAATTCTCTAGTAAGACCTCACCTTGAATAGTCAGTCCAGTTTGGGTTCCCAAACTGTAAGTAGAAGGGGGAAAATTAGAGCAAATACAAAGACGCCCAACAAAATTGATCTGATCCTTTAGAAATCTGACATACGAATAGAGGCTATAATGACCGGATTTCTTCTCCACTAAAAATGTAGACTTTGCGGGGACTTAATCCAAGTGTTCAAAATTCTGAACAAGTTCGATAAAGAAAACCGCGAGCATCTTTTCGAAATACTAGAAAATATGGTCACTTGGACAAGTGGAATAAAACTCAAAGCTTCTTTTCCTATAGGTGTGTTGAGCACTGGAATAAGTTACAGTTAGACGTTTAAATTAAGACTGTGTTGATTTTAGGACTAGAAAAGTGTTCCAAGTGACTCTTGTATTTTATCTCAGACTTTTTTGGCACTTGGGATGCTCAGAAGCAGCACAGGTCTGTACCTGTGGCAATTTTAGATTCAGAAAAGTAGTCTTTAATTTAGCAAGTTTAGTTTTGTATCTGAAAAACTTTTTTGGCCCTGAGGATGGTCTGAAGTACCACAGGTACTTTTGGTTCAAGAGAGTGCTCAGACTGACTTGGATATTTTATCTGAAAATCGTTGTTCGGCTTTTGGAATGGTCTAAATCATCACAGTTCTGTACCTGTGTCAATTTTAGGCTCATAAAAGTGGTTCAAGGAACTCAGATATATTATCTCAACAACGTTGCATTGCTTTCAGAATGCTTTAAATACCACAGGTCCGGACCTGTGTTGAGTTTAGACTCAGAAAAGTGACCAGAACAACTCAAATATTTTATCTCAACTTTTTTTTAGCTTTTATAACGGTCTACATCACCACAGGTTCATACCTGTGTTGATCACATGCTCAGAAAAGTGGTCCAAGCAACTCTGGTATTTTATCTCAAAGACATTTTTTGGCACTTGGGATGGTCTGAAGCACCACAGGTCCGCACCTGTAGTAATTTTAGAGTCAGAAAAGTAGTCTTAGCAAGTTTAGTTTCTTGTCTGAAAAACTTTTTTTTGCCCTCAGGATGGCCAAAGTACCACAGGTCCGTACCTGTGTTGATTTTTGGTTCAAAAAAGTGCTCTGACTGACTTGTATATTTTATCTGAAAGTCTTTGTTCAGCTCTTGGAAGGTTCTAAATCACCTCAGGTCCATAGCTGTGTTGATTTTATGCTCAGAAAAACGGTTCAAGCAACTCAGGTATATTATCTCACCAACTTTGCATTGCTTTCAAATGCTTTAAATACCACAGGTCCGGACCTGTGTTGATTTTAGGCTCAGAAAAATGATCCAAACAACTCAAATATCTTATCTCACCAACCTTGTTTGGCATTCATAAGTCAAAATCACCACAGGTCCATACCAGTGTTGATTTTAGGCCTAGAAAAGTTGTGGAAGCGACTCTGGTATTTTATCTCAGACTTTTTTGTCACTTTGGATGGTCTGAAGCACCACAGGTACCTATGGCAATTTTAGATTCAGAAACGTAGTCTTAGCAAGTCTGGTTTCTTATCAGAAGAACTTTTTTCGGTACTGAGGATGGTCTGAAGTACCACATGTTCGTACCTGTGTCGATTTTTGGTTTTAAAAATTACTCTGACTGACTTGAATATTTTATCTGAAAATCTTTGTTCGGCATTTGGAATGGTCTAAATCACCACAGGTCTGTACCTGTGTTGATTTTAGGCTCAGAAAAGTGCTTCAAGGAACTCAGGTATATTATCTCAACAACTTTGTATTGCTTTCAAAATGCTTTAGATACCACAGGTCCAGACCTGTGTTGATTTTAGGCTCAGAAAAGTGATCCGAACAACTCAAATATTTTATCTCAACTTTTTTTGCTTTTATAATGGTCTAAATCACCTCAGGTCGGAATCTATGTTGATCATAGGCTCATAAATGTGGTCCAGGCAACTCTGATATTTTATCTCAAAGACTTTTTTTTGCACTTGGGATGCTCTGAAGCACCACAGGTCCATACTTGTGGCAATTTTAGAGTCAGAAAAGTAATCTTAACCAGTTTAGTTT
The DNA here is from genome assembly GCF_036320965.1 of Panulirus ornatus. Lineage (NCBI taxonomy): Eukaryota > Metazoa > Arthropoda > Malacostraca > Decapoda > Palinuridae > Panulirus > Panulirus ornatus. The sequence goes on along the minus strand of NC_092234.1, from coordinate 57,021,326 downwards.
CTTGTCTGAAAAACTTTTTTCAGCTCTCAGGATAGTCAGAAGTACCACAGGTCCATGCCTGTGTTGATTTTTGGTTCAAAAAAGTTCCCTGACTGACTTGGATATTTTATCTGAAAATCTTTGTTTGGCTTTTGGAATGGTCTAAATCACCACAGGTCTTTACCTGTGTTGATTTTAGGCCTAGAAAAGTGGTCCAAGGAACTCTGGTATTTTATCTCAGACTTTTTTTGGCACTTGGGATGCTCTGAAGCACCACAGATCCGTACCTGTGGTAATTTTAGAGTCAGAAAAGTAGTTTTAGCAAGTTTAGTTTCTTATCTGAAAAAACTTTTTTCAGCCCTCAGGATGGTCAGAAGTACCACAGGTCCATACCTATGTTGATTTTTGGTTCACAAAAGTGCCCTGACTGACTTGGATATTTTATCTGAAAATCGTTGTTCAGCTGCTTTTGGAATGGTCTAAATCATCACAGGTCTGTGTGTCAATTTTAGGCTCAGAAGAGTGGCTCAAGGAACTCAGGTATATTATCTCAACAACTTTGCATTGCTTTCAAAATGCTTTAAATACCACAGGTCCAGACCTGTGTTGATTTTAGACTCGGAAAAGTGATCCGAAGAGCTCGAATATTTTATCTCGACTTTTTTTGGCTTTTATAATGATGTAAATTACCACAGGTTTGTTTGTACCTATGTTGACCATAGGCTCAGAAAAGTGGTCCAAGGTACTCTGGTATTTTATCTCAAAGACTTTTTTTGCCACTTGGGAAGCTTTGAAGCACCAAAGGTCCGTCCGTAGCTGTGGCAATTTTAGAGTGAGAAAAGTAGTCTTACCAAGTTTAGTTTCTTATTTGAAAAACTTTTTCAGCCCTCAGGATGGTCAGAAGTACCACAGGTCCATACCTTTGTTGATTTTTGCTTCAAAAATGTGTCTCTGACTGACTGGGATATTTTATCTGAAAATCTTTGTTCGGCTCTTGGAATGGTCTAAATCAAGTCCGTACCTGTGTTGATTTTAGGCTCAGAAAAGTGGTTCAAGGAACTTAGGTATATTATCTCAACAACTTTGTATTTCTTTCATAATGTTTTGAATACCACAGGCCTGGACCTGTGTTGATTTTAGGCTCAGAAAAGTGATCCAAAGAACTCAAATATTTTATCTTATTAACTTTGTTTGGCATTCATAACAGTCAAAATCACCAAGGTCTGTTCGTACCTTTGTCGATTTTAGGCCTAGAAAAGTGGTCCAAGCAATCTGGTATTTTATCTCAGACTTTTTTGGCACTTGGGATGCTCTGAAGCACCACAGGTCCATCCGTACCTGTGGCAATTTTAGAGTCAGAAAAGTGGTTCAAGGAACTTAAGTATATTATCTCAACAACTTTCTATTGTTTTGAAAATGCTTTAAATACCACAGGTTCGGAGCTGTGTTGATTTTAGGCTCAGAAGAGTAATCCGAAGAGCTCAAATATTTTATCTCATAAACTTTTTTTGGCTTTTATAACGGTCTAAATCACCACAGGTTTGTACCTATGTTCATCATAGGCTCAGAAAAGTGGTCCAAGCAACTCTGGTATTTTATCTCGAAGACTTTTTTTGGCACTTGGGATGGTCTGAAGCATCACAGGTCCGTCCGTACCTGTGGTAATTTTAGAGTCAGAAAAGTAGTCGTAGCAAGTTTAGTTTCTTATCTGAAAAACTTTTTTTTGGCCCTCAGGATGGTCTGAAGTACCACAGGTTCGTACCTGTGTTGATTTTTGGTTCAAAAAAGTGCTCTGACTGACTTGTATATTTTATCTGAAAGTCTTTGTTCGGCTCTTGGAAGGTTCTAAATTACCACAGGTCCGTACCTGTGTTGATTTTACACTCAGAAAAATGGTTCAAGGAACTCGGGTATATTATCTCAACAACTTTGCATTGCTTTCAAATGCTTTAAATACCACAGGTCTGGACCTGTGTTGATTTTAGGCTCAGAAAAGTGATCCAAACAACTCAAATATCTTATCTCATCAACTTTGTTTGGCATTCATAACAGTCAAAACAGTCAAAATCACCACAGGTCCATACCTGTGATGTTTTTAGGCCTAGAAAAGTTGTCCAAGCGACTCTGGTATTTTATCTCAGACTTTTTTGTCACTTTGGATGGTCTGAAGCACCACAGGTACCTATGGCAATTTTAGATTCAGAAAAGTAGTCTTAGCAAGTCTGGTTTCTTATCAGAAAAACTTTTTTCGGTACTGAGGATAGTCTGAAGTACCACAGGTCGATTTTTGGTTTTAAAAATTACTCTTACTGACTTGGATATTTTATCTGAAAATCTTTGTTCGGCATTTGGAATGGTGTAAATCACCACAGGTCCGTACCTGTGTCGATTTCAGGCTCAGAAAAGTGCTTCAAGGAACTCAGGTATATTATCTCAACAACTTTGTATTGCTTTCAAAATGCTTTGAATACCACAGGTCCAGACCTGTGTTGATTTTAGGCTCAGAAAAGTGATCCGTACAACTCAAATATTTTATCTCATCAACTTTTTTTGGGTATTATAACGGTTTAAATCACCACAGGTTTGTACCTATGTTCATCATAGGCTCGGAAAAGTGGTCCAAGCAACTCTGATATTTTATCTCAAAGACTTTTTTGTCACTTAGGATGCTCTGAATCTAATGTAGTTTCTCATCTGAAAATTTTTTTTCGGCCCTCAGGATGGTTTGAAGTACCACAGGTACCTGTGTCGATTTTTGGTTAAAAAAAGTGCCCTGACTGACTTGGATATTTTATCTGAAAATCTTTGTTCGGCTTTTGGAATGTTCTAAATCACCACAGGTCCGTACCTGTGTTGATCTTGGGCTCAGAAAAGTGGTCCAAGCAACTCTGGTATTATATCTCAAAGACTTTTTTTGGCACTCGGGATGATCTGAAGCACCACAGGTTCATACCTGTGGGAATTTTACAGTCAGAAAAGTAATCTTAGCAAGTTTAGTTTCTTATCTGAAAAACTTTTTTTGGCTCAGGATGGTCAGAAGTACCACAGGTCTGTACCTCTGTTGATTTTTGGTTCAAAAAAGTGCCCTGACTGACTTGGATATTTTATCTGAAAGTCTTTGTTTGGCTCTTGGAAGCTTCTAAATCACCACAGGTCCGTACCTGTGTTGATTTTAGGCTCAGAAAAGTGGTTCAAGCAACTCAGGTATATTATCTCAAAAACTTGGCATTGATTTAATATACTTTGAATACCACAGGTCTGCAACAGTGTTTATTTTAGGCTCAGAAAAGTGATCCGAGCAACTCAAATATCTTATCTCATCAACTTTGTTTGGCTTTCATAACAGTCAAAATCACCATAGATCCATACCTGTGTCGATTTTAGACCTAGAAAAGTTGTTCAAGCGACTCTGGTATTTAATCTCAGACTTTTTTGGCACTTAGGATGCTCTGAAGCACCACAGGTACCTATGGCAATTTTAGATTCAGAACATTAGTCTTAGCATCTCTAGTTTCTTATCAGAAAAACATTTTTCGGTCCTGAGGATGGTCTCAAGTACCACAGGTCCGTACCTGTGTCAATTTTTGGTTCAAAAAATTGCTCTGACTGACTTTGATATTTTATCTGAAAATATTTGTTCTGCTTTTGGAATGGTGTAAATCACCACAGGTCCTTACCTGTGTCGATTTTAGGCTCAGAAAAGTGGTTCAAGGAACTCAGGTATATTATGTCAACAACTTTGCATTGTTTTCAAAATGCTTTAAGTACCACAGGTCTGGACCTGTGTTGATTTTAGACTCATAAAAGTGATACGAAGAGCTCAAATATTTTATCTCATCAACTTTTTTTGGCTTTTGTAATGGTTTAATCACCACAGGTTTGTACCTATGTTGATCATAGGCTCAGAAAAGTGATCCAAGCAACTCTGGTATTTTGTCTCAAAGACTTTTTTGGCACTTGGGATACTCTGAAGCACCACAGATCTGTACCTATGGCAATTTTAGAGTCAGAAAAGTAGTCTTAGCAAGTCTAGTTTCTCATCTGAAAAACTTTTTTCGGCCCTTAGGATGGTCTGAAGTACCACAGGTCTGTCTGTACCTGTGTTGATTTTTGGTTAAAAAAAAGTGCCCTGACTGACTTGGATATTTTATCTGAAAATCCATGTTTGGCTTTTGGAATGTTCTAAATCACCACAGGTCTGTACCTGTGTTGATCTTAGGCTCAGAAAAGTGGTCCAAGCAACTCTGGCATTTTATCACAAAGACTTTTTTTGGCACTTGGGATGCTCTGAAGCACCAAAGGTCTGTCCATACCTATGGCAATTTTAGAGTCAAAAAAGTAGTCTTGGCAAGTCTAGTTTCTTATCTGAAAAACTTTTCTTGGCCCTCAGGATGGTCTGAAGTACCACAGGTCCGACCTGTGTCGATTTTTGGTTCAAAAAAGTGTCCCTGACTGACTTGGATATTTTATCTGAAAATAGTTGTTTTTGGGATGGTCTAAATCACCACAGGTCCATACCTGTCTCAATTTTAGGCTCAGAAAAGTGGTTCAAGGAACTCAGGTATATTATCTTAACAACTTTGTATTTCTTTCAAAATGCTTTGAATACCACAGGTCCGGACCTGTGTTGATTTTAGGCTCAGAAAAGTGATCCAAAAGAACTCAAATATTTTTTCTTATCAACTTTCTTTGGCATTCATAACAGTCAAAATCACCACAGGTCTGTACCTATGTTGATTTTAGGCCTATAAAAGTGGTCCAAGCAAGTCTCGTATTTTATCTCAGACTTTTTTGGCACTTGGGATGCTCTGAAGCACCACAGGTCTGTCCGTACCTGTGGCAATTTTAGTCAGAAAAGTAGTCTTAGCAAGTTTAGTTTCTTATCTGAAAAACTTTTTTTGGCCCTCAGGATGGTCAGAAGTACCACAGGTCTGTACCTGTGTTGATTTTTGGTTCAAAAAAGTGTCCCTGACTGACTTGGATATTTTATCTGAAAATCTTTGTTCAGCTCTTGAAAGGTTCTGTGTTGATTTTAGGCTTAGAATAATGGTTCAAGGAACTCAGGTATATTATCTCAACAACTTTGTATTGCTTTCAAATGCTTTAAATACCAGAGGTCCGGACCTGTGTTGATTTTAGGCTCAAAAAAGTGATCCGATCAACTCAAATATCTTATCAACTTTGTTTGGTATTTATGACAGTCAAAATCACCACAGATCCATACCTGTCGATTTTATGCCTAGAAAAGTTGTCCAAGTGGCTCTGGTATTTAATCTTAGACTTTTTTTGGCACTTAGGATGCTCTGAAGCACCATAGGTCCATACCTGTGGCAATTTTAGATTCAGAAAAGTAGTCTTAGCAAGTCTAGCTTCTTATAAGAAAAACGTTTTTCGGTCGATTTTTGGTTCAAAAAATTGCTCTGACTGACTTGGATATTTTATCTGAAAATCTTTGTTCGGTTTTTGGAATGGTCTAAATTACCACAGGTTCGTACCTGTGTCGATTTTAGGCTCAGAAAAGTGGTTCAAGGAACTCAGGTATATTATCTCAACAACTTTGGATTTCTTTCAAAATGCTTTGAATACTACAGGTCCGTACCTGTGTTGATTTTAGGCTCAGAAAAGTGATCCGGAGGACTCAAATATTTTATCTCATCAACTTTGTTTGGCATTCATAACAGTCAGAATCACCACAGGTCCTTATCTGTGTTGACTTTTGGCCAAGAAAAGTGGTCCAAGCAACTCTGGTATTTTATTTCAGAATTGTATTTGGCACTTGGGGTGCTCTCAAGCACCACAGGTCCATACCTGCGGCAATTTTAAAGTCAGAAAAGTAGCAAGTTTAATTTATCAGAAAAAGGTTTTTCAGCCCTCAGGATGGTCTGAAGTACCACAGGTCTGTACCTGTGTTGATTTTTGGTTGAAAAAAGTGCCTTGGCTGACTTGGATATTTTATCTGAAAATCTTTGTTCGGCTTTTGGAATGGTCTAAATTACCACAGGTCTGTATCTGTGTCGGAAAAGTGGTTCAAGGAACTCAGGTGTATTATCTCAACAACTTTGTATTGCTTTCAAAATGCTTTACATACCACAGGTCTGGACCTTTGTTGATTTTAGACTCAGAAAAGTGATCCAATGAACTCAAGTATTTTACCTCATCAACTTTGTTTGGCATTCAAAACAGTCAGAATCACCACAGGTCTGTACCTGTGTTGATTTTATGCCGAGAAAAGTGGTCCAAGGAACTCTGGTATTTTATCTCAGACTTTTTTTGGAACTTGGGATGGTCTGAAGCACCAAAGGTCTGTCCGTACCTGTGGCAATTTTAGAGTCAGAAAAGTAGTCTTAGCAAGTTTAGTTTCTTATCAGAAAAACTTTTTTCGGCCCTCAGGGTGGTCAGAAGTACCACAGGTCTGTACCTGTGTTGATTTTTTGTTCATAAAAGTGCCCTGACTGACTTGGATATTTTATCTGAAAATCATTGTTCAGCTTTTGGAATGGTCTGAATCATCACAGGTTCGTACCTGTGTTGATTTTATGCTCAGAAAAGTAGTTCAAGGAACTCAGGTATATTATCTCAACAACTTTGCATTCCATTCAAAATGCTTTAAATACCACAGGTCCAGACCTGTGTTGATTTTAGACTCAGAAAAGTGATCTGAAGAGCTCAAATATTTTATCTTATCAATTTTTTTTGGCTTTTATAACGGTCTAAATCACCACAGGTTCGTAAGTATTTTGACCGTAGGTTCAGAAAAGTGGTCCTAGCAACTCTGGTATTGTATCTCAAAGACTTTTTTTGCCACTTGGGATGCTCTGAATCACCACAGGTCCATACCTGTGGCAATTTTAGTCAGAAAAGTAGTGTTGGCAAGTCTAGTTTCTTATCTGAAAAACTTTTCTCGGCCCTCAGGATGGTCTGAAGTACCACAGGTCCGACCTCTGTCGATTTTTGGTTCAAAAAAGTGTCCCTGACTGACTTGGATATTTTATCTGAAAATAGTTGTTTTTGGGATGGTCTAAATCACCACAGGTCCATACCTGTCTCAAATTTAGGCCCAGAAAAGTGGTTCAAGGAACTCAGGTATATTATCTCAACAACTTTGTATTTCTTTCAAAATGCTTTGAATACCACAGGTCCGGACCTGTGTTGATTTTAGGCTCAGAAAAGTGATCCAAAGAACTCAAATATTTTTTCTTATCAACTTTATTTGGCATTCATTTTTTATACTTTTTTTTTTTATACTTAGTCGCTGTCTCCCGCGTTTGCGAGGTAGCGCAAGGAAACAGACGAAAGAAATGGCCCAACCCCCCCCCCCATACACATGTACATACACACGTCCACACACGCAAATATACATACCTACACAGCTTTCCATGGTTTACCCCAGACGCTTCACATGCCTTGATTCAATCCACTGACAGCACGTCAACCCCTGTATACCACATCGCTCCAATTCACTCTATTCCTTGCCCTCCTTTCACCCTCCTGCATGTTCAGGCCCCGATCACACAAAATCTTTTTCACTCCATCTTTCCACCTCCAATTTGGTCTCCCTCTTCTCCTCGTTCCCTCCACCTCCGACACATATATCCTCTTGGTCAATCTTTCCTCACTCATTCTCTCCATGTGCCCAAACCATTTCAAAACACCCTCTTCTGCTCTCTCAACCACGCTCTTTTTATTTCCACACATCTCTCTTACCCTTACGTTACTTACTCGATCAAACCACCTCACACCACACATTTTCCTCAAACATCTCATTTCCAGCACATCCATCCTCCTGCGCACATCTCTATCCATAGCCCACGCCTCGCAACCATACAACATTGTTGGAACCACTATTCCTTCAAACATACCCATTTTTGCTTTCCGAGATAATGTTCTCGACTTCCACACATTTTTCAAGGCTCCCAAAATTTTCGCCCCCTCCCCCACCCTATGATCCACTTCTGCTTCCATGGTTCCATCCGCTGCCAGATCCACTCCCAGATATCTAAAACACTTCACTTCCTCCAGTTTTTCTCCATTCAAACTCACCTCCCAATTGAATTGACCCTCAACCCTACTGTACCTAATAACCTTGCTCTTATTCACATTTACTCTTAACTTTCTTCTTTCACACACTTTACCAAACTCGGTCACCAGCTTCTGCAGTTTCTCACATGAATCAGCCACCAGCGCTGTATCATCAGCGAACAACAACTGACTCACTTCCCAAGCTCTCTCATCCCCAACAGACTTCATACTTGCCCCTCTTTCCAGGACTCTTGCATTTACCTCCCTAACAACCCCATCCATAAACAAATTAAACAACCATGGAGACATCACACACCCCTGCCGCAAACCTACATTCACTGAGAACCAATCACTTTCCTCTCTTCCTACACGTACACATGCCTTACATCCTCGATAAAAACTTTTCACTGCTTCTAACAACTTGCCTCCCACACCATATATTCTTAATACCTTCCACAGAGCATCTCTATCAACTCTATCATGTGCCTTCTCCAGATCCATAAATGCTACATACAAATCCATTTGCTTTTCTAAGTATTTCTCACATACATTCTTCAAAGCAAACACCTGATCCACACATCCTCTACCACTTCTGAAACCGCACTGCTCTTCCCCAATCTAATGCTCTGTACATGCCTTCACCCTCTCAATCAATACCCTCCCATATAATTTACCAGGAATACTCAACAAACTTATACCTCTGTAATTTGAGCACTCACTCTTATCCCCTTTGCCTTTGTACAATGGCACTATGCACGCATTCCGCCAATCCTCAGGCACCTCACCATGAGTCATACATACATTAAATAACCTTACCAACCAGTCAACAATACAGTCACCCCCTTTTTTTAATAAATTCCACTGCAATACCATCCAAACCTGCTGCCTTGCCGGCTTTCATCTTCCGCAAAGCTTTTACTACCTCTTCTCTGTTTACCAAATCATTTTCCCTAACCCTCTCACTTTGCACACCACCTCGACCAAAACACCCTATATCTGCCACTCTGTCATCAGACACATTCAACAAACCTTCAAAATACTCATTCCATCTCCTTCTCACATCACCGCTACTTGTTATCACCTCCCCATTTACGCCCTTCACTGAAGTTCCCATTTGCTCCCTTGTCTTACGCACCCTATTTACCTCCTTCCAGAACATCTTTTTATTCTCCCTAAAATTTACTGATAGTCTCTCACCCCAACTCTCATTTGCCCTTTTTTTCACCTCTTGCACCTTTCTCTTGACCTCCTGTCTCTTTCTTTTATACTTCTCCCACTCAATTGCATTTTTTCCCTGCAAAAATCGTCCAAATGCCTCTCTCTTCTCTTTCACTAATAATCTTACTTCTTCATCCCACCACTCACTACCCTTTCTAAACAGCCCACCTCCCACTCTTCTCATGCCACAAGCATCTTTTGCGCAATCCATCACTGATTCCCTAAATACATCCCATTCCTCCCCCACTCCCCTTACTTCCATTGTTCTCACCTTTTTCCATTCTGTACACAGTCTCTCCTGGTACTTCCCCACACATTCATAACAGTCAAAATAACCACAGTCTGCACATTTGTTGATTTTAGGCCTAGAAAAGTTCTCCAAGCAATCTGGTATTTTATCCCAGACTTTTTTGGCACTTGGGATTCTCTGAAGCACCATAGGTCCATACCTGTGACAATTTTAGAGTCAGAAAAATAGTGTTAGCAAGTTTAGTTTCTTATCTGAAAAACTTTTTTCAGCCTTCAGGATGGTCAGAAGTACCACAGGTCCATACCTGTGTTGATTTTTGGTTCAAAAAAGTGCCCTGTCTGACTTGGATATTTCATCTGAAAATCTTTGCTCGGCTTTTGGAATGGTCTGAAGCATCACAGGTCCATACCCGTGTCAATTTTAGTCTCAGAACAGTGGTTCAAGGAAATTAGGTATATTATCTCAACAACTTTCCATTGCTTTCAAAATGCTTTAAATACCACTGGTCCAGACCTGTGTTGATTTTAGGCTCAGAAAAGTGATCCGAACAACTCAAATATTTTATCTCGTCAACTTTTTTTGGCTCTCATAACAGTCCAAATCACCACAGGTCCCCACCTGTGTTGTCTTAGGCTTAGAAAAGGGATCCAAGCAAATGTGGTATTTTATCTCAAAGACTTTTTTTTTGCCTCTTGGGATGCTTTGAATCACCACAGATCCGTACCTGTGGCAATTTTAGAGTCAGAAAAGTAGTCTTAGCAAGTCTAGTTTCTCATTTGAAAAACTTTTTTCGGCCCTCAGGATGGTCTGAAGTACCAAAGGACCATAACTATGTCGATTTTTGGTTCAAAAAAGTGCCCTGACTGACTTGGATATTTTATCTGAAAATCTTTGTTCGGCTTTTGGAATGGTCTAAATTACCACAGGTCTGTACCTGTGTCGATTTTAGGCTCGGAAAAGTGGTTCAAGGAACTCAGGTTTTTTATCTCAACAACTCTGTATTGCTTTCAAAATGCTTTAAATACCACAGGTCTGGACCTTTGTTGATTTTAGGCTCAGAAAAGTGATCCGATGAACTCAAGTATTTTATCTCATCAACTTTGTTTGGTATTCAAAACAGTCAAAATCACCACAGGTCTGTACCTGTGTTGATTTTATGCCTAGAAAAGTGGTCCAAGGAACTCTGGTATTTTATCTCAGACATTTTTTGGAACTTGGGATGGTCTGAAGCACCACAGGTCCGTCTCTACCTGTCGATTTTAGGCTCAGAAAAGTGGTTCAAGGAACTCAGGTATATTATCTCAACAACTTTTCATTGCTTTCAAAATGCTTTAGATACCCCATACCTGTGTTGAGTTTTGGTTCAAATAAGTGCCCTGACTGACTTGGATATTTTATCTGAAAATCGTTGTTCGCTTTTGGAATGGTCTAAATCATCACAGGTCCATACCTGTGTCAATTTTAGGCTCAGAAAAGTGGTTCAAGGAACTCAGGTATATTATAACAACAAGTTTGCATTGCTTTCAAAATGCTTTAGATACCACAGGTCCGGACCTGTGTTGATTTTAGACTCAGAAAATGTATCCAAACAACTCAAATATTTTATCTCAACTTTTTTTTGGCTTTTATAACGGTCTAAATCACCACAAGTTCGTACCTATGTTGATCATAGGCACAGAAAAGTGGTCCAAGCAACTCTGGTATTTTATCTCAAAGACTTTTTTTGGCACTTTGGGATGCTCTGAAGCACCACAGGTCCGTACCTGTGGCAGTTTTAGAGTTAGAAAAGTAGTCTTAGCAAGTCTAGTTTCTAATCTGAAAAACTATTTTTGACTCTCAGGATGGTCTGAAGTACCACAGGTCCATACCTGTGTCGATTTTTGGTTCGAAAAAGTGCCCTGACTGGGATATTTTATTGAAAATCTTTGTTTGGTTTTTGTAGTTCCAAATCACCACAGGCCCATACCTGTGTTGATCTTACGCTCAAAAAAGTGGTCTATGCAACTGGTATTTTATCTCAAAGATTTTTTTTGGCACTTGGGATGCTCTGAAGCACCAAAGGTCCGTACCTGTGGCAATTTTGAGTCAGAAAAGTAGTCTTAGTAAGTCTAGTTTCTTATCTGAAAAACTTTTCTCGGCCCTCAGGATGGTCAGAAGTACCACAGGTCCGTACCTGTCGATTTTTGGTTCAAAAAAGTGCCCTGACTGACTTGGATATTTTATCTGAAAATCTTTTTTCGGCTTTTGGAATGGTCAAAATCACCACAGGTCTGTACCTATGTCGATTTTAGGCTCAGAAAAGTGGTTCAAGGAACTCAGGTATATTATCTCAACAATTTGTATTGATTTCAAAATGCTTTAAATACCATAGGTCTGGACCTTTGTTGATTTTAGGCTCAGAAAAGTAATCCAAAGTGAGCCAACTTTGTTTGGCATTTAGAACAATCAAAATCACCACAGGTCCATACCTGTGTTGATTTTATGCCTAGAAAAGTGGTCCAAGCAACTCTGGTATTTTATCTCAAAGACTTTTTTTTAGCACTTGGGATGCTCTGAAGCACCACAGGTCCATACCTGTGGCAATTTTAGGGTCAGAAAAGTAGTCTTAGCAAGTCTAGTTTCTAATCTGAAGAACTTTTTTCGACCCTCAGGATGATCTGAAGTACCACAGGTCCATACCTGTGTCGATTTTTGGTTCAAAAAAGTGCCCTGACTGGGATATTTTATCTGAAAATCTTTGTTCAGTTTTTGTAATGTTCCAAATCACCACAGGTCAATACCTGTGTTGATCTTACGCTCAAAAAAGTGGTCCATGCAACTGGTATTTTATCTCAAAGACTTTTTTTGGCACTTGGGATGCTCTGAAGCACCAAAGGTCTGTACCTGTGGCAATTTTAGAGTCAGAAAAGTAGTCTTAGTAAGTCTAGTTTGTAATCTGAAAAACATTTTTTGGCCCTCCGGATGGTCTGAAGTACCACAGGTACTGCTGGAGTGGGATGGGGTAGACTAAGGATTATTGAGAATGAGAGGGAGGGCACTAGAGTTATCTATATAACCACCTGAATTATCTGTACCCCTATGAGTACTTTTAACATTATGTATGTACATATTGGAATGCCTACCCTTACTTTGGATAGGGTAAATGATTTGGTAGCGGTGACACAATCAAACTATTTTGCTACTTGGTTGAGTACAAACTGAATGGTATTCACTGTGACATCATTAAAGTATGCATGATAAGTACATAAATATCTCCAGTTATGATGTTACTCTATCATTAAAGTAATATATTCCTTTAGATATTGAATATATAAAGGTAAGAAGTTTTGATTTTTTTCCAAAATTGAGTTGAGTGAGCTACAGTGTTGTAAGTCAATACAATGTACCATAATTCTGAGGTGTTGTAAGCTTAAACAATGCAACCTGAGGCCTTGGTGTATTACCGAAACAACAAAAATATCTTGTGTTTAACTAATTGTATATTCTGTGTGTATGATTCACCTCAAACTTTTTATTTCTTTATAATCAGGGGGTTGGAAACCCTTCCTTCTTTGTCTTGCAATTTCTAAAAGTTGGGACAGAAGGAAGGAACCAAGTGAGGTGTGCTCATCCTCCTTGCAGGTTCATGCTAGTGTGTCTGAATTTCCATGGATGAAACCAGGATAAGAAGGGAGATGATAGTCATGTTTGAAGAAAAATACCTAAGTAATCTAGCTCTGATTGAAACTAAGCTCAAGGGGAAGGGGGAAGAGTTGTTTGTAAATGTCTTAGTGATAAAGTCAGGCATTAGTGCGAGGGCAAGAGCAAAAGAGGGCTTGGCACTTCTGCCGAAGGAGGAGTTGTTGGAGTGTTTGGGAGAGTGTAAGGGAATGAACCCCAGACTGATGTGGGTAAAATTGAAATTGATATTAGAGAGCTGGGTATTTTTGTTAGCGCATTTGCACCTGGTACTGAGAAGAGTAAGGAAGAGAGGTTAGTGTATTGGGAGGAGCTGGGCTCATGCATCATCAGTTTTGGTGTGAAGTACCAAACATCATAGATGTGTTATTTGAATGCAGGAATGAGTGATTTGACAGTTGAGGGTATAACTGGGTGGCAGAGGGTGTATTGAACAAAATTGATGGATATAATTAGGAGGCAGATGATGTACTGAATGAAACTAAAAAACAACATTTAAGAGATGTGTGCTGAAAAAGGACTGGTGATTGGGAATATCTGATTTAAGAAGAATATCCATAAACATACATGGGTGAGTGGTGCTACTAGATTCTGCTTGTTCAACGTTACACTGCAAGTGAAAAGTTGCCCTTTGGGGAGGCTGTATCACTGGGAGTACATTCTTGTCAAAGAACTTTTCACTCTGAAGGAGTCTACTCTTCCTTGCTATTGGAAGTAGCACCACCTTGGGCCGTAGGAGCCTTTATAAAGGTTTGATACCAAGTAAAAGGGTTATACCAGGACTCATTCATAAAGAGTCTTTTTTTTTTTTGTACTTATTTACCATTTCCCAACTTAGCAAGGTAGCACCATGAATAGATGATGAAAAGGCTTCATTTGCTCAAATCCATTCTCTAGCCATCATGTGTAATACACCAAAACCATGGCCCTGGTTTAGTCCACTGACAGCATGCTGCTACATCAATTCAATTCACTTTTATCTCATGCATGCCTTTCACCCCCCTCCATGTTCAGGCCTCAAGCACTCAAAAATCTTTTTCACTCTGTCCTTCCACCTCCAATTTGGTCTCCCAACTTCTCCTCAACCCCTCCGCTTTTGACACATATACCCTCTTCATTAACCTCTCCTCACTCATTCTCTCCATGTGTCCAAACCACTTTAGCATACCCTCAGCTCTCAACCAAATATATAAGACAAAGGAGAGGAAGACAGTAAAAGAAGGAATTACACCATTATGAAACAAACATACACTAGCTACTGACGACAAGGAAATGGCTATTAAACTAAATTTATTTTTTAACTCTGTATTCACAGTTGAAGAAACATCCCAAATACTGCAACCAATGAAAGAATCTGATGAACATCTGAAGGTTAGAGAAATAAAGAGCTCTGAAGTACTTAAATACCTGGACCAATTAAATACTAACATGTCCAGTGTCCCAGATAACTTAGGTCCAAGATTTTTAAAGGAGGTAAGGAGACAGCTGATATATCCCATAAGAATGATATTCAACAAATCTCTATCAGATGGTCAGGTGCCTTCTGACTGGAAACAAGCAAGTTACTCCTATATATAAAAATGGAGAAAAAAAGTGTGCCTTGAACTATGGCCCAATTAGCCTTATGTCAGTGTTAGGTAAAACGAAGGAAGATGTAATATGAGATAAAAGTATCTCATTTCTACAACACAAAATTATATGGGCAATCAACACGGTTTTCGCTATAGAAGATCCTGCCTGATGAATTTGCTGAAATTTTTTAACATTATTTATCAGAATTAGGATGAAAAATTACCATCTGATGTAGTATATTTAGATTTCCAAAAGGCTTTCAATAAAGTACCTCACAAGAGACTTTTGCATATACTACAAGCGCACAAAATCAGTGAAGAACTCTGTACATGGATCAAAGCCTGGCTTACTGGCAGAAAGCAGCGTATAGTATTAAATGTCAAGGCTTCAGATCGGCTAGACGTAATGAGTGGTGTGCCATGGGTTGGTCTTAGGCCCAATTCTTTTCATAATATACATTAAAGCCCTAGAACTTGGTCTCATATCTAAGATCTCCAAATTTGCTGACAGTACTAAACTAGGAGGTAGAGTTGTAAACAGGCAGAACTGTGAAATGATTCAGAGATCTTAACGTACTAGCAGAATGGTCAGACAGATAGCAAACGAAGTTTAAAGTAGACAAGTGTAAAGATATGCACTTTGGAGACAAGAATATATGTTATGACTACAAACTATTTGGTAACTAACTAAAGTAAATGAAGAAAAGGACCTTGGAGTTGTCATTTACAACAATCTGAAATACACTAAACAGTGTCAAGCAGCAAGTAAAAAGGCAACCAAATTTTAGGTTTCATAGCCACATAGCCAGGAACATTGATTACAAGACACCATAAACAATTCTCTTATTTCATAATTCTTTAGTAAGATCACACACTGAATATGCAGTCCAGTTTTCTTCCCAAGCTATAAAAAAAGATGAAAAAAAATTAGAGCAAGTACAAAGGCACATGACAAAATTGATCCTATCCCTTAGAAACCTGGCATATGAAGAGAGGCTGAAATGATTGGATCTCTTCTCCCTTGAAAAGTGTAGACTTTGTGGCAACTCAATCCAGGAGTTCAAAATTCTGAACAAATTCGATAAAGTAAATCATGGTCATCTTTTCGCAGTACAAGAAAATATGATTACCAGGACTAATGGAATAAAACTCAAAGCTAAAAGATGAACTAAGACTATAAATACCCTCAAAAGTTGTTTAGACAAATATTTCATGAAAACCCCAGAAATAATCTGTATAAATGACAGCAGTAACAGGGACAGTAGAAGGCTATTGTGCAGCAGTGGGAAATAGGTGATAGCTTAGCTGCTGAGCAGAATTATATTTTCTTAAGTGAAACTTTTTTTTTCTTACCAGGCAACCCAATCATGGGCCAATCAGGCCTCCTTGTAAACCATACTTTTTCAGTTACCACAAGTCTCGCTTACCTTATATCGTTTACTCAATCAAACCACTTCACACCACATAGAGTCCATAAACGTCAAATTTCCAACACATGCACCCTCCACACATTCTCATCTATAGCTCATGCCTCACATCCATACTATCACTGGGTCTACTACACCTTCAGATATACCCATTTTCATCCTCCCACATAACCTATCTTTCTACATATTCCTCAGAGATCCCAAAACCTACACTCTCTTACCCATCTCATGACTTGCTTCCACTTTCATGGTTTCCTTTGCTAACATGTCTACTCCCAAACACTTCACTTTCTCAAAATTTTCCCCATTTCAGCTCACACCCCAGCTAACCATTTCCTTTGCACTGCTTTTATTTATATTTACACTCAACTTCCTCCTTTCACACACTACCCAAAACCCAGAAAACAACAAAATTGTTCCTGGGGATTTTATGAATAAAAAATTATACATGGGTGAATGGGGTAGATGATAAGGGAGCATTACTGGATTATGTATTAATTGATAAGCATGCTAAATGTGTGGCTAGGGGTAGCTGATAGAATGCGTAATAATTTCCTGGTGAAGATGAGGTTTGAAATTTTGTAACAGCTTTAGAAAAAGAAGGAATGATGTCTGCTGGAGAGGAAGTGAAAGTGTGTAGGCTTGGGATAAAAGGCTTATATCTAGTATTTGTACTTAAATCTTGCCTTTTGAGAAACATTGTAATGGTTCAGTAGAGGAAACCAAACCTGCTGATATATGGTATGTAGTAGTTACATTATTGTGATTACACAATTTAGAGGAAAATGTTACATTGATTTTACTAAATATTCTTTTCTTTTGTATTTTGGTTAGAAATTTTGTTTTTGTTTGTTACATAAGATGAATGGAAGATTGCAAGAAAGAGCAGTGACAAAATTAACAGCTCTGCAGAACTAGTACCATAGACACTGAAGTGATTTCTCTGACTGATTAAGTAATATTAGAGTAAAATATAAATGAATAAATCAGATACAATTGACGAGTAACTAAGTGATGATTGTAATTACAATTATGAGATGCCTTGGACTGTAATGCACACATTGATACGTAATGTTATTGTCATGAATGCTCCCTTGTGGGACCCTAGAACAAACACAAAAATTGAGATGGAAATTTTTCACTGCTGTCCATCAGGGATCCCCTGATGGACAGCAGTGAAAAGTAAACATAATGTAGTATGTAGGAGATTTAGTATGACCAATTTCTGTAAGATGAAGCGCCTTATGAGTTAATTAACAATAAAGCAACGTGGAATTTTTGTTGTATGTGAGTGGCTGATACCACTTTCTTTTAGTGATGATATACCATGATACTTAACCTTATTATCAGTAATAAAGGTTCTGCTTAAGGGTACTTACACACCTGTGAATAAATCAAGTTTTAAATTAAGCCCAAAGCATTACATTTTCTTAATTTCTTTTTTATATATATTCTCATATTTTTTGTACAACTGTGCATTTTAAATCAGTATGTTTGTATAGTCCAAGTATGGGTTCAAGACTAATTTCCAGGTGGGAATGTACCAGGACCAGTGGTCTGTCTGTACTCATGACAATAGAAAGTACAGAACTGAATTTAGTTAATATGTTCTATTACAGGGATTTTTTTTTAGGTAATATCTTTTATGGCCCATTTAAAACCCGACTTAAAGGAAAGAAAAATAGTTGGATTTTGACTGCTGAGTTTAAATGTAACCAACCACCTTCAACAAAATGTTATGAAATATATTTAAACATTTGCTTCTCTTATTAGAGAGTACAGACAGCAACCTTTGGAAAAGCATCTTTGATATTTCTTGTGTTATGAATGAGGGAAAATTTATAATGCTAGTATAATATTTCTTATTTTCAAATGATTATAGTATGGGATGTTTAGGCAGGAGCTGCCAGACTCCACATGAACAAGGTTACACCACAAGTGAAAAGTCACCTTTGGCGAGGCTGTATCACTAGGAATACAGTGACATCAGAGAACTTCTTTCTTCAAAGGAGTCAACCATTTCTTTGCTGCTAGAAGTAGCACAGCCTTAGAGCTGCAGGAACTCCTGAAGGGAGGGCCAGGATAACATCAGGACCCTTTCTTGGAAAGGGGCTAAGGCAATTATAAATTAAATGATGCTAAGGCATAGGTTTTTTCTTCATCTTTGTCAATATTGTTCAACAATATTGTTACAATGGTGTTAGCACTGTATAATTATTTTATGTTCTAGTCCATAGATAATCCCTGGACCCATACTTAATGCTACCAAAAGAGGAGATCAAGTATTGCATGACCTTGTTTAATTAAAAGTATAATATGGCTATAAATATTAGTTAATTCATATCTTTAAAGATATCTATCATGTATTTTTTAATGGAGTATAGCCACTGGATTTAGATTTAAGAACACCATAAGTAAACATAGATGATAGTGATATAAAAGACAAGAAGACAGATAAGAGAGATGGAAGCATGATTATGAACGATTGTACAATAATAAGGAATCAGGTTATGTTGTAATGAAAGGGTAAAACCCCTGAAAGTTGGGATGTGCTGATGAGCCAAATACTTGACAGTCCCATCTACTAATGGTTTAGTTTAGCTGTGCAGGAATGATTGAAAGGAAAATGCATGTACCCCTGAGGTCTGGCTGTCATGGTCAAGTCTGGTTGTGTAGGAATGACTGAAATGAATTTGTATGTATTGTTTTGTATTACATTATGTCTCATTTCCTG
The DNA here is from genome assembly GCF_036320965.1 of Panulirus ornatus. Classification (NCBI taxonomy): domain Eukaryota; kingdom Metazoa; phylum Arthropoda; class Malacostraca; order Decapoda; family Palinuridae; genus Panulirus; species Panulirus ornatus. The sequence goes on along the minus strand of NC_092234.1, from coordinate 57,002,450 downwards.
TTGAGTAAGACTAGTTTTGAAGGAAATGTAACGTGTTACCTAAACTTAGAGCACAAATATTTTCTCAGTTTTTGTTTAACTTTTTTGTGAAGATACAAGAATGTCTGCAAAAAGCCTTTTCTGCCCCCTTATATTTTCAAAGGTAATACATGGCTAAGGTTCATTGTGGGTTCAAGCATATGACACTCAGGATGAAATCATCTTACATCTGGTTGCTGAGACTAGTATTTTCTAATGATATGAGCCTCAGGCTATATCTAGGGAAGGATGTTCTTTCTTTATGCTTCCTGGTTCCCCCTTCATTTTGAGAACTCATCTGGGTCCTATATTTCTTCAACCTGTACTTCAAGATGGTTAGCTCTTCCTTTTCTCAGAAGGAGAAAGCCCAAATTCCTGCCTGGGCGTAGGTGAGACTTCTAGCTAATCAGACTGCATGATCAGGCAGCTGCTTCCTGCAACACCTCATCAATACTTACGTCACTCAGGATATCAAAACCCTATTGACCCAAAACATGGACCTAAATATACCTCAGGAGGTCAGAAGTGGAGGGCACAAGAAAAAGGTGGAAAACCAAGTGGAGGATGAAGAATGTAATTTAAGAGGTAGGTCTTGAATGTTCACAGTCTGAACATGCAGGAGGGTGTTGGACTTGCATGGGATTGAGCAAATTGGAGAGATGTGGAGCCCAAGAAGCAACATGCTGCTATTAAGCTGAATCAGGGTGTAAAATCAGTAAGGGGAAATCAGAGATAGGTCTGTGGGGCCTGGTTGTGGAGAGGGGGCTGTTTTGGTGTATTATACATGACAACTTGAGTGGATGTGAGTGAATGAGGCCATTCTTGGTGTCTACTGGTGCTACCTCGTTATCATGGGAAACAGTGCACAAATATGAAAAAAAATGTATTTTCTAATGTCACTGCTTTCATCACATATAATCATTGTTGGTGCTTGAAATACAAATGATTATTTTTGAATTATGTATGTTGTGTTAGTCTGTGTTGGTCTTTTCTTAGTTTATAAACATTTTTTAGTGTACAATAGCACTTCCAAGATTGTTGGGAGGAAATAATGTTCAATATAATGATTTTCAACAAGTGATGGCTAAAGAATGATACAGTTCAAAGATGTTAAAATTTGAAATATCCTGTCCATGTAAATATGCTTCTCCATTACCTGTGAGAAAGGATACTGTGATAAGTGAAAACTAGGGTATGTTAAGTGAATCACTAGTGTACACTATCAGAGTGTAATAAAACCTTACCTAACCTCACATAGAACCTAAGGTTCTTAGTCGAAATATACCAAATCATTATCTTCCTTTCACCATATTAGTTATTTGCACCTGGAGGAAGTAAATACACTAGTAGAACATAACATACACATTTTTTCAAATAACATGAATTAAGCAAAATTAGGTTGCTAGGGAAGTTAGGAGAGGTTTTCATAGGTTCTGATGATTCCTTAAAGTATTTCTCTTTATTTTATACCATTTTTTCCCCATACATCAAACTCTCTCGATTATCACCATTTGTAAGCTTAGTATTAAAACTAATGCTCCAAGTCATGTCCCCACCAAAATTTGTCATCTCTTCCAAAGCCATAAATTATTTTTCTTGTTCCCCTAGTCCAGTACTTTACCTTAGAATTGTAATTATTACATAGTTTGTGTACTAAATCAAGCATCATAATGAACAGAATGCTTGTAATTTATTCTCTTTGTCCTCATTATTCCAGGTTAATTTTGGGCTATGGTACTCTAAAATATACTAAAACATAATTACATCAGAATTAACTAAACTTACCTTTTTTAAATTGAAGGCTTCTAAAACTTGAAAACATTTACCTATGATTATTAAGCTATTTGGCATTCAAAAAGACAAACCCATGTACAAAAGAAGAATAAACCTAATACCATTACAAGAAGATAAATCATCATATACAATAGCATAATAAACCACTAAGGAACATTTTTGAGAAGTACCTTGAAAATGATGGATAGGTGAAGGGTAATGTTTCACTCAGATATGATAAGTACCAAACTTAAATGTCTCTGCTACTTTCACAGCAGAATATATTACCTTTACTACCACCTTTTTGTACCCTTTATCCATTCTGCAATTACATCTCTGTATGTTAATGGTTAAATTTTAGTTAGGGTAAATGATTTCTCTAGAACATGGCCTTTCTCATGTACCACAGTATGTACATTTGGTTAAAAAAGCTGTAATTAAAAGTATAAATCAAGGCTCAGGAGATTCATCTTTATTTATTTATCAATTAACTGACTTGACATCAAAATAATCTCCTAACATACGTGATAGATTTCTACACTTACATCATAAATAATCACTATGTAAAAGTTAGGCAGAAATGCCAACTTCCATTCCATCATAAGTGTTGAGTGAGTGACAACAAGCATTAGATAAAATTTCAAGGATTCATATTTAGCTTGTTCATTTATACAAAAGATTTCAAACTAAGGATTTATCTGAAGTTGCCCATTACTAATAGAATTTGAAAAGTGGAAGCTGTTTTACCTACTATTGTAGTTGAAAAGGGAAATAAAATCCTGCTCAGCAAAGCTCATCAGACGATGGAAGAAAGAAGGCAAAGTTACCATTACAGCTTAAATCTTTCTTAGGACAATCTTAAGAAAGTATTCTCAAAGTGCAGAGTGCCAAATTTACCAAGGCTGAAAATGAAATGCATCATTCCTGGTTACAGACATATAGTTATGGTGTAACCCACAGAAACCAGAGCTATTAACAGAGCTGTGAAATACTCCATATCTGTATTTCTATTACCTAATAATGCTCAACAGTACCTGTAAGATGCTGAAGACCTTGCTAAGTGATGAGCAGTAATAAAGACTATGTCCAACTGATGATGAATGACCTTCTTTGGGATGATTGCATACACCCTTAACACCTTTACACTCATCACCTACAAAGTCAGAGTGTATCAACCCATAATGTATCAATCCACACTGGATGAGTGTCCTACTGTACAGAGATCTCTGAGAGGACAATACATATAATTTACATAAAACTTGTAACACTAACACTGGGCATCGCATTTTGCATGAAAATGATTCTTTTGAACAGCACTGAAGACACACAGAACACATTTTCTCTTCTCTCATAGACACTTCCACTAGATAGGCTGCAACATTCCTACATGGTTCTACAAGACACACTCAACATCAAACAGTCCTATGTACAGAAAAAATGATGCCTCTGGTTCAGAATTACCTTGGAAAATCATAATCACAACAGATATAGTGTATTTTCTTTACATCAAAGTGATGTAATCAAATAACAAATCAAGCAACTGATATACAGGTCACTATGTAAGAGTTCTCAAATACCAAAATAAAGTAGCAATAATAGTATAAGAACAAATACTCATGAGGTAACATCTGTAATGTGAAAGGGGATATAATAAAAACTAAATGAACTCTTCAAATATATAAAACACACCAAATGATCAATGACATAGATGCCTCATAAGTTTAAGAAATGACAATCTTGGTGTAAAGATGTTAACTTCCCAGCTATAGTAAAAAAGAAAAATTTTCTGTAGAGTACACAGTCCAATTTATCAAGCTGGTCATTTGTATTAGCTCTAAAGCTTTTAAGGCTTCAGTGTCTGAATTATTCTGCATATATATATATATATATATATATATATATATATATATATATATATATATATATATATATATATTTTATTTATTTTATTATACTTTGTCACTGTCTGCTGCATTAGTGAGGTAGCGCAAGGAAACAGACGAAAGAATGGCCTAACCCACCCACATTCACATGTATATACATACATGCACATATACATACCTATTCATTACAACGTATACATACATATACATACACAGACATATACATATATACACACGTACATATTCATACTTGCTACCTTCATCCATTCCTGTCGCCACCCCGCCATACATGAAATGGCACCCCTGCATGCGTGCAAGGTAGCACTAGGATATATATATATATATATATATATATATATATATATATATATATATATATATTTGTAATAAGATTATACATATTTTTAATGTAATCAAATATACATTTGGTACAAAAGTTTGTATGATTGGGTATGCAACAATCATGTTTATATGTAATGTTAAGACCATATTTTTCCTGTAATGGTTGTGGTGGTCTCCATACTTCTTATTACTGACTAGATCACCAAAAACTGTTTTCCATTAAATCTCTTTACTGTCAGTGAAAATTGATACACCAACCAAAACATTATGTTGAAACTATGTAAATGATCATACTAAAATAAATGAGGCATTTACGTATTGATGAACTGCTTGAAGATCAAACTGTACAAGGTATATCTATTTGAAGAGTGAGGGAAACATGTCTGTGTATCATGAATGAAGAAACCCTATTGATGTTCAAACAATTGATTCTTCCACTTTTAAGGCAAACAGGCGGAAAGTGGAAAGAACATTGAAAAGAGCAAGAAAAAGTTCTTGTACTGAGTAATCTCCAGCTATCAGTGGCTGAATGCCAATGATATATGTTTCCTATTTTGTGGACTTCAAGGATACAATTTGATAATAAAATGGAGAAAATATACTTCTGACATACACAAGTAATTCATTATGATTTATTCTTACAGTAGTAATTCAAATTCGCTTTTCCTTCATGTGTTTTAGGTTAGGAAATCTAACCTTCTGCTTTTTGTGACTTATAGACCACAGCCCTTCTCATCTGAAACTGGCTTCAGTGAATATATACAAGTATTTGAGATTAATATCCATGCGTACACTCTTGCTAGTGTAAAATGTACCTCTGATTAAATAAAATTTTGCTTAAAATTACAAATAAATACATTATATAATTATTACTCAATATTTGTAAGCTTAACTCAATTCAAAGCTACATTAAATGACTGTAAAATGTACGATCAGACCAAAAATTACTTTTACCTCTATGTTTGATGGTTGGTAGTTGATTGGTTGGGCTTCAGGCCTATTAACTGCTAGGGTCATTAAGGCTGTCAACACCAACCAAAAAATCTTTAACACCATCTTCATGTGTTAAAGATTCTAAGACCACATATACTTTCACTGTGCATGTGGCCCATGAATGATGGATTTCAAAGTGAACACCACCTCTCCTGTTGTCTTGATACTGATAAGAAACATGACTGTGACACCATTGTATTATGATTCATGGATTTCAAAGTGAACACCACCTCTCCTGTTGTCTTGATACTGATAGGAAACGACTGTGACACCATTGTATTATGCAAGCTACAGAAACAGTCACTAGTGGTTTTACATATTCCTATATGAGGAAAGCAGAGCTACTAATGTGGACCCAGATGCAAGAGCTTTGTTTGGTATTTTTCACCGGGTTGTCAAAGTGTTCAACACTGAAGGGGTAAAAGTAATTTATGACCTGACAGTACATAACTTGTAAGAGCCAGCATGTGATTCTACATTGGTTTGATTATTGCATCTGAAATGTACTTAGTGAAGCTTTGATTCAAGTTCTGTCATTTTTAGAAACTTTATAAATAAAATGCATATGCTGAAAATCTATACAAGCTTATTATACATGGCAGTTTTATGCATCCAAGTATCTTTACATTACCCACAATAATTCTTTTTATAATACCCTGACAAGTTGGAACAACAACAATAGGTTCTAGCTGTGGTTTTTGTGATACATAGTACTAGATGTTTTAGCAGGGTTATTACACATCAGCTCTTCATGCAGATAATACATTATATAAGATTCAAAAGTTTGAAAGGAACATTATACCATCATTAGTTTGGTCATGGTATCTTAGATATGCATGATAGAGTACTAAATTTAGCATTGGAGGTTTTTGGTGAATGATTATCTATATCCAATTAAGATGGGTTCAGATACAGTTAAATGCCATATTTTTATAAGCATACCAGTATATTATAAGATTTTATCACATAACATGTATATTAACAGATTTTGTATATGAAAATCCTAATGCTTATCATACAATCAATGAGAGCACGATGAGATCTTAAAAGTCATTTTTTTCAATTTCAGGTCAATAAATTTGTCAAATATCTCATCATATTTAACGGTCTAAACAGTAAGTTTGGTAATCCTGGAAATAATTTTGTTTATGAGAATACTGAATATCTGGGAATTATTACATAATTAGTCCTTTTGATGTACTTTTATCATCTTTTTAACTGTAATTGACATGTCTGACTAATATGAAAGGCTTTGAGAAAAGCCAAGTGCTTTTTACTCTTTTATTTAACACGGTTTTTTTTTTTTCTGTTAATGTCTATATCAGATACTTGTTAATAGTACTGGAAGTACTAGACAGGAGTATCTTGAACTCACTGAAATCTGTCTGATGTTGCTGTGAACATCCTGTAATAAAGTCTTTAACCAGAGTTGTGAAGGAAGTTACAGGAATATTCAGAGACTTTTTAATTTGTGTATGTGTAATATTACTGCTTCCTCCTTTTTGTTTTCAGTGGTGAAGAGCACGAGCAAAGGCAACTGTGACAAAAGTAGCAATAAGAGTAGCCATTCCAGTAACAGCAGGCATAGCAGACCCAGACACAGTGACGTCACGATTCAACATCAAAACTTGATCTATGACATGAACCACTCCATTGACACATTCAACGTCAGGGCGGATTACCCGAGCCTTGATGCCATTCCATTCCACGTAGTACTCTAAAACATGAAAAGAAAAAAATTCTTAAATTCTATCCATTCAAAATGACACACAAATATTTTAAAGAACTGAATAAAGATTATTTTACCAGGTAGCCATTGTACAGTCCAACCTTAGTGATTTGATAGTGCCAGATAACCAAAAACACCATACAATTATCAAAATTTGCTTAAAAACTGAAGCTGTGAAAAAAGTATGACCATAAGGCTGTCTTTATGCACCACTCATGTTCATGCAGCCATTCCCTCCTCTTCCACCTTTTATCTTGATGTATACTTTCAGCCCTTGGTTGCACTTTGAATTAATGCATCCCTAATTATTAGTAAAAAAGATGAGTGAGGATTAAGGTTTAGGATCAAACAAATGACATGTAAGAGCTCACTGATGTGACAGATTTGTGAAAGAAAGTCTACATATTTTAATATATAAAATTCTATTTTGCCTTAATAATAAATATGTCAGGACATTTCAAGGCATTTTTCATATCATGCATTTTATAATGATTTCAAAACAGTACTTTGAACCACATTCCAGCCATAGGCAAAATATGCTTCAATTTGCATCCCATCCACTGGTCAGCCTGTGAGCACGAACACACGTAGGGTAACATCTGATATCACCTTGGTTTATCTACCTGTTTCCCCATTATTTATCAATTTCACAGCAAATGCAGTTATTTCAGTATGTCTGCAAGGAGTGTTAAAGTTACTCAAAGCATTCCTTATGTTAGGCTATCGCTTTGGTTCTGAAAAATTGCAAATTGCTATGATGGTCAGAAACTCATGGCTTTAGCCAAGACCATGAGTCTCACTTTTTCAACTATGGCCACTCAAGAAAAACATGGAATTAGACTAATTTGTGTCTGGGACTCCATTAACTGTGCAAGAGGAGCCATGTAGTGAAGGAGATGGAAAATATGTTGAGCAATTGAATCAAAAACCAGAATCAAGGAAGTTACCATGATGGCTAGGATTACTAGGAAGAAGGACAAGGCATTATTTAATGACTTGAAGGGTGAATCAGGTGAGACGAGTCAGAAGGAAACTTTTGGGGCATCATTTCATCATAGTTTGCATACACATCTACAGGACTGGTAAGGCTGCCAGTGCTGATAATTAAGCAGTTGAATAGTATCTTGGGTATACAATGAAATATTGAGGAAGGAGGATACCCAGCTCAGCAAATGTTTCACGAGGAAGGGACTAGCCTATTTTCAAAAAAGGATGCCAGCCAGGACATTCACTAGCAAGGGTTCTAGGCACCAAAGATCACCTGATGCTTCTACAAGGAGTTAATGCTGAGGAAGTTATGTAAAGTCAGCATTACCTGTGATTTGGCATTTTCATTGAAAGGCTTGGGTCACCTTATGTATTTTTCATGAGTGGTGAAGTGGCTCTTTTTATTCAGTTGTAGAACAGTACTTTTTTTTGCTTTGACGCTGTCTCCCGCGTTTGCGAGGTAGTGCAAGGAAACAGACAAAAGAAATGGCCCAACCCACCACCATACACATGTATATACATACGTCCGCACACGCAAATATACATACCTACACAGCTTTCCATGGTTTACCCCAGACGCTTCACATGCCCTGATTCAATCCACTGACAGCACGTCAACCCCGGTATACCACATCGATCCAATTCACTCTATTCCTTGCCCTCCTTTCACCCTCCTGCATGTTCAGGCCCCAATCACACAAAATCTTTTTCACTCCATCTTTCCACCTCCAATTTAGTCTCCCACTTCTCCTCGTTCCCTCCACCTCCGACACATATATCCTCTTGGTCAATCTTTCCTCACTCATTCTCTCCAAGTAACCAAACCATTTCAAAACACCCTCTTCTGCTCTCTCAACCACGCTCTTTTTATTTCCACACATCTCTCTTACCCTTACGTTACTTACTCGATCAAACCACCTCACACCACACATTGTCCTCAAACATCTCATTTCCAGCACATCCATCCTCCTGCGCACAACTCTATCCATAGCCCACGCCTCGCAACCATACAACATTGTTGGAACCACTATTCCTTCAAACATACCCATTTTTGCTTTCCGAGATAATGTTCTCGACTTCCACACATTCTTCAAGGCTCCCAGGATTTTTGCCCCCTCCCCCACCCTATGATCCACTTTCGCTTCCATGGTTCCATCCGCTGCCAGATCCACTCCCAGATATCTAAAACACTTTACTTCCTCCAGTTTTTCTCCATTCAAACTTACCTCCCAATTGACTTGACCCTCAACCCTACTGTACCTAATAACCTTGCTCTTATTCACATTTACTCTTAACTTTCTTCTTTCACACACTTTACCAAACTCAGTCACCAGCTTCTGCAGTTTCTCACATGAATCAGCCATCAGCGCTGTATCATCAGCAAACAACAACTGACTCACTTCCCAAGCTCTCTCATCCCCAACAGACTTCATACTTGCCCCTCTTTCCAAAACTCTTACATTTACCTCCCTAACAACCCCATCCATAAACAAATTAAACAACCATGGAGACATCACACACCCCTGCCACAAACCTACATTCACTGAGAACCAATCACTTTCCTCTCTTCCTACACGTACACATGCCATACTTCCTCGATAAAAACTTTTCACTGCTTCTAACAACTTGCCTCCCACACTGTATATTCTTGATACCTTCCACAGAGCATCTCTATCATATGCCTTCTCCAGATCCATAAATGCTACATACAAATGCATTTGCTTTTCTAAGTATTTCTCACATACATTCTTCAAAGCAAACACCTGATCCACACATCCTCTACCACTTCTGAAACCACACTGCTCTTCCCCAATATGATGCTCTGTACATGCCTTCACCCTCTCAATCAATACCCTCCCATATAATTTACCAGGAATACTCAACAAACTTATACCTCTGTAATTTGAGCACTCACTCTTATCCCCTTTGCCTTTGTACAATGCACGCATTCCGCCACTCCTCAGTACAGTACTATGCCATTAAAATTTAGCCATTAAAAAAAAAGCACAGTTCATTCTTAAAAATGCACTAGGGCCATCCTGAACACCTGACTAAGAAAAATGCAAACATTAGGGTGAGTGAGGAAAGATTGACAAAGAGGATATGTGTGTCAGAGGTGGAGGGAACGAGGAGAAATGGGAGACCAAATTGGGAGGTGGAAAGATGGAGTGAAAAAGATTTTGAGCGATCGGGGCCTGAACATGAAGGAGGGTGAAAGGCATGCAAGGAATTAAGTGAATTGGAACAATGTGGTATACCGGGGTCGACGTGCTGTCAATGGATTGAACCAGGGCATGTGAAGCATCTGGTAAACCATGGAAAGTTTTGTGGGGCCTGGATGTGGAAAGGGAGCTGTGGTGTAGGTGCATTATACATGACTGCAAGAAACTTCAGTGTGAACAAATGTGGCCTTTGTTGTCTTTTCCTACCTTGCGTGCATGCGGGGGGAGGGGGTCGTCATTTCATGTGTGGAGGGGTGGCAAAGGAAATGAATAAAGGCAGCAAGTATGAATTATGTACATGTGTATATATGTATATGTCTGTGTATGAATATATATATGTATATACATGTGTATGTGGGTGGGTTGGGCCATTCTTTCGTCTGTTTCCTTGCACTACCTCACTAATATGGGAGATATCGACAAAGTATAATAAAATAAAATATATATACATATATGGGGGGGGGGGTTGCAATAGGGAAGCCTAGTTATCTTCCTTTTTCCTCCCAGTAAACCTCACTCCACTCCATTACAACCAAAACCCCTTATCACCACAATCTGGTAAGTTTTTCAATATAATCTAAATGTATACTAAGAGCTGTTTCATGTATATCCTTACTTAAGAGTTTGATGTGAAAAAATTCCCTTAGAACATAAACTCCACTCCCCAAGCTATATGATGGGTCTCATTTGCTTGATTTACAGTTCCCCAGCTTGTAAGTTTTCCAGGAATATAATCCTATCAAAAATTGGAGCTTCTGGTATCTTCATGTTTGTGGGGCACATAAGTGTAGACTGTAAGATACTATAGAAAGAAGGATCGTTTCCCCTTGCTCAAGCAGTGCTTTACCATAGCTAGGGGGTTCCTGATATTGTAAATTTAAACATGGGACTACATATCCACCATCTGCATGCTGCAAACCTCTAAAGTATAACCTTGATACTATCCAGATATCACTCTAATATATTCAAGTTTTTTACAAGTGAAAAACTACTTCCCCTTAATAATTCAGAGATGCTAGAGCCCTACAGACTAAGCAACCTTCCTGCTAACATTATGTATATACACACATTATATGTGTATAAAAGTAAAAATAATTATCCTTTATATACTAAAAGCACATGACTAATGACAGTCTTCTTAATACCCTGCACTTACAATGGCACAACTTTTTGATGTGCCTGTAAAACTTACTTTCTGTAATGTATACTTTTGGTGTTCAGGGCAGGAATAGGTGAACCTGTCTATGTGGAAGACAAAGGATTTTCAACTCTCAAATAAAGTAACTTTTAAACTCACACTTCTTATTTCATTATAAGTCCTTAGCTTGATATAGTCTGCATGAAAATCCCACGTCTAAAATGAAGAAATTCATTATATTTTAACTTGATACTAATTATTCTCATATAATACAAAAAAGAGGAACCAAGGTGATTTTGCAACTGCATATTTTAATAATTTTGAAAAATGCATGGATGACCAAGAAACAGACAATAAAACCATAAATAATCATGGCTGTATTGTAATGGTTTATTAGAAAATATCTATAGTCATACGAGTTACGTAGCTTGAGGCAGTACTGCTCTAAGTTGATTTTTACTGAAAATATATCTCATGATAATATGGATGTTATGGGCACTGTTGAATAAATATGCAGCTAAAACATAGAACATATTAAACAAAAATTTAGTGGATTCCGTATCATGATTTTTGACAAATGTTTTATTAACAAACTAAGGAAAGTAGGCATATCTTATAGTATAGTTATATCATCAAACAATATAGCAGTCAGTGTTCCTGGCTAAGGGTGATTATTGGTGCCTATACACCCGGGCATGAGAAGAAAGATCATGAGAGACAAGTGTTTTGGGGGCAGCTGAGTGAGTGTGTCAGCAGTTTTGAAGCACGAGACTGGGTTATAGTGATGGGTGATTTGAATGCAAAGGTGAGTAATGTGGCAGTTGAAGGAATAATTGGTGTACATGGGGTGTTCAGCTTTGTAAACGGAAATGGTGAAGAGCTTGTAGATTTGTGTGCTGGAAAAGGAATGGTGATTGGGAATACCTGGTATAAAAAGAGAGATATACATAAGTATACGTATGTAAGTAGGAGAGATGGTCAGACAGCATTATTGGATTATGTGTTGATAGGCGCATGAAAGAGAATTTTTTTGATGTTAATGTGCTGAGAGTTGCAACCGGAGGGATGTCTGATCATTATCTTGTGGAGGCGAAGGTGAAGATTTGTAGAGGTTTTCAGAAAAGAAGAGAGAATGTTGGGGTGAAGAGAGTGGTGAGAGTAAGTTAGCTTGGGAAGGAGACTTGTGTGAGGAAGTAATAGGAGAGACTGAGTGCAGAATGGAAAAAGTGAGAGCAAAGGAGGTAAGGGAAGTGGGGGAGGAATGGGATGTATTTAGGGAAGCAGTGATGGCTTGCACAAAAGATGCTTGTGGCATGAGAAAGGTGGGAGGTGGGCAGATTAGAAAGGGTAGTGAGTGGTGGGATGAAGTAAGATTATTAGTGAATGAGAAGAGAGAGGCATTTGGACAATTTTTGCAGGGAAATAGTGCAAATGACTGGGAGATGTATAAAAGAAAGAGGCAGGAAGTCAAGAGAAAAGTGCAAGAGGTGAAAAAGGGGGCAAATGAGAGTTGGGGTGTGATAGTATCATTAAATTTTAGGGAGAATAAAAAGATGTTTTGGAAGGATGTAAATAAAGTACGTAAAACAAGAGAACAAATGGGAATATCGATAAAGGGGGCTAATGGGGAGGTAATAACAAGTAGTGGTGATGTGAGGAGATGTGAGTATTTTGAAGGTCTGTTGAATGTGTTAGATGATAGAGTGACAGATATAGGGTGTTTTGGTCGAGGTTCTGTGCGAAGTGACAGGGTCTAGGAGAATGGTTTAGTAAACAGAGAAGAGGTAATGAAGGCTTTGCGGAAGATCAAAGCCGGCAAGGCGTCAGGTTTGGATGGTAATGCAGTGAATTTATTAAAAAAGGGGTGACTGTGTTGTTGATTGGTTGGTTTGATGGGTTGGTGAGGATATTCAATGTATGTATGACTCGTGGGGAAGTACCTGAGGATTGGCGGAATGCATGCATAGTGCCATTGTACAAAGGAAAAGGGGATAAAGGTGAGTGTTCAAATTAGAGGAATGATTTTTGTTGAGTATTCCTGGAAAATTATATGGGAGGGTATTGACCGAGAGGGTGAAGGCATGTACAGAGCATCAGACTGGGGAGGAGCAGTGTGGTTTCATAAGTGGTAGAGGATGTGTGGATGAGGTGTTTGCTTTGAAGAATGTATGAGAGAAATACTTAGAAAAACAAATGGATTTGTATGTAGCATTTATGGATCTGGAGAAGGCATATGATAGAGTTGATAGAGATGCTCTGTGAAAGGTATTGAGAGTATATGGTGTGGGAGGTAAGTTGCTAGAAGCAGTGAAAAGTTTTTACCAAGGATGTAAGGCATGTGTATGAGTAGGAAGAGAGGAAAGTGATTGGTTTTCAGTGAATGTCAGTTTGCGGGAAGGGTGCATGATGTCTTCATGTTTGTTTGATTTGTTTAAGGATAGGATTGTTAAGGAGATGAATGCAAGAATTTGGAGAGAGGGCTTGGGAAGTGAGTCAGTTGTTGTTCGCTGATGATACAGCGCTGGTGGCTGATTTGGGTGAGGAACTGCAGAGGCTGGTGACTGAGTTTGGTAAAGTGTGTGAAAGAAGAAAGCTGAGAGTAAATGTGAATAAGAGCAAGGTTATTAGGTACAGTAGGGTTGAGGGACAAGTCAATTGGGAGGTAAGTTTGAATGGAGAAAAACTGGAGGAAGTGAAGTGTTTTAGATATCTGGGAGTGAATTTAATAGCGGAGGGAACCATGGAAGCGGAAGTGAATCACAGGGTGGGAGAGGGATGAAGGTTCTGGGAGTGTTGAAGAATATGTAGAAGGTGAGAACATTATCTTAGAAAGCAAAAATGGGTAAGTTTGAAGGAATAGTGGATCCAACAATGTTATATGGTTCTAAGGCATGTGATATAGATAAGGTTGTGCGGAGGAGGGTGGATGTGTTGGAAATGACATGTTTGAGGACAGTATGTGGTGTGAGGTGGTTTGGCCGAGTAAGTAATGAAAGGGTAAGAGAGATGTGTAGTAATAAAAAGAGTGTGGTTGAGAGAGCGGAAGAGGGTGTATTGAAATCGTTTGGTCACATGGAGAGAATGAGTGAGGAAAGATTGACAAAGAGGATATATGTGTCAGAGGTGGAGGGAACGAGGAGAAGTGGGAGAGCAAATTGGAGGTGGAAGAATGGAGTGAAAAAGATTTTGAGCAACCGGGGCCTGAACATGCAGGAGGGTGAAAGGCGTAAAAGAAAGAGTGAATTGGAAAAACATATACCAGGGTCAACATGCTGTCAATGGATTGAACCAGGGCATGTTGAAGTGTCTGGGGTAAACCATGGAAAGTTTTATGTGGCCTACATGTGGAAAGGGAGCTGTGGTTTTGGTGACTACACATGACAGCTAGAGACTGAGTGTGAACGAATGTGGCCTTTGTTGTCATTTCCTAGTGCTTCCTTGCACATGTGCGAGGGAGGGGGGTGCCATTTCATGTGTGGCAAGGTGGTGACGGGAATGGCTGAGGGCAGCAAGTATGAATATGTACATGTGTATATATGTATTTGTCTGTGTATGAAATATGTATGTATACATTGAAATGTATAGCTATGTATGTGTGGGGGCGTGTATGTATATACATGTGTATGTGGGTGGGTTGGGCCATTCTTTCGTCTGTTCCCTTGCAACAGTGACAACGTACAATAAATATATATATATATATATATATATATATATATATATATATATATATATATATATATATATATATATATATATATATATATGTGGTTTCAGAAGTGGTAGAGGATGTGTGGATCAGGTGTTTGCTTTGAAGAATGTATGTGAGAAATACTTAGAAAAGCAAATGGATTTGTATGTAGCATTTATGGATCTGGAGAAGGCATATGATAGAGTTGATAGAGATGCTCTGTGGAAGGTATTAAGAATATATGGTGTGGGAGGCAAGTTGTTAGAAGCAGTGAAAAGTTTTTATCGAGGATGTAAGGCATGTGTACGTGTAGGAAGAGAGGAAAGTGATTGGTTCTCAGTGAATGTAGGTTTGCGGCAGGGGTGTGTGATGTCTCCATGGTTGTTTAATTTGTTTATGGATGGGGTTGTTAGGGAGGTGAATGCAAGAGTTTTGGAAAGAGGGGCAAGTATGAAGTCTGTTGGGGATGAGAGAGCTTGGGAAGTGAGTCAGTTGTTGTTCGCTGATGATACAGCGCTGGTGGCTGATTCATGTGAGAAACTGCAGAAGCTGGTGACTGAGTTTGGTAAAGTGTGTGAAAGAAGAAAGTTAAGAGTAAATGTGAATAAGAGCAAGGTTATTAGGTACAGTAGGGTTGAGGGTCAATTCAATTGGGAGGTGAGTTTGAATGGAGAAAAACTGGAGGAAGTGAAGTGTTTTAGATATCTGGGAGTGGATCTGGCAGTGGATGGAACCATGGAAGCGGAAGTGGATCATAGGGTGGGGGAGGGGGCGAAAGTTCTGGGAGCCTTGAAGAATGTGTGGAAGTCGAGAACATTATCTCGGAAAGCAAAAATGGGTATGTTTGAAGGAATAGTGGTTCCAACAATGTTGTATGGTTGCGAGGCGTGGACTATGGATAGAGTTGTGCGCAGGAGGATGGATGTGCTGGAAATGAGATGTTTGAGGACAATGTGTGGTGTGAGGTGGTTTGATCAAGTAAGTAATGTAAGGGTAAGAGAGATGTGTGGAAATAAAAAGAGCGTGGTTGAGAGAGCAGAAGAGGGTGTTTTGAAATGGTTTGGTCACATGGAGAGAATGAGTGAGGAAAGATTGACCAAGAGGATATATGTGTCGGAGGTGGAGGGAACGAGGAGAAGAGGGAGACCAAATTGGAGGTGGAAAGATGGAGTGAAAAAGATTTTGTGTGATCGGGGCCTGAACATGCAGGAGGGTGAAAGGAGGGCAAGGAATAGAGTGAGTTGGAGCGATGTGGTATACTGGGGTTGACGTGCTGTCAGTGGATTGAATCAAGGCATGTGAAGCGTCTGGGGTAAACCATGGAAAGCTGTGTAGGTATGTATATTTGCGTGTGTGGACGTATGTATATACATGTGTATGGGGGTGGGTTGGGCCACTTCTTTCGTCTGTTTCCTTGCGCTACCTCGCAAACCCGGGAGACGGCGACAAAACAAAAAAAAAAAAAATATATATATATATACACGAATAAAGTACATATGAACGCACACTTTCACAGAACATACAAACCTCCTACAGCCTGGCCCATATCCTAGCTGTAGCCCTCCCGCCTATGACACAGGGGTACCAGGTTCAATCCTGGCTGTAGGAGGTTTGTATGATATATATATATATATATATATATATATATATATATATATATATATATATATATATATATATATATACATTTTTTTTTCATACTATTCGCCATTTCCCACGATAGCGAGGTAGCGTTAAGAACAGAGGACTGGGACTTGAGGGAATATCCTCACCTGGCCCTCTTCTCTGTTCCTTCTTTTGGAAAATTAAAAAAAAAACGAGAGGGGAGGATTTCCAGCCCCCCGCTCCCTTCCCTTTTAGTCGCCTTCTACGACACGCAGGGAATACGTGGGAAGTATTCTTTCTCCCCTATCCCCAGGGAATATATATATATATATATATATATATATATATATATATATATATATATATATATATATATATATATATATTTTTTTTTGCTTTGTCGCTGTCTACGCGTTTGCGAGGTAGCGCAAGGAAACAGACGAAAGAAATGGCTCAACCCACCCCCATACACATGTATATACATACACGTCCACACACGCAAATATACATACCTATACAGCTTTCCATGGTTTACCCCACACGCTTCACATGCCCTGATTCAATCCACTGACAGCACATCAACCCCGGTATACCACATCGATCCAATTCACTCTATTCTTTGCCCTCCTTTCACCCTCCTGCATGTTCAGGCCCCGATCACACAAAATCTTTTTCACTCCATCTTTCCACCTCCATTTTGGTCTCCCACTTCTCCTCCTTCCCTCCACCTCCGACACCTATATCCTCTTGGTCAATCTTTCCTCACTCATTCTCTCCATGTGCCCAAACCATTTCAAAACATCCTCTTCTGCTCTCTCAACCACGCTCTTTTTATTTCCACACATCTCTCTTACCCTTACGTTACTTACTCGATCAAACCACCTCACACCACACACACACACATATATATATATATATATTTTTTTTTTGCTTTATTATATATATATATATATATATATATATATATATATATATATATATATATATATATATAATAAAATATATATTATTTATTTATTTTGCTTTGTCACTGTCTCCCGCGTTAGCGAGGTAGCGCAAGGAAACAGATGAAAGAATGGCCCAACCCACCCACATACACATGTATATACATACACATCCACACACGCAAATATACATACCTATACATCTCAATGTACACCTATATATACACAGACATATACATATATAAACATGTACATAATTCATAGTCTGCCTTTATTTATTCCCATCGCCACCTCACCACTCATGGAATAACATCCCCCTCATGTGTGCGAGGTAGCGCTAGGAAAAAACAACAAAGGCCCCATTCGTTCACACTCAAGTCTCTAGCTGTCATGTAATAATGCACCGAAACCACAGCTCCCTTTCTACATCCAGGCCCCACAGAACTTTCCATGGTTTACCCCAAACGCTTCACATGCCCTGGTTCAATCCATTGACAGTACGTCGACCCCGGTATACCACATCGTTCCAATTCACTCTATTCCTTGCATGCCTTTCACCCTCCTGCATGTTCAGGCCCCAATCACTCAAAATCTTTTTCACTCCATCTTTCCACCTCTAATTTGGTCTCCCACTTCTCCTCGTTCCCTCCACCTCTGACACATATATCCTCTTGGTCAATCTTTTCTCACTCATTCTCTCCATGTGACCAAACCATTTTAAAACACCCTCTTCTGCTCTCTCAACCACATCTCTCTTACCCTATTATTACTTACTTGATCAAACCACCTCACACCACATATTGTCCTCAAAAATCTCATTTCCAGCACATCCACCCTCCTCCGCACAACTCTATCCATAGCCTACACCTCACAACCATACAACATTGTTGGAACAACTATTCCTTCAAACATACCCATTTTTGCTTTCCGAGATAATCTTCTCAACTTCCACACATTCTTCAAGGCTCCCAGAATTTTCGTCCCCTCCCCCACTCTATGATTAACTTCCGCTTCCATGGTTTCATCCGCTGCCAAATCCACTCCCAAATATCTAAAACACTTCACCTCCTCCAGTTTTTCTCCATTCAAACTTACCTCCCAATTGACTTGACCCTCAACCCTACTGTACCTAATAACCTTGCTCTTATTCACATTTACTCTCAACTTTCTTCTTTCACACACTTTACCAAACTCAGTCACCAACGCTGTATCATCAGCGAACAAAAACTGACTCCCTTCCCAAGCTCTCTCATCCACAACAGACTGCATACTTGCCCCTCTTTCCAAAACTCTTGCATTCACCTCCCTAACAACCCCATCCATAAATAAATTAAACAACCATGGAGACATCACACACCCCTGCCGCAAACCTACATTCACTGAGAACCAATCACTGTCCTCTCTTCCTACTCATACACATGCCTTACATCTTCGATAAAAACTTTTCACTGCTTCTAACAACTTGCCTCCCACACCATATATTCTTAATACCTTCCACAGAGCATCTCTATCAACTCTTATCATATGCCTTCTCCAGATCCATACATGCTACATACAAATCCATTTGCTTTTCTAAGTATTTCTCACCTCATTCTTCAAAGCAAACACCTGATCCACACACCCTCTACCACTTCTGAAACCACACTGCTCTTCCCCAATCTGATGCTCTGTACATGCCTTCACCCTCTCAATCAATACCCTTCCATATAATTTACCAGGAATACTCAATAAACTTATACCTCTGTAATTGGAGCACTCACCTTTGTCCCCTTTGCCTTTGTACAATGGCACTATGCAAGCATTCCGCCAATCCTCAGGCACCTCACCATGAATCATACATACATTAAATAACGTTACCAACCAGTCAACAATACAATCACCCCTTTTTAATAAATTCCACTGCAATACCATCCAAACCCGCTGCCTTGCCGGCTTTCATCTTCCGCAAAGCTTTTGCTATTTCTTCTCTGTTTACCAAATCATCCTCCGTAACCCTCTCACTTTGCACACCACCTCAACCAAAACACCCTATATCTGCCACTCTATCATCAAACACATTCAACAAACCTTCAAAATACTCACTCCATCTCCTTCTCACATCACCACTACTTGTTATCATCTCCCCATTAGCCCCTTTCACTGAAGTTCCCATTTGTTCCCTTGTCTTACGCACTTTATTTACCTCTTTCCAAAACATCTTTTTATTCTCCCTAAAATTTAATGATACTCTCTCACTCCAACTCTCATTTGCCCTCTTTTTCACCTCTTGCACCTTTCTCTTGACCTCCTGCCTCTTTCTTTTATACATCTCCCACTCATTTGCATTATTTCCCTGCAAAAATTGTCCAAATGCCTCTCTTCTCTTTCACTAATAATCTTACTTCTTCATCCCACCACTCACTACCCTTTCTAATCTGCCCACCTTCCACGCTTCTCATGCCACAAGCATCTTTTGCGCAAGCCATCACTGCTTCCCTAAATACATCCCATTCCTCCCCCACTCCCCTTACCTCCTTTGTTCTCACCTTTTTCCATTCTGTACTCAGTCTCTCCTGGTACTTCCTCACACAAGTCTCCTTCCCGAGCTAACTTACTCTCACCACTCTCTTAACCCCAACATTCTCTCTTCTTTTCTGAAAACCTCTACAAATCTTCACCTTCACCTCCACAAGATAATGATAAGACATCCCTCCAGTTGCACCTCTCAGCACATTAACATCCAAAAGTCTCTCTTTCGCGCGCCTGTCAATTAACACGTAATCCAATAATGCTCCCTGGCCATCTCTCCTACTTACTTATGTATACTTTTGTATATCACTCTTTTTAAACCAGGTATTCCCAATCACCAGTCCTTTTTCAGCACATAAATCTACAAGCTCTTCACCATTTCCATTTACAACACTGAACACCCCATGTATACCAATTATTCCCTCAACTGCCACATTACTCACCTTTGCATTCAAATCACCCATCACTATAACCCGGTCTTGTGCATCAAAACCGCTAACACACTCATTCAGCTGCTCCCAAAACACTTGCCTCTCATGATCTTTCTTCTCATGCACCAATAATCACCCATCTCCCTCCATCAACTTTCAGTTTTACCCATATGAATCTAGAGTTTACTTTCTTACACTCTACCACATAATCCCACCACTCCTGTTTCAGGAGTAGTGCTACTCCTTCCCTTGCTCTTTTCCTCTCACTAACCCCTGACTTTACTCCCAAGACATTTCCAAACCACTCTTCCCCTTTACCCTTGAGCTTCGTTTCACTCAGAGCCAAAACATCCAGGTTCCTTTCCTCAAACATACTACCTATCTCTCCTTTTTTCTCATCTTGGTTACATCCACACACATTTAGACACCTCAATCTGAGCCTTCGAGGAGGATTAGCACTCCCCACGTGACTCTTTCTTCTGTTTCCCCTTTTAGAAAGTTAAAATACAAGGAGGGGAGGGTTTCTAGCCCCTCGCTCCCGTCCCCTTTAGTCGCCTTCTACGACACGTGAGGAATGCGTGGGAAGTATTCTTTCTCCCCTATCCCCAGGGATAGAATATATATATATATATATATATATATATATATATATATATATATATATGCGTGCATAGTGCCATTGTACAAAGGCAAAGGGGATAAGAGTGAATGCTCAAATTACAGAGGTATAAGTTTGTTGAGTATTCCTGGTAAATTATATGGGAGGGTATTGATTGAGAGGGTGAAGGCATGTACAGAGCATCAGATTGGGGAAGAGCAGTGTGGTTTCAGAAGTGGTAGAGGATGTGTGGATCAGGTGTTTGCTTTGAAGAATGTATGTGAGAAATACTTAGAAAAGCAAATGGATTTGTATGTAGCATTTCTGGATCTGGAGAAGGCATATGATAGAGTTGATAGAGATGCTCTGTGGAAGGTATTAAGAATATATGGTGTGGGAGGAAAGTTGTTAGAAGCAGTGAAAAGTTTTTATCGAGGATGTAAGGCATGTGTACGTGTAGGAAGAGAGGAAAGTGATTGGTTCTCAGTGAATGTAGGTTTGCGGCAGGGGTGTGTGATGTCTCCATGGTTGTTTAATTTGTTTATGGATGGGGTTGTTAGGGAGGTAAATGCAAGAGTTTTGGAAAGAGGGGCAAGTATGAAGTCTGTTGGGGATGAGAGAGCTTGGGAAGTGAGTCAGTTGTTGTTCGCTGATGATACAGCGCTGGTGGCTGATTCATGTGAGAAACTGCAGAAGCTGGTGACTGAGTTTGGTAAAGTGTGTGGAAGAAGAAAGTTAAGAGTAAATGTGAATAAGAGCAAGGTTATTAGGTACAGTAGGGTTGAGGGTCAAGTCAATTGGGAGGTGAGTTTGAATGGAGAAAAACTGGAGGAAGTGAAGTGTTTTAGATATCTGGGAGTGGATCTGGCAGCGGATGGAACCATGGAAGCGGAAGTGGATCATAGGGTGGGGGAGGGGGCGAAAATTCTGGGGGCCTTGAAGAATGTGTGGAAGTCGAGAACATTATCTCGGAAAGCAAAAATGGGTATGTTTGAAGGAATAGTGGTTCCAACAATGTTGTATGGTTGCGAGGCGTGGGCTATGGATAGAGTTGTGCGCAGGAGGATGGATGTGCTGGAAATGAGATGTTTGAGGACAATGTGTGGTGTGAGGTGGTTTGATCGAGTGAGTAACGTAAGGGTAAGAGAGATGTGTGGAAATAAAAAGAGCGTGGTTGAGAGAGCAGAAGAGGGTGTTTTGAAGTGGTTTGGGCACATGGAGAGGATGAGTGAGGAAAGATTGACCAAGAGGATATATGTGTCGGAGGTGGAGGGAGCAAGGAGAAGAGGGAGACCAAATTGGAGGTGGAAAGATGGAGTGAAAAAGATTTTGTGTGATCGGGGCCTGAACATGCAGGAGGGTGAAAGGAGGGCAAGGAATAGAGTGAATTGGAGCGATGTGGTATACCGGGGTTGACGTGCTGTCAGTGGATTGAATCAAGGCATGTGAAGCGTCTGGGGTAAACCATGGAAAGCTGTGTAGGTATGTATATTTGCGTGTGTGGACGTATGTATATACATGTGTATGGGGGGGGTTGGGCCATTTCTTTCTTCTGTTTCCTTGCGCTACCTCGCAAACGCGGGAGACAGCGACAAAGTATAAAAAAAGAAAAAAAAAATATATATATATATATATATATATATATATATATATATATATATAATCGGTTTCCCACGTCAGTGAGACAGCGCCAGGAAACAGACGAAGAATGGACCATCCACTCATATACATGTACGTACATAAATGCCCATATACGCACACACACACACACACACACACACACATATATATATATATATATATATATATATATATATATATATATATATATATATATATATATATATATATATATATCAACATATACATTTATTTCATTTTTATTATACATAATCATTGTTTCCTGCGTCAGCGAGGCAGAGCCAGTAAACAGACGAAGAATGGCCCATCCACTCATATGCACATATATGTACATAAATGCCCACATATGCACATATACATATCGACATATATATATATACACACACAGACATTACAAAACTTTAACATGTACATATTCATACTTGATTGCCTTAATCCATTTCTTTTACTATCCCGCCCCTCAGTAAAACAGCATCGCCATCCCCTGCTTCAGTGAGGTGGCGCCAGGATTACAGACAAAAAGGCCTCATTCGTTCACACTCAGTCTTTAGCTATCATGTGTAATGCACCGAAACCACAGCTCCCTATCCACATCCAGGCCCCACAGACTTTTCCATAGTTTACCCCAGGTGCTTCACATGCCTTGGTTCAGTCCACCGACAGCACGCTGACCCCAGTATACCACACCACATCATTCCAATTCACCTTATTCCTTGCATGCTTCTCACCCTCCTGTATGTTCAGGCCCCGATCACTCAAAATCTTTTTCACTCCATCCTTCTGCCTCCAATTGGGTCTCCTGCTTCTCATTGTTCCCTCCACCTCTGACACATATATATACCCTTTGTCAATCTTTCATCACTCATTCTCTCCATATGTCCAAACCATTTCAACACACCCTCTTCTGCTCTCTCAACCACACTCTTTTTATTTCCACACATCTCTCTTACTCTTTCCTTACTTAATCAAACCAACTCACACCACATACTGTCCTTAAACATTTTATTTACAACACATCCACCCTCCTCCATACAACCCTGTCTATAGCCCATGCCTTGCAACCACATAACATGGTTGGAACTCCTATTCCTTCAACATACCCATTCTTGCTCCCTGAGATAATGTTCTCTCCTTCCACACATTCTTCATCACTTCCAGAACCTTTGCCCCCCTCCCCCAACCTAAGATTCACTTCTGCTTCCATGGTTCCATCCACTGCTAAGTCCACTCTCACATATCTAAAACACTTCACTTCCTCCAATTTTTCGCCATTGAAACTTACATTGCAATTAACTTGTCCCTCAACCCTAAAGAACCTAATAACCTTGCCCTTATTCACATTTACTCTCAACTTTCTCCTTTCACACACTTTTCCAAACTCAGTCACCAACTTCTGCAGTTTCTCACACGAATCATCCACTAGAGCTGTATCATAAACGAACAACTGACACACTTCCCAGGCCTCCTTATCCCCAACAGACTGCATACGTGCCCCTCTCTCCAAAACTCTTGCATTTACCTCACTAACCACCCCATTCATAACAAATTAAACAACCATGGGGGCATCACACATCCCTGCCGCAGTCCGACCTTCACTGAAAACCAATCACTCTTCTCCCTTCCTACTCATACACATTCTTTACATCCCTGGTAAAAACTTTTCACTGCTTCTAGCAGCTTACCTCCAACACCATATACTCTTAAGATCTTCCACAAAGCATCAATTTCAACCCAATCATATGCCTTCTCCAGATCCATAAATACTACATACAAATCCATCTGTTTTTCTAAATGCTTCTCACACACATTCTTCAAAGCAAACACCTGACCCACAATTGCTCTATCACTTCTGAAACCACACTACTTCTCCCCAGTCTAATGCTCTCTACATACCTCCACCCTTTCGATCATTACCCTCCCTTACAATTTACCAGGAAATCTCAACAAACTTATGCCTCTGTAGTGCCTTTGTACAATGGCAATATGCATGCATTCTACCAGGCACCTCACCATGATCCATACATACATTGAACATCCTTACCAAACAATCAACAACACAGTCACCCCCTTTCTTAAATTCTATTGCAATACCATCTACACCCTCCACCTTGCTGGATTTCATCTTCCACAATGCTTTCACCACCTCTTCTATCTTGACCAAACCATTCTCCCTGACCCTCTCACTTCGCACACCACCCCAACCAAAACACCCTACATCTGCCACTATCATCAAACACATTCAATAAACCTTCATAATACTCACCATATCTCCTTCTCACTTCATCACTACCTGTTATCACATCATCCTTGCCCCTTCACCAGTGTTCCCATTTGTTCTCTTGTCTTATGCATGTTATTCATCTCCTTCCAAAACATCTTTTTATTCTCCTTAAAGTTTAATGATACTCTCTCACCCTAACTCTCACTTGCCCTTTCTTTTTAACCCTTGCACCTTCCTTTTGACCTCCTGTGTTAACGAAATGGCCTTGATTAAGGTTTTAATTGCTTATGCCATCTCAGCTTACAAAAAACTTTATAGCAATATTACATTTTTCTACTTTAGGAAGAACACTATATTTAATACCACTATAAAACCGTTAAAACTGATGTGCATGGTGATGTAAGATTAAAACAACATGAATTCAACTTCTTCACAACTGTGATAACTAGCTTTGATAATCTGAAACATTTACTGTTCAGAACACTATAGTACCATTAAAAAAACATTAAAACTGATGTGCATGGTGGTGTAAGATTAAAACAACATGAATTCAACTTCTCCACAACTTTGATAACTAGCTTTGATAATCTGAAACATTTACCATTCATTCCTGTATTGTTGAATATATAAATATATCAAAAGATATATATTGAAGCTGGCTTTTCATGTAAGTAAGAAAGCCTTCATCATGAATTAAAACCTATGAAATCCTTTTCAGCCAATCCCTGGAATGAGAGTTTACCCACACTCTCCTGATGAAGTTCCCTAAATTGGGGTGATGAGATTCTCATGACAAATCCCATTATATTATCATTTATGATCAGTGGTACTGTTATCCTTAGGTAATAAGAACTTGGGAGATTTTATTTGTATAGGATCAATCAATGGTTATCTTTAACTTTAAATGTGATTAAAATGACACGCAAATGTATTCTTTTGTAAATCCAGTCTTTATATACTACAAGAGAGTTCATGTAAGCTTACCGCTTGCTGAACATCCAAAAGCATGACATGGAAGAAAAAAGTATTAGTTTAGTAATGAATTATATGCTAGAGTATTTACATCAAAGTAAGAAATTATCATAATTATATACAAATCAAGAGGAACTCTTTAAGAAATATAACTGATAGAAGGAAAACTATCATTCTACAGATCTATAGGAAGGAATATCACCGACAAAGCACCAACTAAACAACATTAAATAATCATTTTGTACTTATCCATTATAATACTGCTTTGAGTAAGGAGACATTGTATATATACATTAAGAAATTGGAATGTTATATGAATGCTAACAGTATCACTGGATGATCAAGAGTGAAAGTGGTGTGATAAGTGATCATACTGTTGTGTATGATCTTAAGGTGTGTGATGAATGTGATGACATAATGTACTTTATGAGTGTATTGCAATAGGTAAAATGTTGATTAGTTTTATAATGTAAGAGGGCCTTGTGTAGTTTGCTATGGTGTTGAGGTAGGTGATGACAGTTTGTTAGCATGCAATGGTGCTGTGACACTGTTTGATGGTGCTATGATGGTTTTGTTGACAGTTTGTTCATATGCGATGGTGCTATGATGGTTTTGTAATGATGTAATGAAATGAATGGTTATGTGGTGTGTGATGGTATAGCAGGTGGTCTTGTAATATTAATGTTGTGAAGGGTCATGGTTTTCTGGTGTAGGACAGTATCGACATGATGTAATACTACTAAAGTATGAAATGGGATGGTGTGGTATGTGATGCTTTTTTCCAGTGTTTTAGGATGGTATAGTGTAATGTGAGGTTGTGGTGTATACAACAGTATATGACTGGTTTGTGTTACATAATGATAGAATGGCGATGTTTGCAGTACATGTACACATGATGATCTTGTGGTGGTGTGTCACAGCATCAAAATATTGAGTCCTGTATTACTACCTATTTGTGCATAGGGGTAGGTAGCTTTATACTTGCGTAGCCCACCTTTTATCCTTGTTTTTCTGTCCTATAGGTTTTATAATTTTCCATTGGTAGTTGCATATACTTCCTCTTCATTTGGTTTGTTCCACAAGTCCACAACTCGGTTACAAAATCAATGCTTCCTGGTATCCCTCTTTAATTTTCTTACCTAATTATCATTTGTTCCCACTTGTTTTGGACTATCATTCTACATTGATGTCATCATGGTCTCAGAAGTATATGTGTTTGCAATTTATTTCTGCTTGTTTGGTCTGTGACCTACTAACACAGCAGTAATCAGTTTAGCATTTTATACATACAATGAACGTTTTCATCAGCATTCTTTCTCTTGTAATGAAAGTTCTTATCATATCATTCATTACTTGGCTCATTAGCACCATTTCATCAATGTGCTCACTGAATTCAAGTTTCTAATTTATGATGACTCCTAAAGCTATAACACTTGTTTCACTTTTTATCTCTTTCCCTGTTGATATATTGTAGAGCTTTACTGTTAGAGTGGTAATCATCTCCATAGGTTATCTTCTCAAATCACCCTTAATAAATTCCATTTGCTTCTCTTCTGCTCACTTATGAATTATATCAATCTCTTTGCATTTTACTTTCATCTTCTGCTTTGCTGATGACACCAGTCACATGACTATATTTTCTTGTATTTCACTGTTTACATCTGCCATCACTGTTACTAACAATAATGAAAATGATAATGTTACTAAGAGAATTGTTTCATCAGACATGTTCCATATGTTACTACTCAAAATTTTCTTTTTGTCTGAAATTCCTTGATTTGTCTTGATGAATTACCTTATGTCTTACCTTGCTACTTATGCAAATAGAATTCCTTTTAGTTTCCTTGTCAAATACTTTGGTAAAGTCAAGAAAAACCTTATCAATTCTTTCCTTTCTTTGCAGTTTCTTTGCAGTTTGTAATTGACAAACTGTTGAGTTTGTGTACTTTTACCTAACGCAAATCCTTATTGGCCTTAATTTCTATTTAGTAACTGTAACCAATCAAAGGTTTCAAAACAAATTTCCCACAAGTTTACACAAATTTGAATTCAATAATTGATTTTAATGACAAAAATTCAATAAAATGGTGCAGTTTAGAGTTAAATGTCAAAATCTGCACCATGCAGATGCTGGAAATGTTGCGGAGTTAATTTTCTTCAGCAGAAGTCTTTTCCAATGATTATAAAATGTAAATGGTTAATAGGATCACATTCTCTACAGTTAAAAGACTGGCCACATTAATTTCATTAGGTCAGTAAGCTAGTAGGTATGCAGAAAATTGCAAGTATGTAGTACTCATCCCTCCCAAGAAAGGATCTGAGAAATAAGACGATAAGTAACACTTAGACTGCTGTTTACATACATTGCATATGTACAGTCGTGTATGGTAATGCAGACAAGATTAAAGAATTTGTTGCCCAATCAACTTCACTGTGATAATAACCAAAGTAAATAATATCAAAAGGATGAAATATCTCTTTCATTCTTTTTTTTTTTTTTTTTTTTTTTTCTTTTTGCCGCTGTCTCCCGCGTTTGCGAGGTAGCGCAAGGAAACAGACGAAAGAAATGGCCCACCCACCCCCATACACATGTATATACATACGTCCACACACGCAAATATACATACCTACACAGCTTTCCATGGTTTACCCCAGACGCTTTACATGCCTTGATTCAATCCACTGACAGCACGTCAACCCTGGTATACCACATTGCTCCAATTCACTCTATTCCTTGCCCTCCTTTCACCCTCCTGCATGTTCAGGCCCCGATCACACCAAATCTTTTTCACCCCATCTTTCCACCTCCAATTTGGTCTCCCTCTTCTCCTCGTTCCCTCCACCTCCGACACATATGTTCTCTTGGTCAATCTTTCCTCACTCATTCTCTCCATGTGCCCGAACCATTTCAAAACACCCTCTTCTGCTCTCTCAACCACGCTCTTTTTATTTCCACGCATCTCTCTTACCCTTACGTTACTTACTCGATCAAACCACCTCACACCACATATTGTCCTCAAACATCTCATTTCCAGCACATCCATCCTCCTGCGCACAACTCTATCCATAGCCCACGCCTCGCAACCATACAACATTGTTGGAACCACTATTCCTTCAAACATACCCATTTTTGCTTTCCGAGATAATGTTCTTGACTTCCACACATTCTTCAAGGCTCCCAGAATTTTCGCCCCCTCCCCCACCCTATGATCCACTTCCGCTTCCATGGTTCCATCCGCTGCCAGATCCACTCCCAGATATCTAAAACACTTCACTTCCTCCAGTTTTTCTCCATTCAAACTCACCTCCCAATTGACTTGACCCTCAACCCTACTGTACCTAATAACCTTGCTCTTATTCACATTTACTCTTAACTTTCTTCTTTCACACACTTTACCAAACTCAGTCACCAGCTTCTGCAGTTTCTCACATGAATCAGCCACCAGCGCTGTATCATCAGCGAACAACAACTGACTCACTTCCCAAGCTCTCTCATCCCCAACAGACTTCATACTTGCCCCTCTTTCCAAAACTCTTGCATTCACCTCCCTAACAACCCCATCCATAAACAAATTAAACAACCAACCATGGAGACATCACACACCCCTGCCGCAAACCTACATTCACTGAGAACCAATCACTTTCCTCTCTTCCTACACGTACACATGCCTTACATTCTCGATAAAAACTTTTCACTGCTTCTAACAACTTGCCTCCCACACCATATATTCTTAATACCTTCCACAGAGCATCTCTATCAACTCTACCATATGCCTTCTCCAGATCCATAAATGCAACATACAAATCCATTTGCTTTTCTAAGTATTTCTCACATACATTCTTCAAAGCAAACACCTGATCCACACATCCTCTACCACTTCTGAAACCACACTGCTCTTCCCCAATCTGATGCTCTGTACATGCCTTCACCCTCTCAATCAATACCCTCCCATATAATTTACCAGGAATACTCAACAAACTTTTTTTTTTTTTTTTTTATACTTTGTCGCTGTCTCCCGCGTTTGCGAGGTAGCGCAAGGAAACAGACGAAAGAAATGGCCCAACCCCCCCCCATACACATGTACATACATACGTCCACATACGCAAATATACATACCTACACAGCTTTCCATGGTTTACCCCAGACGCTTCACATGCCTTGATTCAATCCACTGACAGCACGTCAACCCCTGTATACCACATCGCTCCAATTCACTCTATTCCTTGCCCTCCTTTCACCCTCCTGCATGTTCAGGCCCCGATCACACAAAATCTTTTTCACTCCATCTTTCCACCTCCAATTTGGTCTCCCTCTTCTCCTTGCTCCCTCCACCTCCGACACATATATCCTCTTGGTCAATCTTTCCTCACTCATCCTCTCCATGTGCCCAAACCACTTCAAAACACCCTCTTCTGCTCTCTCAACCACGCTCTTTTTATTTCCACACATCTCTCTTACCCTTACGTTACTCACTCGATCAAACCACCTCACACCACACATTGTCCTCAAACATCTCATTTCCAGCACATCCATCCTCCTGTGCACAACTCTATCCATAGCCCACGCCTCGCAACCATACAACATTGTTGGAACCACTATTCCTTCAAACATACCCATTTTTGCTTTCCGAGATAATGTTCTCGACTTCCACACATTCTTCAAGGCCCCCAGAATTTTCGCCCCCTCCCCCACCCTATGATCCACTTCCGCTTCCATGGTTCCATCCGCTGCCAGATCCACTCCCAGATATCTAAAACACTTCACTTCCTCCAGTTTTTCTCCATTCAAACTCACCTCCCAATTGACTTGACCCTCAACCCTACTGTACCTAATAACCTTGCTCTTATTCACATTTACTCTTAACTTTCTTCTTCCACACACTTTACCAAACTCAGTCACCAGCTTCTGCAGTTTCTCACATGAATCAGCCACCAGCGCTGTATCATCAGCGAACAACAACTGACTCACTTCCCAAGCTCTCTCATCCCCAACAGACTTCATACTTGCCCCTCTTTCCAAAACTCTTGCATTTACCTCCCTAACAACCCCATCCATAAACAAATTAAACAACCATGGAGACATCACACACCCCTGCCGCAAACCTACATTCACTGAGAACCAATCACTTTCCTCTCTTCCTACACGTACACATGCCTTACATCCTCGATAAAAACTTTTCACTGCTTCTAACAACTTTCCTCCCACACCATATATTCTTAATACCTTCCACAGAGCATCTCTATCAACTCTATCATATGCCTTCTCCAGATCCATAAATGCTACATACAAATCCATTTGCTTTTCTAAGTATTTCTCACATATATTCTTCAAAGCAAACACCTGATCCACACATCCTCTACCACTTCTGAAACCACACTGCTCTTCCCCAATCTGATGCTCTGTACATGCCTTCACCCTCTCAATCAATACCCTCCCATATAATTTACCAGGAATACTCAACAAACTTATACCTCTGTAATTTGAGCACTCACTCTTATCCCCTTTGCCTTTGTTCAATGGCACTATGCACGCATTCCGCCAATCCTCAGGCACCTCACCATGAGTCATACATACATTAAATAACCTTACCAACCAGTCAACAATACAGTTACCCCCTTTTTTAATAAATTCCACTGCAATACCATCCAAACCTGCTGCCTTGCCGGCTTTCATCTTCCGCAAAGCTTTCACTACCTCTTCTCTGTTTACCAAATCATTTTCCCTAACCCTCTCACTTTGCACACCACCTCGACCAAAACACCCTATATCTGCCACTCTATCATCAAACACATTCAACAAACCTTCAAAATACTCACTCCATCTCCTTCTCACATCACCACTGCTTGTTATCACCTCCCCATTTGCGCCCTTCACTGAAGTTCCCATTTGCTCCCTTGTCTTACGCACTTTATTTACCTCCTTCCAGAACATCTTTTTATTCTCCCTAAAATTTAATGATACTCTCTCACCCCAACTCTCATTTGCCCTTTTTTTCACCTCTTGCACCTTTCTCTTGACCTCCTGTCTCTTTTATACATCTCCCACTCAATTGCATTTTTTCCCTGCAAAAATCGTCCGAATGCCTCTTTCTTCTCTTTCACTAATACTCTTACTTCTTCATCCCACCACTCACTACCCTTTCTAATCAACCCACCTCCCACTCTTCTCATGCCACAAGCATCTTTTGCGCAATCCATCACTGATTCCCTAAATACATCCCATTCCTCCCCCACTCCCCTTGCTTCCATTGTTCTCACCTTTTTCCATTCTGTACTCAGTCTCTCCTGGTACTTCCTCACACAGGTCTCCTTCTCAAGCTCACTTACTCTCACCACCCTCTTCACCCCAACATTCACTCTTCTTTTCTGAAAACCCATACAAATCTTCACCTTAGCCTCCACAAGATAATGATCAGACATCCCTCCAGTTGCACCTCTCAGCACATTAACATCCAAAAGTCTCTCTCTCTGTCATTCCTAAATAACCCTAATAATTTGCTATTCTACAAACCCTAATGGTCTGTCACATCCTAGATGGCAATCATTAACCCATTCACTGTAGGGTGCAGCAGCAACATCAAAAATAACTTATGCTGACTATGGGATTAGCCTGAGCAACACCCTCTTAAACTGTGTGCTTGAGGTATGGCAATACATGAAATTGATGCCTGAGAACAAACAAACTGTTTTTCAGTATATGGGTCGGTATTCACCTGAAAGTCTAAGGATAGAATGCGATATCTATTCACTGCTGGTCCATCTTCTGTCCTTGCCAGCTCATTTAAACCACTAGGCATAAATATCATAAGAATTGTTGATATCCTGTATAAACTCAGCGAACTAAAAAGTGAAGAAGAAAAAGGGGGTAAGTGAGAAAAAAGGTACTATGACATTTCTTACATTGACAATTCAGGTGGGAATGGGGGGCTGGAATCCCTTCCCCCTTGTATTTCAATTTCTAAAAGGGGAAACAGAAGGAGTCAAGCAAGGAGTGCTCATCCTCATTGAAGACTCACACTAGGGTGTCTGAATGTGAGTAGATGTAACCAAAATGAGAAGAAAGGAGAGATAGGAAGCATGTTTGAGGAAAGAAACCTGGATATTCTGGCTATGAGTGAAACGAAGCTAAGGTGAAAAGGAAGAATGGTTTGGAAAAGTCTTCGTTGTAAAGTCAAGGGTTGGTGACAAGACAAGAGCTAATGAAGGAGTAGCACTACTCCTGAAGCAGGAGTTGTGGGAGTGAGTGATTGAGTGTAAGAAAGTAAATTCTAGATTCATGTGGGTAAAACTGAAAGTGGATGGAGAGAGATAGGTGATTACTGGTGCTTATGCACCTGGTCATGAGAAGAAAAACCAAGAGAGGCAAGTGTTTTGGGTACAGCTGAGTGAGTGTGCCAGCAGCTTTTGTGCACGAAACTGGGTATTAGTGATGGGTGATTAAAATGCAAAGGTGAGTAATGAGGCACTTAAGGGTATAATTGGTGTACATGGGGTATTCAGTGTTGTGAATGGAAATGGTAAAGAGCTTGTGGACTTGTGCGCTGAAAAAAGAATGGTGATTGGGAATACCTGGTATAACAAGAGAGATGTACATGGGAAAGCTTTGTATAAAAAGAGAGATGTACATGGGAAAACTTTGTATAAAAAGAGAGATGTTCATAAGTATATGTATGTGAAAAGTAGAGATGGTCAAAGGGCATTATTGGATTACATGTTGATAGACAGGCATGTGAAAGAGAGACTTTTGGATGTTAATGTGCTAAGAGGAGCAGCTGGAGGGATCTCTGATCACTATCATGTGGAGTTGAAGGTGAAGATTTGTAGAGGTTTTCAAAAAAGAAGAGAGAATGTTGGAGGGAAGAGAGTGGTGAGAGTAAGTGAGCTTGAAAAGGAGACTTATGTGAGGAAGTACCAGGAGAGATTGAGTGTAGAATGGCAAAAGGTGAAAGCAAATGACGTGAGGGGAGTGGATGAGGAATGGGATGTATTTAGGGAAGCAGTGATAGCATGTGGCATGAGAAAGGTGAGACATGGGCAGATTGGAAAGGGAAGTGAGTGGAGGGATGAAGAATTAAAATTGTTAGTGAAAGAGAAAAGAGAGGCATTTGAATGATACTTACAAGGAAGGAGTGCAAGTGACTGGGAGATGTACAAAAGAAAGCAGCTGGAGATCGAGAGGAAGGTGCAAGGGTTGAAAAAGAGGGCAAATGAGAGTTGGGGTGAGAGAGTATCATTAAAACATTCACCTCCTTCTAAAACATCTTTTTATGATGTTTTGGAAGGAGGTGAATAATATTCGGAAGACGAGAACAAATGAGAACATCGGTGAAGGGGCAATGGGGGAAGTAATAACAGGTAGTGATGAAGTGAGAAGGAGATGGAGTGAGTATTTTTAAGGTTTGTTGAAAAAGTATGATGACAGAGTGGCAGATGTAGGGTATTTTGGTCAGGGGAGTGTGCAAAGTGAGATGGTCAGGGAGGATAGTTTGGTTAAGAGAGAAGAGGTAGTGAAAGCTTTGCAGAAAGTGGAATCCTGCAAGACAGTGGGTTTGGATGGTATCACAGTGGAATTTATTAACAAAGGGGGTGACTGTGTTGCTGATTGGCTGGCAAGGATATTCAATGTATGTAATGATCATGGTGGAGTGCCTGAGGATTGGCAGAATGCATGCAAAGTGCCACTGTGCAAAGGCAAAGGGGATAAAGGTAAGTATTCAAACTACAGAGGCATAAGTCTGTTGAGTATTCCTGGGAAATTATGTGGGAGGGTATTGATTGAGGGGATGAAGACATGTACAGAGCATCAGATTGGGGGAAAGCAGTGTGGTTTCAGAAGTGGTAGACGATGTGTGGATCAGGTGTTTGCTTTGAAGAATGTGTGTGAGAAATACTTAGAAAAACAGATGGATTTGTATGTGGCATTTACGGATCTGGAGAAGGCATACGATAGGGTTGACAGAGATACTTTATGGAAGGTATTTGAGTATATGGTGTTGGAGGTAAGCTGCTAGAAGCTGTGAAAAGTTTTTATCAAGGATGTAAGGCATGTGTAGGAGTAGGAAGAGAGGAGAGTGATTGGTTCCCAGTGAAGGTAAGTCTGAGGCAGGGTTGTGTGATGTCCCCACGTTTGTCTAATTTGTTTATGTATGGGGTGGTTAGTGAGGTAAATGAAAGAGTTTTGGAGAGAGGGGCTAGTATGCAGTCTGTCTGGGATGAGAGGGCCTGTTAAGTGAGTCAGTTGTTGTTCACTGATGATAAAGCTCTGATGGCTGATTTGTGGGAGAAACTGCCACAGAAGTTATTGACTGAGTTTGGAAGTGTGTGAAAGGAGAATGTTGAGATTAAATGTGAAAAAGAGCAAGGTTATTAGGTTCACTAGGGTTGAGGGACAAGTTAATTGGTAAGTAAGTTTGAATGCTTCAGTGAGGTATCGCCTGGAAAGCAATCAAAAAAAGACATTTGTTCACACTCAGTCTCTAGCTGTCATGTGTAATGCACCAAAACCACAGCTCCCTATGCACATCCAGGCCCCATAGACCTTTCCATTGTTTACCCCAGAAATTTCACATGCCCTAGTTCAGTCCATTGATAGCACGTTGACCCTGATATACCACATTATTCCACTTCAATCTATTCCTTGCAAGCCTCTCACCTCCTGTATGTTCAGGCTCCAATTGCTCGAAAAAATTTTCACTCCAACTTTCCACCTCCAGTATGGTCTTCCTCTTCTCCTTATAACCTCCACCTCTGACACACATATCCTCTTTGTCAATCTTTCCTCACTCATTCCCTCTTTATGACCAAATTGTTTCAACACACCCTCTTCTGCTTTCTCAACCACACTCTTTTTATTTCCACACATCTCACATACCCTTTCATTACTGACTTGATCAAACCACCTCACACCACATACTGTCCTCAAACATTTCATTTCCAACACATCCACCCTCCTCCAGACAACCCTATCCAAAGCCCATGCCTTGCAACCATCTACTACTGTTGGAACTACTATTCCTTCTAACATAGCCATTTTTGCTCTCCGAGATAATGTTCCCTCCTTCCACGCATTCTTCATCGCTGTCAAAACCTTCTCCCCCTCCCCGACCCAGTGACTCATTTCTGCTTCCATGGTTCCATTCACTGCTAAGTCCACTCCCAGACATCTAAAACACTTCCTTTCCTCCAATTTTTCTCCACTGAAACTTACATCCCAATTGACTTGTCCCTCAACCCTACTGAACCTAATAACCTTATTCTTATTCATATTTATTCTCAACTTTCTCCTTTCACACACTTTTCCAAACTCTTTTGCACATGCCATCACTGCTTCCCTAAATACATCCCATTTCTCACTCACTCCCCTCACATCATTTGCTCTCACCTTTTGATATACTCTCAATCTCTCCTGGTACTTCCTCTCACAAGTTCTCCTTTCCAAGCTCACTTACTCTCACAACTCTATTCTCTCCAATGTTTTCTCTTTTGAAAATCTCTACAAATCTTGACCTTTGCCTCCACAAGATAGTAATCAGACATCCCTCCAGCTGCTCCTCTCAGCACATGCCTATCAATTTTACACGCTTATTAATTAACACATAATCCAATAATGCCCTTTGACCATCCATTCTACTCACATATACTTATATATATATATATATATATATATATATATATATATATATATATATATATATATATATATATATATATATATATATATATATCTCTTTTTATACCAGGTATTCCCAATCACCAGTCTTTTTTCAGCACACAAATCCACAATCTCTACACCATTTCTATTCACAACACTGAATACTCCATGTACATCAATTATACCCCCAACTGCCTCGTTACTCACCTTTGCATTTAAATCACCTATCACTAATACTTGGTCTCGTGCATCAAAGATGCTGACACAGTTACTCAGCTGCTCCCAAAGCACTTACCTCTCACGATCTTTCTTCTCATGACTAGGTGCATAAGCACCAATAATCACCCATCTCTCTCCATCTACTTACAGTTTTACCCACATCAATCTAGAATTTACTTTCTTACACCCTATCACACACTCCCACAACTCCCGCTTCAGGGGTAGTGCTACTCCTTCCTTGGCTCTTGTCCTCTCATCAATCCCTGACTTTACTTCCAAGACTTTTCCAAACCATTCTTCCCCTTACCCTTAAGCTTCGTTTTAATCAGAGCCAGAACATCCAGGTTTCTTTCCTCAAACATAATGACTATCTCTCCTTTCTTCTCATCTTATTTACATCCACACACACATTCAGACACCTCAATCTGAGCCTTAGAGGAGAATGAGCACTCCCTGCTTGACTCCTTCTTCTGTTTCCCCTTTTAGAAACTGAAATATATTTTCTGTTTCTTGTCAGGAAATGAAAGACTTATGAAAAAATATGAGGAAAAACATCTACACATGCTTAAGTAAAGGACAACTTCAATCTTTCTTGAAAAATCTAATGATAATTGGATAAAGAGCAACTTTAATCTTTCTTAAACCCTCTCTCTGGCTGGATGGGGAAAAATAATGTAAAACTAGATTTATCCAATCAATGCTTCACAGGGCACTGAACATGGGGATCATGAGAATTATCTTGTGCTTTGGATGTTGGGGAAGTAAGACTGGAAGAAGTAAGAGAATTCAAGTATTCAGGAGCTGCCATGGGTAAGTTTGTTGATATGGAAGAAGAGATAAAAGAGAGAGCAATGCAAGGTAAAAGAGTCACTGGGTTCCTTAAAAGAATAATGAAGGGTAGAGGAGAAAGTATGGAAGTGAAAGGAGGATTAAGGGATAGCACAGTCCTCCCAACTCTTAACATTTGTAGCTGAAACATGGACATAGAATGAGTCAGAGAGGTCAAGAATCCAGGCTGTGGAAGTGAGCTATTTGAGAAGAGCACATGGTGTGAGTAGATGGAATGAGGAAAGAAATGAAGGGATGTATCTGACATGTGGTATAGCAGAGAATGCAAAGGAAATGAGTTGTGGAGTGGTAGAATAGGTGAAACATAATACTTTGAGGTAGTTTGGGCATGTGCAAAATGATGCAAAACAGGTTGTTTATTAGGAAAGAGTATGAAAGCACAATCAAAACGGTTGGTGTGAGAGAAAGACCACCTGTGACATGGGAAAATAGGGTGGAGGAATACTGGAGGGAGAGAATGGTGGAAGAATGCATGGAATGATGTAAATGAGAGAGACACATACGGAATGAGATAAGTGGAGATACTTGTGCTGTGACGAACCCTTGATGGGAGCTCCAAGAGAGAATGGGCATTAGAGATATAAATAGGGAAATGGATAGATAGATAGCAAGTGTTCCAAGAGGGGTGTGGGAT
The DNA here is from genome assembly GCF_036320965.1 of Panulirus ornatus. Lineage (NCBI taxonomy): Eukaryota > Metazoa > Arthropoda > Malacostraca > Decapoda > Palinuridae > Panulirus > Panulirus ornatus. Next base: position 56,964,404 of record NC_092234.1, on the reverse strand, counting down.
GCCAGCTACTATCATGTAGTTTCCAAGTTCCTGTTTTTCATGGAAGAATTTGTGGCATATTTTTTCCAGGGAACAAATCAAAACCATTATGGTGCCTAGAAACTATAAAAGATAGCTACAACTGTTCTAATTTAACACAATAGGTGGAAAAATTGAAATGTATGTTTATAATTCTAACCTGTCCAAAGATAACTGATAAGTTTATATAAGAAACCTGTTAAGGATAAAAAAATGTAGGTTCTGATTTTTTAAAAACCTTTCTCCTTTCTCCTTCTTTGAGGCAGTGCCTACCCTCAGCTAGAGCACACCACAAACACAATGCCATCATCCAGTGGCTCTTTACTTCACAAAAGACATTTCCATGGGTCATAGGCACCAATCCAAAAGCAGTTATATTTGGTACAAAAATGTTTAGAGGAAGATGACAGGGTAAGGAGCCCAGGAAAAAATGCTCATGGGACAACCACCTCAAAAAGAAAGTGTTTTCAAAAATTCAAAACCTATATTTCTCTCTCTGCTTATTCTGCAAGCAAGATAGTGTACCCACACGGAGGAGCAGGTTTCAGAGAAAAACTTAGATGTGAAGACTAAAGACAAAGGTGAACAGGTATCTTCAGAGATGAATCAAAGACATACAGGAATCCTTTCATTCCTGAAGGAGGAATTCTCAGAGCCACACAGAGTAGATCCACAGAATCTGAGTGGAGGTGGAGGATAAGTACCAAAAACACCTTTGTTGGCTTTTTGTTTTTTCAGTGAAAAGTTTCTGAGGAAGTTCAATGAAGAGGCTAACTACCTCAAATTAAGTGTTCCAGTCTTTCTGAGCCATTAAAAAGTTCTTAATCCGTGTAAAGATATTACTTGCCAAAGGGGACTGAAGGTTAAGCAGAATAAAAGTAATTTTTTCCTTTATAAAGTCTGGATAAGTCTTAAGAGATTAACTAATTAAGCAGGCACATAAATCTCCTAGTGTATCTCAAAACATGTATTTCTAAGTAAAGGAAAAACACATTTCATGAAATGAAAAATATCATTTATGAGAAAAAGCAACAGAGGCAAGTGAAATAGGCCACGACTTTTCCTTAGAAAAATAAAACCTCCTGGTGGAAGCGTATTACTGAGAACGCTTTATGCACTACAGAGTGTGGTGTCAATATGTTTCACTTGTCCCAAACTAATAAAAAGCAACAAAGAGGCAAGTGAAATAGGCCACGACTTTTCCTTAGAAAAGTAAGACCTCCTGGTGGAAGCGTATTACTAAGAACGCTTTATGCACTACAGAGTCTGGTGTCAGTATGTTTCAATTGTCCCAAACTCATCTATATATAGCTTTGAAACACGTGTTTCTTTTTATCATCTAACAGGCTATCATTTGTACTGCTAAATGCAATCTACACTTAGCAGTCTACCATGGCTGAAGGGTAGCTGAAGATTACATGTGTTACTACTGTATGAGAAGGCATCAAGCATCTTGTGCCAGCACCACAAATAAGCTGAAATACAACCGATGGCAAGAAAGCATGGATTGTAGACCTATGTGAGATCCCTCTCAGCAGGCAACACAGATCTACATGAGGTCAGATTAAAGGATCAAACTGAGCATAATGCATGACGTTTTGTTGATGACATCTTCATGAGTTATCAAAATGGCATTTCTACATTTGGCTTTCACTCTGCTAGGAATCTAAGATTCTGGATTATCTTGACCCATAAGCAGATAACAGCAAAGAGAAGCCTACACCTACACAATGAAACAAAGATCCTACCAAAAGAATCCCACCTAAACATGCTCAGCACTCAATTCTATGCAACTGCACTAGATCCAGACCATGCTATACCTAACCATCAGTCCCTGAGTAAAAATAAAAAGATTACCCCTGCCTCACATTTCAGTAGCCTCTGCTCATAGGTCCCTCCACCCTATGACATAAATAATGACACCCTAACCACAAAGCTCTAATGATTATTCATGCACTGTCAAGAAAAATAATAAACAAATACAAAATAACTACAGAAACATTAAAAAGAATATTTGACATCAGTCCTACATGAAATAATAGATAATCAAGTAATGCAGATGGCAGCTGAGAAGAATAGCCTTTTTTATCCAACAAGACATATGGTAAGTGATCCATGCTTGTTCTGAAATTATAGATAAATCTCATCACTGGTACAAGTAGGTAAGTAGGTACTCTCTTTGCTGAAGAGATGTACCACCAACAAATCTCAGGCAGAAATCAAGTCTCCAGTGTTGGCATCAATGGCCCTAAAGGATAAATACTATAAAGACTGCACTCAGACTCCTGGGTTGACCTCCTCCCTCAAGTATCTAAAAAAATGACTTACATAATCACACAATCCAAACTGGGCGTAACAAAAATGTATAATAAACTCCTTCCATGTGTACTTCTGCATATCATTGGTAGGCTAGTCAGGACACAGTACTGTAGGTACACTGGTCCAATCTCACATCCCCTAACAATGACTTTGGGATATTAAATGACCTTGTCTAACACTTATTGTATGTGCAGTTACTGCACTGCATTACTGTATATACAGCTACTAACATCGATGTCTACCACTTCAATAGCATTGTGGAGGCTCCTCCTTTGGATATGCCCTCTATCTTCCTAGATTGGCCTGCCATCAACAAAAAGAACAACCAGTATACTATATCACTGGCATCCTAGCTGGGATGTTGGTACTTTTTGGAAACTATGTGGTTAGCATTTAGCTTTTATATCCCAATGACTACACACAAAAGGAAAGAATATTGTTGAACAAATTCATTATGGTACACCAGGAACTCTGGTTATGTACATAGGCTATCAGATATGTAACAGCTCATGAAGAGTGAAAACCTCAAAAGGAAGAGGATACTCCTAAGGTGAATCAGTCAAAAGGGTTAATGTTACATCTAATAAGCTAAGTGGGCCTTAAAATATTCTGACTTGGTTCCCACTTTGAAAATACTAAGTTATATATTCATGCAAAATGTGATACTCTCTACAGCCATGAGCAATTCAGCTGAGTACAGAAACCCAACCAAAAGTGCCCTAGAAAAAACAAGCCAGGCAATTGGTCAGATGAATTAGGAGGAGACTTGATTGACTGGCGCAAAATCCAAATTTGCACATCACCAAGGCCTGATTCAATGCTGTCGCTGAGATATAGCTCTAATTGCCACCTCTAAGTATTCCCCCTCTAAAGGGCCTCTTCACTAAAAATCTCCTCTGAGAAAAAGGGATATGACCCATTCAGGTTCCAATCAAAATCAGAAAGAGGGAGATGGAGAAACAGAAAACAGTAGCATTAAATATACATAATGATTTCATAACAGTAAAAAATGTTTCAAAATAATGCACTATACATGGACTGTAAATACTATAGCATAAATTAATCACATAAGGATACTTATTCTTGGCAGGATGGAAGAAACCACAGAAAAAGGAAGGTTAAAGGATGATTTGACATGCCTAGGGATCCAGAGAATAATGAGGTGACCAGTGTAACCTGTGGGTTTGCTGGTGGGACAATGAGGTCATCATTGAGTAAAGGTTACTGACTGGCTGAGGGGACCTAGATTGAATTTGAAGGCTACAATTAGTAAAACGTAATCAATGAAGATGAGCATATACCACACAAGAAGGCACAGATTAGTATTTTTCAAATCCCTGGGATCTTAGAGAATATCTCACAGCTTACAGGAGAGGCTGACAATTGAGAGAAAAAATTGAATACTGATAAGAAAAGCTGGAATCAATTATGCAGCTATTTTTTGGTCAACCATTACAATTCATGCTGCTGATGGAGAATCAAAACCTGGAATGGTGGACTAGGAAATAAAAGAAGGCTGCTCCCTGTCTCCTGTACTGTTAAAAAATTATGCACAGGCAATAGCGAGAGAAACCTCAAATAAGAATGAAAGTTAGAGGGGCATCAAACATGGTACTCTGGTACTTGTCAACAGGACAGAAGAAGGTCTCCAGTATAAGGTTATTCATTTACTTAGGATAGCAAATGTTTTTAAAATGAAAGTAAAAGTGCCTAAAATGAAAGAAGTGATAACTCTAAGGAAAGAACATGGAACTGTAATTATATGTGTTGACAATCCAACAACTTAGGAAAAAAATATTTCAAATACACAAAATATGTCATATCTTAGAACAGAGACTGTATCAAAGAAATGAAGACAAAAATCACTTGGTAGAGCATTTTTCAAAAAGAAAGCAAAGGCTAATCTAAGGTAAGTATGACATGAAGCTGAAGAAAAGGACAGTAGAATCCTTAATATGCTTAATATGAAATATAATTCTGCATGGTACAGAAATATAGACCTCAGAGGTAAAAAATAAGAATCTCTTAGTAAGTTGTGCAATGTGGACCTGGAGTACAATAATGAATATAAATGGTAAAACATCAATGCAATGAAGAACGTTTATGTAAAATGGAAGGAAAGAGCTTATCAAAAGTAAAAGCGTGAAAAGAGCTTAATAAGACCTATATTGCAAGGAAGAAGTCTACTGAAAGATAAGACAAAAGAAAGGTATGAGGCTTTTTTTAAAATTTTAGATCAAGAGGAAAAAAGAGGATATATATGTTGGAGGACATGAAGGCTGGAAAAACTTACTACAGCATGAGCAATGATGAATGTCAGACAAAAGGTAAACTGGTCCACAAGACTGGACCTGCAAATAGGTGGAACATCAAAGATGACCAAAGTTATGGTTGTGAGCCATAATTTCTTGGTCTTTTTGCTTTTTCTGGGATAAGTGATGAATATGGATTGGCAAGGGAGGTGTTGGTAACACCTGAATGAAACCACCAAACTGGAGTCTTTTAGAGTATTCATATTGGTTGAACTTTATACGCAACACGCTTTTCTCTATCAACTGTCTAGGAATAAGGTGAGAGTATGTACCTCCACTCATACAAGTGATGGCAGCAGCATAGCATTGCTGTTGGTGTTCACTCCGGTTAACGCTTATACACAAGTATCAATTACTACCAGAGTTACACTTGGTTAGAGCTGCAGCAAAATTATCACCTGGTTTGAATAACTGAGCAGCACAGTCCTTTGAGAACATCTGATAAAATAATCTATGACTTCATGGGGTTGTCTCCTCCTGGGAAAGATGGATTTTCTTACCTGATAGGCTGATTTGTCAAAAGCTTACCATAGAAAACACTGTTTTTTCTACTTCTTCAGCCAAGAGAATCATTCCATTTCAGCTCTTCACTACAAACTTAGAAGTGTAAACATTATCAGTAAGTGAATGAGCGTGCTATCATAAAAAAATTCTAGATAATCAAAAGGCATTAACCCTGATTACAAGAAAACTACAATATTTACTAATCAAACTGTGGTATTAGCTATATATGTGAAGTAACATCTTAAATCACTTCATACACTCATATTCAACACTGACAAATTTTTAGAGTAAACACCATGGTGAATTTAGGAAATCCCAAACACTGGAAGGAGTTCACATAATCATGCATCACATACGACTAAAAGTATCACAAGCATATGAGCAAGGGGAGTCCAAAGGTCCCACACTTTCCTTCCCACCAATTGTCAAAAGAGTGTATCAACTTCATTATGTTAAAAGGATGCTGATGAATATGCGATGTGTAGATCAAAAGATATACATTAGTATACTAACATATAAAGCATGTGTCATAGTGATAGGCTACACGTATTCAATGCAAGCATAAAATACAGCTAATTTTACCTTTCATAAACTGTATACCATGTGTGAAAATGACATACTGTATGGGGCTGCTAACAATCAAACAACAAAACTTTCACAAAATTTGTCTTCCAAGGCAAAATTTCTTTTTGGGTAAAATATGATAGACATGGATTAAGAAATACTTCCACATGATATAAACTGAATAAGCATACTGATGTGTGAGTCAAACATTATCAAGCGTGGCAACATACTGCAAAAAAAAAAAAAGAGGACACACCTGATGCAGTATCCGTATCCGATTCTACCTCAGTATCATTTGTACCTGTGGATTCTGTTGAGGAATTTATTTTAGGCTTCATTATAAACTGCACTAGTAATCATGTTAAATACCTATTACAAATCTTTAAACATTTTTTCTATAAATGTAGGATTTGAAGTATGAAAAGCCATTTTGAAATTCTAATGGAGGCAGAGTTCTGTGAGCACTAACACAGCCCTTGCTCACAGAAGATAACATTTCATTTTAGCATCTAAATAGGGTGTATTCATCACGATTTCACTTTCATTAACAACCACAGTATCTACGAGGGTGGCAAATGTGCACTTATGGAGATCCTAACAACCATGCAGCAACCTGCCCTTGCCTATGATGTCACTGGCACAGAGGGTAAGTGGCACTTGACCAGCTGCCAACTCTCACCACTCTGCCTACATGTCTGTGCCTCAAGCTGGAAAAAAAACTTATAAATATAGAGGGAAAAGAAAGAATGAGAAAATATAACATTTCATTTTAGCATCTAAATAGGGTGTATTCATCACGATTTCCCTTTGATTAACAACCACAGTATCTATGAGGTTGGCAAATGTGCACTTATGGAGACTCCAACAACCATGCAGCAACCTGCCCTTGTTTATGATGTCCCTGACACAGGGTGTAAGTGGCACTTACCAGCTACCAACTCTCAATACTCACTACCTACAAGTCTGTGCCTCAAGCTGGAAAAAAATTAAAAAGAGAGGAAAAAGAAAGAATGAGAAAAATAAATGGATACTCATGGGTCTCTGCCTTGATAAGAGAAAATGTTTTCACACTTCTAAACCTACAATGTTCACCTATGGACAGAGCCCTGAGAGCATCAGTAAGCATACTCAACATGAGTTAGTGGAACCTTGTGAAACACTAAAGAAAACAAAATCTTAAAGAAAGAACCTGAACGTTAATATAAATTTGGCCTCTGAACTGGATCATTCTCTTCTAGAGGTGTTGGCAAGATTAAGGCAGCAGTGTCTAATAAAGATATTTTTCTAGAGCCCTCTACCTCTTATGCTAATCTCATCAGTAAGAGAATCCTTGGCCTTTAAATGTTGGAAGAATGCCTAATGTCAACCATGATTTGAAAAAATAAAGGGTCATCAAATTTTCTTTTTCCCATTATAACATGAAAAACATACATATAAAAGTAAAAGATATGTACAAAAAAGTGAGCTAACCTATCTTATATGGCCTTAGTATAGCACTGAAACATAAAGGAAGATCTTCTATAGGGATGGAGGAGGGGAATGTCTTATGTCTTATATGGCCATGGTACAGCATATGAGATCTAGGAAAGATGATATGCTATCTATATTTGACCTTGTCCTTACACATTATAGCTTGTAAATATAATATGGTAAACAGAGAAGAGGCAGTGAAAGTTTTGTGGAAGATGAAAGCCAGCAAGGTGGCAAGTTTGGATGGTATTGCTGTGGAATTTATTAAAAAGGGGGTGACTGTGTTGTTGACTGGTTGGTGAGGATATTCAATGTATGAAGGGTTCATGGTGAAATGTCTGAGGATTGGCGGAATGCATGTATGGTGCCACTGTACAAAGGCAAAGGGGATAAAGGTGAGTGTTCAAATTACAGAGGCATAAGTTTGTGGAGTATTCCTGGGAAATTATATGGGAGGGTATTGATCGAGAGGGTCAAGGCATGTAGAGAGCACCATATTGGGGAGGAGCAGTGTGGTTTCAGAAGTGGTAGAGGATGTGTGGATCAGGTGATTGCTTTGAAGAATGTATGTGAGAAATACTTAGACAAGCAGATGGATTTGTATGTACCTTTTATGGATCTGGAGAAGGCATATGATAAGAGTTGATAGAGATGCTTTGTGGAAGGTATTATGAGTATATGGTGTGGGAGGTAAGTTGCTAGAAGCAGTGAAAAGTTTTTATCGAGGCTGTAAGGCGTGTGCATGAGTAGGAAGACAGGAAAGCGATTGGTTCCAAGTGTATGTCAGTTTGCAGCAGGTGTGTGTGATGTCTCCATTGCTGTTTAATTTGTTTATGGATGGGGTTGTTAGGGAGGTGAATGCAAGAGTTTTGGAGAAAGGGGCAAGTATGAAGTCTGTTGTGGATGAGAGGGCTTGGGAAGTGAGTCAGTTGTTGTTCACTGATGATACAGCGCTTGTGGCTGATTCGGGTGAGAAACTGCAGAAGTTGGTGACTGAGTTTGGTAAAGTGTGTGAAAGAAGAAAGCTGAGAGTACATGTGAATAATTACAAGGTTATTAGGTTCAGTAGGGTTGAGGGACAAGTAAGTTGGGAGGTAAGTTTAAATGGAGAAAAACTGGAGGAAGTGAAGTGTTTTAGATATCTGGGAGTGGATTTGGCAGCGGATGGAACCATGGAAGCGGAAGTGAATCACAGGGTGTGGGAGGGGGCAAAGGTTCTGGGAGCACTGAAGAAGTGTGGAAGGCGAGAACATTATCTCGGAGAGCGAAAATGAGTATGATTGAAGGAATAGTGGTTCCAACAATGTTATATGGTTGTGAGGCATGGGTGATTGATAGGGTTATGTGGAGGAGGGTGGAAGTGTTGGAAATGAGATGTTTGAGAACAATATGTGATGTGAGGTGGTTTAACTGAGTAAGTAATGAAAGGGTAAGAGAGATGTGTGGTAATAAAAAGAGTGTGGTTGAGAGAGCAGAAGAGGGTGTATTGAAATGGTTTGGTCACATAAAGATTGACAAAGAGGATATATGTGTCAGAGGTGGAGGGAACGAGAAGTGAGAGATCAAATTGGAGGTGGAAGGATGGAGTGAAAAAGATTTTGAGCGATTGGGGCCTAAACATACAGGAGGGTGAAAGGCGTGCAAGGAATAGAGTGAACTGGAACGATGTGGTATACCGGGGTCGACGTGCTGTCATTGGATTGAACCAGGGCATGTGAAGCATCTGGGGTAAACCATGGAAAGGTCTGCGGGGCTTGGATGTGGAAAGGGAGCTGTGGTTTTGGAGGGATGTCCAATCACTATCTTGTGGAGGTGAAGGTGAAGATTTGTAGTGGTTTCCAGAAAATATGAGAGAATGTTGGGGAGAAGAGAGTAGTGGGAGTAAGTGAGCTTGGAAAAAAGAAAGTAACAGGAAAGATTGAGTGCAGAATGGCAAAGGGTGAGCGCAAATGACGTAAGGTGAGTGGGGGAGGAATGAGATGTATTCAGGGAAGCAGTGATAGTTTGTGCAAAAGATGCATGTGGTATGAGAAAGGTGGGAAGTGGGCAGATTAGAAAGGGTAGTGAATGGTGGGATGAAGAAGTAAAATTGTTAGTGATAGAGAAGAGAGAGGCGTCTGGATGAGTTTTGCAGGGAATTAGTTCAAATGACTGGGAGATGTATAAAAGAAAGTGGGAGGAGATTAAGAGAAAGGTGCAAGAGGTGAGAAAGAGGGCAAATGAGAGTTGGAGTGAGAGAGTATCATTAAATTTTAGTTAGAATAAAAAGATGTTTTGGAAGGAGGTAAATAAAGTGCATAAGACGAGAGAACAAATGAGAACATTGGTAAAGGGGGCGAATGGGAAGGTAATAACAAGTAGTGATGATGTGAGAGGGAGATGGAGTGAATTTTTGAAGGTTTATTGAATGTGTTTGATGATAGAGTGGCAGATACAGGATATTTTGGTCGGGGTGGTGTGCGAAGTGAGAGGGTCAGGGAGAATGGTTTGGTGAACAGAGAAGTAGTGAAAGCCTTGTGAAAGATGAAAAGCATGAGGCAGCAGGTTTGGATGGTATTGCAGTGGAATCTATAAGAAAATGGGGTGACTGTGTCATTGATTGATTGGTAAGGATATTCATAAGAAAAGGGGGTGCTGTGTCATTGATTGGTTGGTAAGGATATTCAATGTATGTACAGATCATGGTGAAGTGCCAGAGGATTGGCAGAATGCATGCATAATGCCATTGTACAAAGGCAAAGGGGATAAGATTGAGTGTTCAAATTATGAAAGGGTGGATAGAGATGCTTTGTAGGAGGTGAGTTGCTAGCAGTGAAAAGTTTTTACCAAGGATGTAAGGCATGTGTATGAGTAGGGAGAGAGGAGAGTGATTGGTTCCCAGTGATTGTCAGCTTGTGGCAGGGGCATGTGATGTCTCATGGTTGTTTAACTTGTTCATGGATGGGGTGGTTAGGGAGGGGAATGCAAGAGTTTCGGAGAGAGGGGCAAGTATGCAGTCTGTTGAGGATGAGATCGCTTGGGAAGTGAGTCAGTTGTTGTTCGCTGATGATAGAGCACTGGTGGCTGATTCGGGTAAAAAACGGCAGAAGTTCGTGACTGAGTTTGGTAAAGTGTGTGAAAGAAGAAAGCTGAGAGTAAATGTGAATTACAGCAAGGTTATTAGGTTCAGTAGGACTGAGGGACAAGTTAATTGGGAGGTGAGTTTGAATGAAGAAAAACTGGAGAGAGTGAAGTGTTTCAGATGTCTAGGAGTGGATTTAGTAGCAGATGGAACCATGGAAGTGGAGGTGAGTCACTGGGTGGGGGAAGGAGAAAAGATTCTGGGAGCATTGAAGAATGTGTGGAAGGCAAGAACGTTATCACAGAGAGCAAATATGGGTATGTTTGAAGGAATAGTGGTTCCAACAATGTTATATGGTTGTGAGGCATGGGCTATAGATAGGGTTGTGCGGAGGGGGTGGATATGCTGGAAATGAGATGTTTGAGGACAATATGTGGAGTGAGGGGGTTTGATTAAGTAATGAAAGGGTAAGAGAAATGTGTGGTAATAAAAGGAGGGTGGTTGAGAGAGCAGAAGAGGGTGTGTTGAAATGGTTTGGACTCATGGGGAGAATGAGTGAGGAAAAATTGACAGAGAGGATGTATGTGTCAGAGGTGGAGGGAAGAAGGAAAAGCAGGAGACCAAATTGAAGGTGGAGGAATGGAGTGAAAGAGATTTTGAGCAATCAGGGCCTGAACATACAGAAGGGTGAAAGGTGTGCAAGAAATAGAGTGAATTGGAACATTGTGGTATACTGGGGTCAATGTGCTGTCAATGGATTGAACCAGGGCATATATGTATATTATACATGACAGCTAGAGACTGTGTGAACAAATGTGGCCTTTGTTGTCTTTTCCTAGCGCTACCTCGCACGTATGCGGGGGGAGGGGGGTGTCATTTCATGTGTGGCAGGATGGCAATGGGAATGAATAAAGGCAGCAATTATGTATTATGTACATGTGTATATATGTATATGTCTGTGTATGTATATATATGTATACACTGAAATGTATAGGTATGTATGGCACGGGAGACAGTGACAAAGTATGATGAATATAAAATAAGCATTATTTATTGAAATTTATTTTACTTTGTCGCTGTCTCCCGCGTTAGCAAGGTAGCGCAAGGAAACAGACGAAAGAATGGCCCAACCCACCCACATACACATGTATATACATACACATCCACACACGTAAAATAAACATACCTATACATCTCAATGTATACATATATATATACACACACAGACATATACATATATGCACAGGTACATAATTCATACTGTCTGCCTTTATTCATTCCCATCGCCACCCCGCCACACATGAAATAACAACCCCCTCCCCCCACATGTGCGCGAGGTAGCGCTAGGAAAAGACAACAAAGGCCACATTCGTTCACACTCGTCTCTAGCTGTCATGTAAAATTCACTCTATTCCTTGCATGCCTTTCACCCTCCTCCATGTTCAGGCCCCGATCACTCAAAATCTTTTTCACTCCGTCTTTCCACCTTCAATTTGGTCTCCCACTTCTCCTCGTTCCCTCCACCTCTGACACATATATCCTGTAGTTTTGGTGCATTATTGCATGACAGCTAGAGACTGAGTGTGAACGAATGTGGCCTTTGTTGTCTTTTCCTAGCGCTACCTCGCGCACATGTGGGGGGAGGGGGTTGTTATTTCATGTGTGGCGGGGTGGCGATGGGAATGAATAAAGGCAGACAGTATGAATTATGTACATGTGTATACATGTATATGTCCGTGTGTACAGTATATATATATGTATACGTTGAGATGTATAGGTATGTATATTTGCATGTGTGGACGTGTATTTGTATACATGTGTATGTGGGTGGGTTGGGCCATTCTTTTGTCTGTTTCCTTGCGCTACCTCGCTAACGCAGGAGACAGCGACAAAGCAAAATAAAATAATAGATAGATATATTTTTTTTTTTTTTTCATACTATTTGCCATTTCCCGCGTTAGCAAGGTAGCGTTAAGAACATAGAACTGGGCCTTAGAGGGAATATCCTCACCTGACCCCCTTCTCTGTTCCTTCTTTTGGAAAATTAAAAAAAACAAGAAAGGGGAGGATTTCCAGCCACCCGCTCCCTCCCCTTTTAGTCGCCTTCTACGACACGCAGGGAATACGTGGGAAGTATTCTTTCTCCCCTATCCCCAGGGATAATGATAAATATATATATATATATATATATTTTTTTTTTTTTTTTTTTTATACTTTGTCGCTGTCTCCCGCGTTTGCGAGGTAGCGCAAGGAAACAGACGAAAGAAATGGCCCAACCCCCCCCCCCCATACACATGTACATACACACGTCCACACACGCAAATATACATACCTACACAGCTTTCCATGGTTTACCCCAGACGCTTCACATGCCTTGATTCACTCCACTGACAGCACGTCAACCCCTGTATACCACATCGCTCCAATTCACTCTATTCCTTGCCCTCCTTACACCCTCCTGCATGTTCAGGCCCCGATCACACAAAATCTTTTTCACTCCATCTTTCCACCTCCAATTTGGTCTCCCTCTTCTCCTCGTTCCCTCCACCTCCGACACATATATCCTCTTGGTCAATCTTTCCTCACTCATTCTCTCCATGTGACCAAACCATTTCAAAACACCCTCTTCTGCTCTCTCAACCACGCTCTTTTTATTTCCACACATCTCTCTTACCCTTACGTTACTTACTCGATCAAACCACCTCACACCACACATTGTCCTCAAACATCTCATTTCCAGCACATCCATCCTCCTGCGCACAACTCTATCCATAGCCCACGCCTCGCAACCATACAACATTGTTGGAACCACTATTCCTTCAAACATACCCATTTTTGCTTTCCGAGATACTGTTCTCGACTTCCACACATTTTTCAAGGCTCCCAAAATTTTCGCCCCCTCCCCCACCCTATGATCCACTTCCGCTTCCATGGTTCCATCCGCTGACAGATCCACTCCCAGATATCTAAAACACTTCACTTCCTCCAGTTTTTCTCCATTCAAACTCACCTCCCAATTGACTTGACCCTCAACCCTACTGTACCTAATAACCTTGCTCTTATTCACATTTACTCTTAACTTTCTTCTTCCACACACTTTACCAAACTCAGTCACCATATATATATATATATATATATATATATATATATATATATATATATAGCATGGGAAGGAGTAGCAATACTCCTGAAACAGGACTTGTGGGAGTATGTGATAGAATGTAAGAAAGTAAATTCTCGATTAATATGGGTAAAACTGAAAGTTGATGGAGAGAGATGGGTGATTATTGGTGCATATGCACCTGGGCATGAGAAGAAAGATCATGAGAGGCAAGTGTTTTGGGAGCAGTTGAATGAGTGTGTTAGTGGATTTGATGCACGAGACCTGGTTATAGTGATGGGTGATTTGAATGTAAAGGTGAGTAATGTGGCAGTTGAGGGAATAATTGGTATACATGGGGTGTTTAGTGTTGTAAATGGAAATGGTGAAGAGCTTGTAGATTTATGTGCTGAAAAAGGACTGATGATTGGGAATACCTGGTTTAAAAAGCGAGATATACATAAGTATACTTATGTAAGTAGGAGAGATGGCCAGAGAGCGTTATTGGATTACGTGTTAATTGACAGGCACGCAAAAGAGAGACTTTTGGATGTTAATGTGCTGAGAGGTGCAACTGGAGGGATGTCTGATCATTATCTTGTGGAGGCTAAGGTGAAGATTTGTATGGGTTTTCAGAAAAGAAGAGTGAATGTTGGGGTGAAGAGGGTGGTGAGAGTAAGTGAGCTTGGGAAGGAGACTTGTGTGAGGAAGTACCAAGAGAGACTGAGTACAGAATGGAAAAAGGTGAGAACAATGGAAGTAAGGGGAGTGGGGGAGGAATGGGATGTATTTAGGGAATCAGTGATGGATTGCGCAAAAGATGCTTGTGGCATGAGAAGAGTGGGAGGTGGGTTGATTAGAAAGGGTAGTGAGTGGTGGGATGAAGAAGTAAGAGTATTAGTGAAAGAGAAGAGAGAGGCATTTGGACGATTTTTGCAGGGAAAAAATGAAATTGAGTGGGAGATGTATAAAAGAAAGAGACAGGAGGTCAAGAGAAAGGTGCAAGAGGTGAAAAAAAGGGCAAATGAGAGTTGGGGTGAGAGAGTATCATTAAATTTTAGGGAGAATGAAAAGATGTTCTGGAAGGAGGTAAATAAAGTGCGTAAGACAAGGGAGCAAATGGGAACTTCAGTGAAGGGCGCAAATGGGGAGGTGATAACAAGTAGTGGTGATGTGAGAAGGAGATGGAGTGAGTATTTTGAAGGTTTGTTGAATGTGTTTGATGATAGAGTGGCAGATATAGGGTGGTTTGGTCGAGGTGGTGTGCAAAGTGAGAGGGTTAGGGAAAATGATTTGGTAAACAGAGAAGAGGTAGTAAAAGCTTTGCGGAAGATGAAAGCCGGCAAGGCAGCAGGTTTGGATGGTATTGCAGTGGAATTTATTAAAAAAGAGGGTGACTGTATTGTTGACTGGTTGGTAAGGTTAATAATGTCTGTATGACTCATGGTGAGGTGCCTGAGGATTGGCGGAATGCGTGCATAGTGCCATTGTACAAAGGCAAAGGGGATAAGAGTGAGTGCTCAAATTACAGAGGTATAAGTTTGTTGAGTATTCCTGGTAAATTATATGGGAGGATATTGATTGAGAGGGTGAAGGCATGTACAGAGCATCAGATTGGGGAAGAGCAGTGTGGTTTCAGAAGTGGTAGAGGATGTGTGGATCAGGTGTTTGCTTTGAAGAATGTATGTGAGAAATACTTAGAAAAGCAAATGGATTTGTATGTAGCATTTATGGATCTGGAGAAGGCATATGATAGAGTTGATAGAGATGCTCTGTGGAAGGTATTAAGAATATATGGTGTGGGAGGCAAGTTGTTAGAAGCAGTGAAAAGTTTTTATCGAGGATGTAAGGCATGTGTACGTGTAGGAAGAGAGGAAAGTGATTGGTTCTCAGTGAATGTAGGTTTGCGGCAGGGGTGTGTGATGTCTCCATGGTTGTTTAATTTGTTTATGGATGGGGTTGTTAGGGAGGTGAATGCAAGAGTTTTGGAAAGAGGGGCAAGTATGAAGTCTGTTGGGGATGAGAGAGCTTGGGAAGTGAGTCAGTTGTTGTTCGCTGATGATACAGCGCTGGTGGCTGATTCATGTGAGAAACTGCAGAAGCTGGTGACTGAGTTTGGTAAAGTGTGTGAAAGAAGAAAGTCAAGAGTAAATGTGAATAAGAGCAAGGTTATTAGGTACAGTAGGGTTGAGGGTCAAGTCAATTGGGAGGTGAGTTTGAATGGAGAAAAACTGGAGGAAGTGAAGTGTTTTAGATATCTGGGAGTGGATCTGGCAGCGGATGGAACCATGGAAGCAGAAGTGGATCATAGGGTGGGGGAGGGGGCGAAAATTCTGGGGGCCTTGAAGAATGTGTGGAAGTCGAGAACATTATCTCGGAAAGCAAAAATGGGTATGTTTGAAGGAATAGTGGTTCCAACAATGTTGTATGGTTGCGAGGCGTGGGCTATGGACAGAGTTGTGCGCAGGAGGATGGATGTGCTGGAAATGAGATGTTTGAGGACAATGTGTGGTGTGAGGTGGTTTGATCGAGTAAGTAACGTAAGGGTAAGAGAGATGTGTGGAAATAAAAAGAGCGTGGTTGAGAGAGCAGAAGAGGGTGTTTTGAAATGGTTCGGGCACATGGAGAGAATGAGTGAGGAAAGATTGACCAAGAGAACATATGTGTCGGAGGTGGAGGGAACGAGGAGAAGAGGGAGACCAAATTGGAGGTGGAAAGATGGAGTGAAAAAGATTTTGTGTGATCGGGGCCTGAACATGCAGGAGGGTGAAAGGAGGGCAAGGAATAGAGTGAATTGGAGCGATGTGGTATACCGGGGTTGACGTGCTGTCAGTGGATTGAATCAAGGCATGTGAAGCGTCTGGGGTAAACCATGGAAAGCTGTGTAGGTATGTATATATGTGTGTGTGGATGTATGTATATACATGTGTATGGGGGTGGGTTGGGCCATTTCTTTCGTCTGTTTCCTTGCGCTACCTCGCAAACGCGGGAAACAGCGACAAAAAAAAAAAATATATATATATATATATATATATATATATATATATATATATATATATATATATATATGAAGTGCCTGATGGATTGGCGGAATGCATGCATAAAGCCATTGTATGAAGGGAAAGGGGATAAAGGTGAGTGTTCAAATTACAGAGGAACAAGTTTGTTGAGTATTCCTGGGAAATTATATGGGAGGGTACTGATTGAGAAAGTAAAGACATGTACAAAGCATCAGACTGGGCAAGAGCAGTGTGGTTTCAGCAGTGGTAGAGGATGTGTGGATCAGGTGTTTGCTTTGAAGAAGTTTATGTGAGAAATACTTGAAAAAACAGATGGATTTGTATGTAGTATTTATGGATCTGGAAAAGGCATATGATAGGGTTGATAGGGATACTTTGTGTAAGGTTTTAAAAGACTATGGTGTGGGAGGTAAGTTGCTTGAAGCAATGAAAAGTTTTTACCAAGGATGGAAGGTATGTGTATGAATAGGAAGAGAGGAGAGTGACTGGTTCCTGGTGAATGTTGGTTTGCGGGAAGGGTGAGTGATGTCCCCATGGTTGTTTAATTTGTTTATGGATGGGGAGGTTAAGGAGGTGAATGTAAGAGTTTTGGAGAGAGGGGCAAGTATGCAGTCTGTTGTAGATGAGAGGCCATGGGAAGTGAGTCAGTTGTTGTCCGCTGATGATACATCGCTGGTGGCTGATTTGGGTGAGAAACTACAAAAGTTGTTGACTGAATTTGGTAAAAAGTGTGAAAGGAGAAAGTTGAGAGTAAATGTGAATAAGAACAAAGTTATTAGGTTCAGTAAGGTTGAAGGACAAATTAATTGGGAGGTAAGCTGAATGGAGAAAAACTGGAGGAAGTGAAGTGTTTTAGATATCTGGAAGTGGACTGAGCAGCAGATGGAAACATGAAAGCGGAAGTGAGTCATAGGGTGGGGGAAGGGGGCGAAGGTTCTGGGAGCATTGAAGAATGTTTGGAAGGTGAGAACATTATATCGGAGAGCAAAAATGGGTACGTTTGAAGGAATAGTAGTTCCAACAATGTTATATGGTTGCGAGGCATGGACTATAGATATGGTTGTATGGAGGAGGGTGGATGTGTTGAAAATGAAATGTCTGATGACAATATGTGGTGTGAGGTGGTTTGATCAAGTAAGTAATGAAAGGGTAAGAATGATGTGTGGTAATAAAAAGACTATGGTTGACAGAGCAGAAGAGGGTGTGTTGAAAATGTTTGGACACATGGAGAGAATGAGTGAGGAAAGATTGACATAGAGGATATATGTGTCAGAGGTGGAGGGAACAGGGAAATGTGGATCTTTCTGTTAGACTTAAGCAACATATATATAGTACAAGAACAGGACAAGAATCAAATAACTTGTTTAATCATGTTAAAAATTATGATCACTGTACTGATTAGAGTACTGCCATCTCAATTATTAACTCTAAATCCTGTACCATGAGAAATTTCATTGAATGTTCTATTATTAAATGCATAAAGAATTGTGACATTAACATTAGTTAAGGCCTATGCAAATAGGATAGCTTTATTGTTGATCAAATTTGTAAGCAATTCCTTTTCTTGTCCACATAATTCATTTTATGATAGGCATGTTGCCAGACTTGAACACACTTGACTTCCATTTGGGTAGTCATTTGTTCATCAAATGGCATCCTAGCTACATCTCTTTGTTGTATATCAACTGACTGTTATATATCTCTCTTGCATCTCCCCTGATGATGCGAATATGTTCCATTTCGGTGCATTACACATGACAGCTAGAGACTGAGTGTGAACGAATGTGACCTTTTTGTCTGTTTTCCTGGCACTACCTCGCTAAAGCAGGGGGTAGCGATGCTGTTTCCTGTGGGTCAGGGTAGTGACAGGAATGGATGAAGGCAAGGAAGTGTGTATATGTATGTCTGTGTATGTATATGTATGTATATGTGTATGAGTGGATGGGCCATTCTTCATCTGTTTCCTGGTGCTACCTCGTTGATGCAGGAAGCAGCGATTATTTATATATTTTTTTTTATTATTTTGCTTTGTCGCTGTCTCCCGCATTTGCGAGGTAGCGCAAGGAAACAGACGAAAGAAATGGCCCAACCCACCCCCATACACATGTATATACATACATGTCCACACACGCAAATATACATACCTATACATCTCAATGTACACATATATAGACACACACAGACACATACATATATACACATGCACACAATTCACACTGTCTGCCTTTATTCATTCCCATCACCACCTCGCCACACATGGAATAACATCCCCCTCCCCCCCTCGATCAAACCACCTCACACCACACATTGTCCTCAAACATCTCATTTCCAGCACATCCACCCTCCTTCGCACAACTCTATCCATAGCCCACGCCTCGCAACCATACAACATTGTTGGAACCACTATTCCTTCAAACATACCCATTTTTGCTTTCCGAGATAATGTTCTCGACTTCCAAACATTCTTCAAGGCTCCCAGGATTTTTGCCCCCTCCCCCACCCTATGATTCACTTCCACTTCCATGGTTCCATCCGCTGCCAGATCCACTCCCACATATCTAAAACACTTTACTTCCTCCAGTTTTTCTCCATTCAAACTTACCTCCCAATTGACTTGACCCTCAAGCCTACTGTACCTAATAACCTTGCTCTTATTCACATTTACTCTTAACTTTCTTCTTTCACACACTTTACCAAACTCAGTCACCAGCTTCTGCAGTTTCTCACATGAATCAGCCACCAGCGCTGTATCATCAGCGAACAACTGACTCACTTCCCAAGCTCTCTCATCCACAACAGACTTCATACTTGCCCCTCTTTCCAAAACTCTTGCATTCACCTCCCTAACAACCCCATCCATAAACAAATTAAACAACCATGGAGACATCACACACCCCTGCCGCAAACCTACATTCACTGAGAACCAATCACCTATCTATCTATGTCTCTAAAGCCTCATCAAGGGGGTAGCCACAGCACAAGAGTCTCCACTTACCCCTGTCCTTACATGCCTCCCTTGCATATACCATTCCATGCATTCTTCCACCATTTCTTTCACTTCTGTATTCTTCCACTGTATTTCATGTCACAGGTGGTCCTCCTCTAACATCAACCCCTTTAACTGTATCATCATACACTCTTCTCCTTATAAACTCCCAGTCTTGCATTCTTTCCATTTGCCCAAACCACCTCAAAGTATTATGTTTCACCCACTCTAGCATTCTACAATTCATTCCTTTTGCACTCCCTGGCATACCGCATCACTCATACACCCCTTCATTTCTTTCTTCATTCCATCCAGTCATAATACACACTCCTCTCAAATAGCTCATTCCTACAGTCTGGGTATCTGACATCTGTGAATCATTCCATGTCCATATTCGGCTGCATAGGTCAGGGTTGGGAAGACTATGCAGTCCCTTAATCCTTTCTACACTTCCACACTTATACCTATACCTTTCATTATTCTATTAAGGGACCCAATGACTTTTCTACCTGTACTGCTCTCTTTTATCTCTCCTTCAATATCACCAGGCTTACCCAAGACAGCTCCTAAATACTTAAATTCTCACACCTCTTCCAGTGTCTATCCCTTCATATCTATAATAGTTTATGACACCTTTTATTCAAAAGGATTTTGCAAAATCTATATTTTCATTCTGTTTCCTTTCAAACACCATTACTGTACTTTTATTTGCATTTACCCTCAAATGCCTATGCTTACACACATCATAAAACACACAACCTTCAGCAAATCCTTTCTACTCTCAGCATACAACACAAAATCATCCACAACAGGGTTGTCACTTGCCACCATACCTAATGAGCATACTCCATCTCTACAACCCCTTTCCCTAATTTTGCTTTCACCCCTATTATCACTCCACCCATAAATACATCAAAAAGCCACGGTGACATCACACAGCCCTGCCTCACACCCACATATATAACGAAACTTTCACTCAACTCTCCATCCACTTTTAGACATGCATTCATTCCTCTACAGAAGTCTTTCACCCCATCCAACAGTTGTCCCTCTACCCAATAAGTCCTTAACTCATCCCATGACATATTCCACTCAACTCTGTCATATATTTTCTTCAGATCCATAAAAGCTGAATAAAACTTCTTTCACTAAATACTTTTCACAGTCATTCTCTCTACAAAAATCTGATCCATACATTCCCTAACTTTCCTAAAACCCCCTTGATCATTACTTATTGCAAATTCAGTCACTTCCATCACTGTATCCATAAATATTCTTGCATACACTTTTCCTGGTATACTTAACAGACTTATTCCCCTACATTTGCTGCATATATCCACAGCATCTTTTTCCTTAGAATAAAGGAATAATAGCTTTCTCCCAATCCCCAGGCACAATGTTCTGTTTCCATGCTGAATCACATATCAAATGTATCCACTCTATCACACTTTCTCCTGCATGATTCAACAGCTAAGCCATAATTCCATCCATTCCTAGTACCTTTCCTGATGCCCTTTTTCCTCCCTTCTTATTTTAGGTTCATGTACTTGTACCCTATTCCTTCCAGCCTCCATACCCCTGCATGTAACAAATGCACTTCATCATCTTCCACATTCATCAGTTCTTCAAAATACTCTTTCCATCTTACTTTTACTTCCAAATTGTGATTCAGCAACTACCCTTCCTTACCTGTCACATTAACATTTCCACTCTTACATCCACTTCTTTCCTTTTTCACTTTCTTCCAGTACAATTTCTTGTTTCCCCTAAGTTTTTCAGTCAATTTTCTTCTGAAATTTTCATCAACTCTTTCATTACTTTCCTCTAAGAATTCTGGTTACACATCTATTCTTCCCTCCTCCTTTGCTAAACTTCCACTGATTCATTCATTTTTTATTCCTAGATCTCACAACCTTGTATCCAACTACTAATTCTACAACATTTAACAGTCTTTCTCTAAGCATTTTAAATACATCATTCACAAATGACTGGATCCCTACATTCAATGCACTTTCACCTAAATGTATGATCAGCTTCCTTTTATACTCCTCACTGCATTCTTTTTAATTCATATTCTTGCTTGCCAATAATTTCAACTGTCCATTTCTCCTTACATCATACCTCCACTTCTCCATGGTCCTCACCCGCATAAGAAATGCAAAATGGTCATCAGAGTCTCTAAAGAATCTTTTCACAAGTCTGGCATCTAGCATAGCCTTTCTCAACCTTCCATTCTTTGCTACAGTCAATCAATCTCTCGTTTTTATCTTCCATCATTTCTCATCCATGTATACCTGAGGATTATCCTGTGCTGAAAAAAGGTGTTTGCAAGGAATAACCTGTTCTCAGCACAGACATCAAAAAGATAACTTCCATTCTTATTCACTCCAGGTTCTTCTCATTTCCAAATTTCATCGCATCCTACCTTTGCATTCATGAAACACCCATTACAACCACCTTTCTCTACTTCTCAAGAACCCCATTTCCCAATTTCATCACATCCTACCTCTGCATTCATGAAACATCCATTACAACCACCTTTCTCTCCTTCTCAAAACTATCTATATAGTCATTCAAAGTTCTTCAGAAATGCTTCATTTCATACTTACCTCACACAGTTGTCATATTCACAAGTGCATGTACATATACTCAAGCAAACTTCACAATTCCAGTCTTTCCTTTCACCTACACTACTCTGGATCCATTCCATCCATGCTCTGTAACACCAACTCATAGTCTCATTGATAGCACAATTACATGTCCTCCTATCTCTCTTCCCTGATAATCATTCATTCCTGTCCATACCACTCCTCTTTCCACAACCAACTACTGCAATTTTACACTTGAATCAGCTACTAAAGATGCATCATCAGCAAACCATAACTGACTCACTTCCCAGGCCCTCTCATTCCCTACAGACTACATGCTTACTCCTCTCCCCAGGTCTTTTGCATTTACCTCCTTCACCACCCCATCCATAAACAAGTTAAACAACCATGGTGACATCACACACACCCATACCACAGATCAGTCTTCACTTGGAGCCATGCATTCCCCTCTCTTCCTACTCGTACACGTGCCTTACTTTCTTAATAAACCTTCTTACTGCTTATAACAGCTTTCCTCCCATGCTGTATATTCTTGAAACCTTCCAAGAGGCATCTCTATCAACCCTATCATAAGCTTTCTCCAGATTCATAAATGCTATATACAAATCCATCAGTTTTCTAACTATTTTTCACACATTCTGCAAAGCAAACATCTGATCTACACATCCTTTACCACTTGTAAAACCATTATTCATCCCCAATCTGATGTTCTGTACATGTCTTCACCCTCTCAATCAATAACCTCCCATACAACTTAACAAGAATACTCAACAAACTTATACCTCTGTAGTTTGAACATTCACCTTTATCCCCCTTGCTTTTATACAATGGCACTATAGAAGTATTCTGTCAATTCTCAGGTACCTCACCATAACCCATACATACATTACCAATCTCAACAAACCTATTAAGAATACAGTCATCACCTTTCTTAACAAATTTAATAGCAATACCATCCACTCCAGCTGCCTTTCCAAAATTTCATCAGGTATGAGGCTTTCATGAGTTCTCTCTTCATCAAACCACTTTGCATTCCACCCTGACCTAATCACCCTACATCTACCATCCCTTCATCAAAGACATTCAAAGTTCTTCAAATGCTCACCCAATCTTCTCACTTCATTACCTATTACCACTTTCCCAAACTGCCCCTCACTGTTGTACCCATTTGTTCTGTTTTTCATGTGCTGTTAATCTCCTTCCAAAAACATCTCATACTCCTTAAATTTTACTGATAATTGCTAACCCCAATTCCCATTTGCCCTATTCTTCAATCCCTGCACCTTCCTCTTGACCTCCTGCCACTCTCATATACATTTCCCAATCATTTGCACTCCTTCCATGTAAGTACTGCCCATATACCTACCTTTTGTCTTTCACTAACAATTTTACTTTGTCATTCCACCACTCACTACCACTTCTAAATTGCCCACCTCCCACCTTACACATGCCACACATCTCTTACAATGCCAGCCCTGCTTCCCTAAACACCTACCATTCCTCATCCACTCCCTCTGTTTACACTCTTTGTATACACTCACCTTTTGCCATTTTACATATAATCTTTCCTAGCATTTCTTCACACAAGTCTCTTTTTCAGGCTCTCTCCTCTCACCACTATCTTCTCACCCATAACATTTCCTTTTTTCTATCTTCTACAAATCTTCACCATGGCCTCAACAAGGCAATGATAAGACATCCTACCAGATGCCCCTCTCAGCACATTCACATCAAAAGTCCAAAAGCCTTTCTATTATCTATAATCCAGTAATACCAGCTATCCATCTTTCCTACTCACACACATCTTATCAAACCAAGTATTCCCAAACACTATTCCTTTTTTAGGACTACAACTCCATTAGGTGTTCACCATTTCTATGGTGAATATACTAGGCCCCCAATTATACCCTTAACTGCCATATCACTTACCTTTGCATTTCAATCAACCATCACTAACACCCAGTCTCTTGTATCAAAACTGCTGACACACTCACTCAGCTGCTCTCAAAACACTTGCCTTTCATGAACTTTCTTCTCAAGGCCAGGTGCGTAAGCAGTAATAACCACTGACATCTTGCAATCCAATTTCATTTTCACCCTCATGAGTCTAGAGCTCTCTTCCTTACATTCTTTTATATGCACCCACAACTCCTAATTCAAGAGTAGTGCTACCCCTTCCTTAGCTCTTGCCCTCTCACCAACTCCTGACTCTTCCAAAGACATTTCCAAACCATTCTTCCCCTTCATCTGTACACTCTGTTTCATTCACAGCCAAAAAAAAGGTCTCTTTCCTTAAACATACTACCTATCTCTCCTTTATTCTCATCTTGGTTACATCAAAACCTATTCTGACACCCCAGCCTGAACCTTCAAGGAGGATGAGCACTTCCCACTTGACTCTTTCTGTTCCATCTTTTAGAAACTGAAATACAAGAAGGGTTGGGGGGTTGGTAACCAGCCCCCTGCTCCCAACCCCTTTAGTTGCCTCATAGGACATGCAAGAAATACAGAGGTAGGAGTCTTTCTCCCCTATCCCAGGGATATATGAAAATATCTACATTTCTTTATATTTCCTTTCTTCCTATTAAAAAAACAGTATTTTGGGGATACATAAAATATAAATATTGCAATTCCTGTAAATACACCATTCTGATATAGTTTCATCCACTTATAGCTAGTTAATACCATAAGTTTCCCTTACCTCCAAAGTTTTTCCTAACAAATGCCTGGAAGTATATCTTTCCACGAGTCATGTTAAGCCTTTCTTGTTTATAGTCCCTGCGAGTTGAGTTGTTGGTTAGAGCAGTTAATTCTTCTAGGCTTAGATCTTTTCCAACAATCATGTGACGTTCCAGAATATATCGAACCTGAAAACAAAAATGAAAACTTTACAGTGTAATCAGAGGTATGTTTAGGCTTGCACAGTTATTCTATAGTCCACCTAACAATATTCTAACACAATGTGGTATGTTTTGTATGAGAAATTATGATAAATCAAGATAACTGCTGCAAATCAAAAAGAAGGCTAAAAGCGATTGTTCCAATGATATTTTTTCTGAAGGTAATATAGCTTGAAGGGCATATGCTATCCTGAACAAGAATAAGTCTCTTTAGTAGAGCTGGAAAGGTGTATGGTCAGACACTGACTGATCATGTTAATAAGATCAGCATACCTATTGCATGTGGAGAACATGGTGGATTTAAGAGAGGAAAAATGTGATCAGATATTTGCACTTCAAGTTAAAGACAAAGTTCTGAATAAAATGAATACGGTGCATGCAACATTTACATATTGAGAAAAGGCACATGTTAAAGTGAGCTAAAAAGCACTGACTATAAAATGCACATGGTAGACTTCAAAATCCAATTAAGAGCTTCTAAGGAAGCGGTGTATCTGTGTAAGCTGTGGTAAGCGTGGGTGATTCAAAATTAGTGTGGAAGAACATCAAGGTTGTGTGACATCACCATCTAATCACTCTATGGATGAGCATTATGAAAGATAAGAGCAAAGTGTAGTAATTGTGGTGTAATACTCTACTGTGGAAAAAGAATCAAAAGTTATGTAGCTGCTTTATAATGATGAACAACTTCTTAAATCAGAAGAAGAATTGGAAAGAGTAGGGGCCTTCTCAAACATGATATCCAGTACAATATTTGCAAAAAGGCTACCATGAGTGAGTGCAATTGAAATACGAGATTAGTTTTAGAATCTTATGGGTTATCAGTGTGTAAGATCAATCGGCATACTGAAGGAACAGATGTTTCAGATGAATTTATTCAATTGTTAGTAAGATTAGTGAGGATGGTAAAGAGATAGCCATAGCTAACATAAGTCATGGAAGAGAGAATAATTGGAGGGGCACTGAAAGTTCTGCTGAAAAGGAAAAGCGTTAGTGTAAAGAGTGCTAGAAGTACTTGCCAAGAAGCACATGTATGCCCTAATCACAGCCATCTCATATTTGCTACATATCCTTTCTTCATACATATTCATTATTTCCCCATTACTGAAGATGGTACAGGCAACTGTATGCTGTAAACATAGCCATCTTTCTTCTGTCATACATCTTCACTGACTGAGCCTTGGAGAAATCCTAACTTGGTTCCTTCTTTTTAACTGTAATACAGGAGGGGAAGAGTTTCAGCACCCCTCCCCCTCACACACACACACTTAATCCCTTAATTGCCTTCTATGCCACATGGAAGATATGCAGGCAGTATTCTCTGTCTTCCTTATCCACAGGGATAATATGCCACACATAAATGTCTATGTAACCCAGCCTAAGCTAGCAACCCATTATCTGACCATCCTTGAGGGGAGGATGAACAGCTAGCACTTCCCAGTTGATCCCAGGCAGGCCTGTAAGTGATTCATTCTCACTGCTAACCACTACACTTTGGAAGATCATAAAATCTTTAGTGAATTCAGTAAAACAAAAGCATGATGAAAAGTGTAATCTTGTTTCATCAATCTAACTATAGCTAGTTATAACCAGGGACACAAGGATCATCATCCATGCCCAGGATTCCCCATATTGTAGTACCAGAAATACTCAATTTTGATACATATTTCAGAAACTTCAGAGAAAATGGTGTACATAGTAGCAGAAAAAATTCTGAAAAAATTATACTCACATGATAAGCAAAGTCCCCCATGAAAAGCTTCTTGTATGCAGATGGCATTGTGCGCTTGATAAAGCTCCAGGCCTCATTGCTTGGTACAAACAGAGTAAAACTTTCTTCCTTTGATTTCAAACGTTCATTCCAATTTTCTTGTTCACTCAGAAAAAAGGTAGAGCTGTAAAAGTCAGAGGGAAGTAAATAATGAATAACATATGCCTATTGGGCCATTTATCCTATATTCTCTGAATACCTTTCAGAACCAAGCGTCATTAAAGCATGCAATATGATATTTCCATGCACTACTACATAAGAATTTCCCTTTCGATCATCCCTGCTATCTTATTAGAATAGGACTATTCATAAGGCAACATTACTTTAAAACAGGATTATGGAATACTCAATGCAAATAATAGAATAAAAGAAACCATTTTCATGTTTTATATGAGTGATAATAATGTAAAAGCAATGAGACTGAATGGGCATATCATGAAGATAAGAGGGGACTGACAATTGGCGTGTGTTGAGTAAAGAACTAAGTAATGCAAGGTATGTTGTCACCATTCCCATACATAGAATAACACCACATTCTGTACTTTTAAAAGTTCATGAGAAAATGGGAGCAAGAAATGTAGATTTTGAAAACTGAGAAACCTTTCTTTCTAGACAATGTCTCACAAGCATGAGATGCATTCCCTGGGCATATACATGTCAAGACCCTTTCAACCCTTATGATTCTAGTGAGGAGGCACCAGCCTTGGGTCGCTGAAGCAGCATACTCCTTTTTAGGCCCACCTTTGGTGAATCAGCATCTGGTTTGGGTTAACATCATCAACCCCATTTCAATCAACTTTTCAAAGCTTAAAATTTGTTGATCATGGGCACCAACCCAAAGCAGTCACAAAAAGTACAAGGAAAGCATCTTTTGAAAAAAGCAGGGCAGGGCAAGAAAACCAAGAAAAATTATTCACACAAAAAACAGAGAAAAGATTTTTCAATCTTCAAAACCTAGATTACTCTCCTTTACAATTTGTTTTCTGTCTTGAAAAATCTATACTTTTCTCCTCTGTGGTCTATCCCACAATCACAAGAGCATATCCACATGAAGGAGAAGGGGTAAGATTATACCTTTTGTACAAGACTCACCCTAACATAAAAAAATATACTGGTACCTTCAATGGTGAATCTGATTCTCCTGAAGGAAGAATCCCCTGAGCCACACAATATAGATCCACAATGTCTGAACTAAGGCACTCTTTGATGAAGGCAGAAAATGCCAAAGAACCTGTTTTTGATTTCCTCCTATGAAAGGTTCTGTTAGGAAGGCAAAGCACTATAGTGGTGATCTTTCTCACATCATGTGTTCTTGCAGAAAGCACAGGCTGAGTCAATAAAAGGAATTCTTAATCCCCATAGAGATTATCTCACTCACAGGAATTTTCACAGACTAAAGCACAGTATACTAACGAATGGTCCCCTCACCAACAGATGGTGAAGCCCAAAAGGTTTCTAAGAGGATCAACTGGGTATAAGGTGTGATACTCTTAATGAGAATATTCCAAGACTGGATGAAAAAAGGTAAAATCTAATCTGAGTGACTTCATACTTCACCAAAAAAGAGGACTTTGGGTTTACTTAAACTCATAAGAAGTTGTCATCATCATATTTTGTGACTGGAAAGAAGTATTTCATAAACTCTTCTCCAGAGCCCAAAGCAATAACAGCAAGAGCTTTAAAAGAAGACTACTAGATCAAAAAATGTCTGAGACTTTTGAAAGCTCCAACTGGGCTGTGGTGGAAAGTTAAGTGGTTTCCTCAAAGAAAGACCAGAGAAGTTAATCCCAAATATGACCTATTAGATATTCCAAACCCAGAGAGAGGAGTTCTTAAAAGGGCACATCAAGAGGTATGTGTTACTTGCCTCATTGTCATGATATATTCAAAATTAGAACTCTAAACAAGCAATTTAACTCACTTTAAGACATCAGATTCTTCAAAGACAAATGTTTTTCCTGGATGAAGTGGTGCTGACTTGAGTAGAAGAGAAAATTTTAAGAAAAGGTTGTATGTTAGTGTCCTCCAAATCTCTGTCAAAAATTTGAAAAAATCTACACATGTAAATTCCAGAATTCAGGGTTTTAGGTTGTCCTGCAAGGATAATTTGGCTTAGAAAACCAATGTAATTAGCATTGCTGAAGAAGTCTATGACATTAAAGTGTCCCACTTGGGGGCTACCAGCATTACTAAACCCCAAAAAGAATTTGCCTTCGAATCTTTCCTAAAAGGAAAATTGGGAGCAATGAAAAATCTGGTTCCAAAAATCCACTTCATGGACAAAGTATCTGTTTAAATGCATTGGTTCTGGTAGCAAAGAGATCTATCTAAAGTGCCATTACCAAGGAGAGGAAACCAACGGAAAGCCTTCCTCTCTATCAATATCTCTGATGATATTGTGCCAGATCTCAACATGGCGGAAAGGGGTCCGTGGTCATATAATGATAATGACTTATAGTATGTTTGAGAAATGGAATCTGGATGTTCTGGTTCTGAGTGAAAAAGTACAGGGAAGTCAAGGAAAAGGGGGGTGAATGGTCTGGGAATGTCTTAAGGGTAAAGTCACAAGCTAGTGTGAGGGTGAGAGCTAAGGAAGGGGTACCACTACTGCTGAAGCAGTTGTAGGAATAAGACAAAGTGTAAGAAAGTGAGTTCTAAATTGATGTGGCTAGAAATGAGTGTATTATGAGAGATGGGTTATTATTAGTGCATACTCACCTGACCATAGGAAGAAAGGTGAAGAGAGGCAAGTATTTTGGAAGCAGCTAAGTAGGTGTGTCAGCAGCTTTGATGCAAGAAATCAAATACTGGTGATAGGTGATCTAAATACAAAAATGAGTAATGTGGCAGTTGAATAATTGGGGGGATGGGGTATTCAGTAAGATGAATGGAAATGGTAAACAGCTTGTGGAGTGGTGTTGAAAAAGAATTGGTACTACTTGGCTTAACCCCTTCATTACAGCACGAAAAAAAAATTAATTAGACCCTCAAAATGTCAAGTTTATGAAAAATAAAGTGCATTCATTCAATTTCTTTCTTGCCTTTTGAAAATTTATTTCTTCCTGAGCCCCAAAACAGATAACATTACAGAGAACATATGCTTAAAACCCTTCCTTGTAGCAATAAGGGTATAGTAAGGGATGTTATTGATATTTAAAGTAGGATTTTAATAAACATTTCATTTGCTTGCATTTTAATAAACATTTCATTTGCTTGCATGACAACTTTTCTCTTGCCATTTGAAAGAAAATGGTTCTCTCAACCCTATAAATATGTATATCTATCATTCTAAGCTTTTATATCTTCACTTCCCAGATATTTCAAGAGATGGATGATGCCAAAATACATCATCTTGAGTTATATATACCAGATGCAATAAGTATCTCAACTCCCCTTACAAAAAAAAAATAAAAACAGATATTTTTGGTGTTTCTTGTTCTCAAGCCTCTGAGAGTTAACTTATGAAGGCTGTATGACTGTGAATAATTGCTGCCAGATGTACATTTACCTCAAACTCACATACTCTCTCTCTTACTCTCTCTACCTCAAATATAAAAGCATGCCATTCTTGCTTCCCCTGCTCTTTCTGTTGTGCACATATATGCACAGTCTCTCTCTCTCTCTCTCTCTCTCTCTCTCTCTCTCTCTCTCTCTCTCTCTCTCTCTCTCTCTCTCTCTCTCTCTCTTATACACACACACACACACACACACACATATACACACATACAAATAATATAAGGAATATAAAACTTGTGCTACAAATCTATATTTATATTGCTGCTTTGATTATAATCATGATTCTAAGTTAATAATTACTCACATACTGGCAGTTTCAGTACTTAGATTATGATATAAAGAAAATAATTATTTATATACAGGCAGTTTCAACTAACAAAATAAGTTTTATCAAAACAGTACATGTAAAATTGATCATGATACTTTATCCTTACAACTTCAAATACAAATATACTTATTCATCAATTGGCACTTTCAAACACTAAACTGTTTTTGCAGCTTCAAATATATATCTATTTCAGTTATAGATATCTGTACATTCAGCAAACTGTACTGATGTGATAGTCAATAAAGCAAGAAGTTGAAAAAAAAACAACATTGCACTTCCAGCACATATATCAAGTTCTCATTTTTTTTTTTTTTTTTGCTTTAAAGAAGTAGGAGCATACACATGACACCTTACTCATGGTCGCTGAACATCCGAGGGAGGAATACTTTCAAGGAACTGTCTTTCCAATAAGTGAGCAAGATGCATTCAGGAAAGTGCAACTAGCCACTGTACTGTGACATTCTGTTGCAAACCTGTCAATCAGCTGGTTAATGAGAACTTTACCAGTTATGCAATGGTGGTCTTTTGCATGTGGCATGCATTCATGACTGATATATAAGTCAACTGAAAAAACTTTTTTATGTACCACTATGTCACTTTGCATATGCATTAAATGGAGCTAATAAGCATATAACATTAATTGATGATGCAAGTTTTCTGATATACTCTTAAGACACACAAACTGACTTTTTTACTATCATGACTAGCCTGCTTCCTTTCAGCCTATCGTCTTGTCTTCATGTATGGTAAAAAACACATGCCCTACTTGGTTACTTTGACACTTCACATACAATATACCAATGCAACTGCAAGACACTGACTGTTTTATCTTTCTTTATCACAGGTGATGCTGGCACAAATTTATGGTTTTTCCAAACTGTATCATATGCTTCTGTATGATGTTCACAAAAACTGAAATAATTTGGGACTGATTCACTAGTTATAACATTATAGGACATGATCTCAATCAAAATGACCCGAAAGGAAGGTTTTTACAACTGAATCTGATATGCCTTGTTCATCATGCTCAATATACTTGTCACTCCCTGAATAGATAAGAAAATCATGCATGCAGTCAGTCTCCATGTCACAAACAACAAAAATCTTGATATCAAAATGGTGCCTCTGTCGCAGTATGTATTGCCACAATTTGTCTTACCATTCACAACATTAGGCTTTCATTTATGCATAGATCCTAAGGAGAAATAAACTTTTCCTTGACCTTTCTCTGTAGATGGGCATGTCCTGGTCTTATTTTTACAAGTAGGTCTCTGCCAATTTAGTGTCTCAAGCTCTGGTGAGTATTATCAACAAAATGTGATAAAAGCAGCAAGTGCAAACCCTAACTCTTGCCGTCAATTTCCTTGTGAACTTTGTTTCAAAATCCTCATCAGTTGTCCAAAAATGTATTGCATGGTGTTTTCTGTTATGATACATTATCATATGATACACAAAAAATTTAAACATATCTTCTCTTCCCACATCATCATATTTCACAATACTGTTCAGAGAACCCTCCAGGTGATGCCATCAATTATCAATGGTAAGGATTTGTTTCCATTCCATCATATTTAACAGATCAAGTTCATCTGAATTTTCAATGACATAACAGTCAATAGTTATTCCACAACCATTTCTATCAAAATTGAATGTTTAGGGTATGAAGTCACTGGTAACCTATTGCCACTGTTCTCCTGACTGTTGAGATCTACTTCCTCTTTCACCATCCCTATTACTCTCCTCTGCATTGGAGACAGCTTCATAAAATTCTGTTGACTCAATAAGATCATTATAGAAGTCTAGGTTGGCATTAGCACCTCTTTCTATTGCCTGTTGGTCGGGAAGCAACTGTCATACATCAACTTTACTCTGCCATTTTTTACAGTGTAAAATATGAACTCAGCCATTGGAAATATAATAATGATTACCCTACACAACTTTCCAATCAAAGACTGCCCTTCAACCAATGTGTGCAAATCAAAAATGTTTTAGTACATATGCAGGAAGTATTTTGGGATGTATGCATCATACATAAGTATACATACATGAAAAAATACACGTCTCATGTTTTATTAGATTACATACTAACTGACGGGTGAGCAAGAGAGGAACTGTTGGATATGAATGAACTGAGAGGGGCTGCTGGTGAGATGACTAATCATTACCTAGTGGAGGAGAGGGTGAGGATTTATAGGGGTTTCTAGAAAAGAGAGAACAATGTGGGTGAGAAAAGGATGGTAAAAAGTGCGTGAACTTGGTAAAGATATATGTGTGGAGGTATACTAAGGGAGGCTGAATGCAGAATGGCAAAAGGGTGAGAGTAAATGAAGCTCAGGGAAAGGATGAAAATGGAAGGTATTTAGGGATTGCAAGACTGAAGTGTGTGACATGTACATGGTGGGAGATGGACAGGTGAGAAAGGGTTGTGAGTGGTGGAATGATGAAGTAAAGTTGCCAGGGAAAGAGAAAAGAAAGGTATATGAGCGATACTTACAGGGAAGGAGTGTAAATGACTAGGAGTTGTACTGAAGAAAGCAGATCAGAAAGGAGGTGCAGGGGTTGAAAAAGAGGAAAAATAGGAGATGAAGTGAGCAAGCACAGTAAAGTCTTTAATATGGAGATCTATAGATTCGAAACTCTCATAGTTAGGAAAAAAGCCTGACCGAGTTAGGCAAAATTTCTATAGTTCGGAAAATTGCCACTCTTATGTCAGGTGCTGTGATCGTTTGAGTACTCCATGGTCAGCCACTGTACCTAGAGACTCATATCTGTAGACAAGTACATATATGTATATTTTTGGTTTATCTTTAATGTAATTTACTGCAAAATGTAACAAAACAATTATTAACACTGAAAACAAGCAAAAATTGAGAATATTATTGTATAAATAAAGACTGCATCCTCATGAGTTCAACTGTGGTCAGCTGTTGTAACAGCATGGGCACAAGCCTGATATAGTGACTTGTTTTAGTGTATTTATATACATTCATGTTCATGTTACTAATTCAAAGCAAAATGTAATAATTCATACGACAATTATTAGGACAAAGAAAATAAACAAAAATCAAAATTCTTATTATATAATCAAACAAGAGAGTGCTTTCACACAAGTTCAGGTGCAATGACCATTGTACCAGTATGGGCAAGTGGCTAACACAACGACTTGTTTTTTGTTTTACTAGAACAATTAATATGATTACTAAAACTATACAAGCAAAAATGTGTCTCAACACTTGCATGTAACCTCCTGCAGGAATAGCTTATTAACATATATATCCCCTGGGGATAAGGGAGAAAGAATACTTTCCACGTATTCCCTGTGTGTCATAGAAGGCAACTACAAGAGGCAGAAGTGGCGGCTGGAAACCCTCCCCTACTTATATTCCAATTTCTGAAAGAGAAAACAAGAAAGAACCAAGCAGGGAGTGCTCATTCTCCTTGAAGGCTCAGATTGTGGAGTCTGAATATGCATGGATGTAAACAAGATGAGAAGAAAGAAGATAGATAGTATGTTTGAGTGAGGATAGAAAACTGGATGTTCTGGCTCTGAGGGAGACGAAGCTCAAGGATAAAGGGGAAGAATGGTGTGGAAAAGTCTTGATAGTAAAGTCAGGGGTTGGTGATAGACAAGAGCTAAGGAAGGAGTAGCACTACTCCTGAAGCAGGAGTTGGGGGAGTGTATAATGGAGTGTAAGAAAGTAAATTCTAGATTGATGTGGGTAAAACTTAAAGTGGATGGAGAGATGGGTGATTACTGGTGCCTATGCACCTGGTCATAAGAAAGATCACGAGAGGAAAGTGTTTAAGGAACAGCTCAGTGAGTGTTTCAGCAGCTTTGGTGCACGAGACCAGGTACTAGTGATGGGTGATCAAAATGCGAAGGTGAGTAATGTGGCAATTGAGGGTATAATAGGTGTACTTGGGAAATTCAGTGTTGTGAATGGAGATGGTGATGAGCTTATGGATTTGTGTGCTGAAAAAAGATTTGGGATTGGGAATACTTGGTCTAAAAAGAGAGATATAAATAAGTATACATTTGTGAGTAGGAAAGATGGTCAGAGGGCATTATTGGATTACATGGTAACTGATAAGCATGTAAAAGAGAGACTTTTGGATGTTAATGTACTGAAAGGGGCAGCTAGATGGATGTCTGATCACTATCTTGTGGAGGTGAAGATGATGATTCGAAGAGGATTTCAAAAAGGAAGAGAGACTGTTAGGGAGAAGAGAGTGGTGAGAGTAAGTGAGCTTGGAAAGAAGACTTGAGTGAGGAAGTACCAGGAGACACTGAGCATAGAATGGCAAAAGGTGAGAGCAAATGATGTGAGGGGAGTGGGTGAGGAATGGAATGTACTTAGGGAAGCAAGTGTTGGCATGTGCAAAAGATGCATGTGGCATGAGAAAGGTGGGAGGTGGGCAGATTAGAAAGGGTGGTGAGTGGTGGGATGAAGAAGTTGTTAGTGAAAGAGAAAAGAGAGGTGTTTGGACAATACTTACAAGGAAGGAGTGGAAATGATTGGGAGATGTATAAAAGAAAGCAGCACGAGGTCAAGAGAAAGGTGCAAGGGTTGGAAAAGAGAGTTGGCATGAGAGAGTATCATTAATCTTTAAAGAGAATAAAAAGATGTTTTTGAAAGGTAAATAACATGTGTAAGACAAGAGAACAAACGGGAACATCAGTGATGGGGGCAAGGGGGGAAGTAATAATTGGTAGTGATGAAGTGAGAAGATGGAGTGAGTATTTTGAAGGTGTGTTGAACGTGTTTCATGATAAAGTGGCAGATGTAGGGTGTTTTGGCTGGGGTGGTGTGCGAAGTGAGAGGGTCAGGAAGAGCAGTCTGGTTTAGAGAGAAGAGGTAGTGAAAGCTATGCGGAAAATGAAATCCAGCAAGGCAGTGGGTTTGGATGGTATTGCAGTAGAATTCATTAAGAAAGAGGGTGACTGTGTTGTTGGTTGGTTGGTAAGGATATTCAGTGTATGTATGGATTATGGTGAAGTGCCTGAGGATTGGTGGAATGCATGTATAGTGCCACTGTACAAAAGCAAAGGGGATAAAGGTGAGTGTTCAAACTACAGAGTCATAAGTTTGCTGAGTATTCCATAAAATTTTATGGAAGGGTATTGAAAGAGAAGGTGAAGGCAAGTACAGATCATCAGACTTGGGAGGAATAGTGTGGTTTCAGAAGTGGCAGAGGATGTGTGGATCATGCATTTGATGAAGGAATGTAAAGATCATCAGATTGGGGAGGAGCAGTGTGGTTTCAAAAGTGGTACAGCATGAGTGGATCAGGAGTGTGCTTTGAAGAATGTGTGAGAGAAATACATAGAAAAACAGATGGATTTGTGTGTAGCATTGATAAAGATGCTTTGTGGAAGGACTTAGGAGTATATGGTATGGAAGGTAAGCTGCTAGAAGCAGTGAAAAGTTTTTACCAAGGATGTAAGGCATGTGTGTGGGTAGGAAGAGAAGAGAGTGATTGGTTCCCAGTGAAAGTTTCTTACCCGAATCAACCACCAGCGCTGTATCATCAGCGAACAACAACTGACTCACTTCCCATGCCCTTTCATCCACAACAGACTGCATACTTGCCCCTCTCTCTTGCATTCACCTCCCTATCAACCCCATCCATAAACAAATTAAACAACCATGGAGACAACACGCACCCCTGCCACAAACCGATATTCAGTGAGAACCAATCACTCTCCTCTCTTCCTACTCGTACACATGCCTTACATACTCGATAAAAACTTTTCACTGCTTCCAGCAACTAGCCTCCCACACCAAATATTCTCAATACCTTCCACAGAGCATCTCTATCAACTCTATCATATGCCTTCTCCAGATCCATATATGCTACATACAAATCCATTTGCTTTTCTAAGTATTTCTCACATCCATTCTTCAAAGCAAACACCTGATCCACACATCCTCTACCACTTCTGAAACCACACTGCTCTTCCCCAGTCTGATGCTCTGTACATGCTTTCAGCCTCTCAATCAATACCTTCCCACATAATTTTCCAGGAATGCTCAACAAACTTATACCTCTGTAATTTGAGCACTCACCTTTATCCCCTTTGCCTTTGTAGAATGGCACTATGCATGCATTCTGCCAATCCTCAGGCACCTCACCATGATTCATACATACATTAAATATCCTTACCAACCAGTCAACAACACAGTTACCCCCCCTTTTTTAATAAATTCTGATGCAATACCATCCATACATGCTGCCTTGCCAGCTTTCATCTTCCGCAAATCTTTCACTACCTCTTCTCTGTTTACCAAACTATTCTCCCCGACCCTCTCATTTCACACACCACCTCGACCAAAACACCCTATATCTGCCACTCTATCACCAAACACACTCAATAGACCTTCAAAATACTCACTCCATCTCCTTCTCACATCACCACTACTTGTTATTACCTCCCCATTAGCCCCCTTCACCGATGTTCCCATTTGTTCTCTTGTCTCACGCACTTTATTTACCTCCTTCCAAAATATCTTTTCATTCTCCTTAAAATTTAATGGTACTCTCTCAATCCAACTCTCATTTGCCCTCTTTTTCACCTCTTGCACAGTTCTCTTGACCTCTTGCCTCTTTCTTTTATACATATTTTTTTTACATCTCCCAGTCATTTGCAAACATCATCCAAAAGCCTCTCTCTCTTCTCTTTCACTAATAATCTTACTTCTTCATCCCACTACTCACTACCCTTTCTAATCTGCCCACCTCCCACACTTCTCACGCCACAAGCACCTTTTGCGCAAGCCATCACTGCTTCCCTAAATACATCTCCTTCCTCCCCCATTTCCCTTACTTCCTTTGCTCTCACCCTTTTCCATTTTGCACTCAGTATCTCCTGGTACTTCCTCACACAAGTCTCCTTCCCATGCTCAATTACTCTCACCACTCTTTTCACCCCAACATTTTCTCTTCTTTTCTGAAAACCTCTACAAATCTTCACCTTCACCTCTACAAGATAACGATCAGACATCCTTCTAATTGCACCTATTAGCACATTAACATCCAAAAGTCTCTCTTTCACCCACCTATCAATTAACATGTTATCCAATAACACTCTCTGGCCATCTCTCCTACTTACATATGTATGCTTATGTATATATCTCTTTTTAAACCTGGTATTCCCAATCACCAGTGCTTTTTCAGCACACAAATCTACAAGCTCTTCCCCATTTCCAACACTGAACACCCCATGTACACAATCATTCCCTCAACTGCCACATTACTCACCTTTGCATTCAAATCAACCATCACCATAACCCGGTCTCATGCATCAAAACTGCTAACACACTCACTCAGCTGCTCTCAAAACACTTGCCTCTCATGATCTATCTTCTCATGCCCAGGTGGAGAGGCACCAATAATCACCCCTCTCTCCATCCACTTTCAGTCTTACCCATATCAATCTAGAGTTTACTTTCTTACACTCTATCACATACTCCCACTACTCCTGTTTCAGGAGTATTGCTACCCCTTCCTTTGCTCTTGTCCTCTCACCAACCCCTGGCTTTTCTCCTAAAACATTCCCAAACCACTCTTTCCTTTTACTTTTGAGTGTTTCACTTCAAACATACTACCTATCTCTCCTTTTTTCTCATCTTGGTTACATCTACACACATTTAGACACCCGAATCTGAGCCTTCGAGGAGGATGAGCACTCCCCGTGTGACTCCTTCTTCTGTTTCCCCTTTTAGAAAGTTAAAGTACAAGGAGGGGAGGGTTTGTAGCCCCCACTACCAACCCCTTTGGTCGCCTTCTATGACATGCAGGGAATGCGTGGGAAGTATCTCCCCTATCCCCAGGGATAGTTACGTAACATAAATTCTAAAAATATTGTAAGAGAGTTAGGGAGATATTTCTCCTGGGTGGGTATGCCTGAAATTATACAGTCAGACCAAGGAAGTAATTTTACTTCAGGAATGTTCAAGAAAATATCAAAGGGATTACATATAACACAAAATGTGTCAGGTGCTTATCACCCACAAAGCCAAGTAGTTGTGAAGAGACTCCATCAGACTTTGAAAAATACTTTAAGAATATACTGTGAGGAATTGTCACTTGACTGGAATGAGTGTGTGCCTTTGGCATCGTTTGCCATTATGCAGTACAAAAATCTCCATGTTTTAGTCCATTTGAGTAGGTGTATGGACATGAAGTGAGATCCATTGAGTATGCTGAAGGAGAAGTGGACTGGGAAGAGTGATTCTCCTGCATTAATGAAGTATGTAACTGATTTTAAAAACATATAGTGTAGGGCTAGAGAGATTGCTGCAGATAATTTGAGTGTCAAGAAGATATGAATGTACGGTGTGACAAAAAAATCTAGAAGCAGAGATTTCAATTGATACCAGGTGACTGAGTGTTGGTATTATCACCTTAGATAGGAAATCCTTTGAAAGCAAGATTTTAAGGTCCTCAGGCGACTAAGAAAAGAGTACATGAATTGAACTATCTTGTAAATACCCCAGAAAGATGCAAACCAAAACAATTGTGTCACGTAAATGTGGTGAAACCCTATTATGATAGAAATTCTGTAAAGGATTATGATGGTACAAATGTGAATTGAGCATGTGTTAGGTCTCATGATGTAGAGGTAATGGATGAAAGTGGAAAAGTGAAGCTGGGGAGATGTGAGGATAAACTGTTAAACAATTAAAATGTGTTATATTACTTGGAAAATAAACTTGATCATTTAGAAACTGAGAGAAGTGAAATCATACAAATTATATGTGAGCTTAGGTCTTTGTTTTCTGATGTCCCAAGGAAAACTATAGTATTATGATGTCAAGTTCAAAATGCAACACCCATATCGAGTGAATCCTAAGGTGAGGGAGATAATGAGAAAAGAAGTACAGTATATGCTTGACAATAACCTGATTGAAAAAAGTAGATTGACTGACTGATTTTATTCAGGGACACCAGTACATTATGATAGGTATACACGTGTGCAATACACCACAATAAGGTACATAGTAGCTTCCACTAGGATAACCTACTAAAGTTTTACAAACTTATTTCCAGTTGGGTCCTTGGAGTTCATCTTGTGTCTTAGTAACTGTTTTACAAACTCATTTCCAGTGGGGTACTTGGAGTTCATCTTATGTGTTAGTAAGTAAACATGATGATATTTCCTACTGATTTTGTACTGATTTCAGAAAAGTAAATAAGGTCACTAAAGCTGACTCATATCCTATTCCAAGAGTGGATGTTTGTATTGATCGGATAGGAGATACTAAATTTGTAACTTAGACTTATTGAAAGGGTATTGGGAAGTACCTCTGACTGGAAGAGCAAAAGAAATCTTGGCATTTGTAGCTATGGATGGTTTGTATTAGTATAAAGTGTTACTCTTTAGTATGAAAAACAGTGGCAGTACTTTCCAAAAAACTTGGGAAGTGTTTCACAGGTGGGACAAAGCAAATTTAACCATAAACCTTGTGAAGAGAGAATCTGCTAGAGCAACAGTCTATAGATATCTTGGTTATGTTGTTGGTCAGGGATGTGTTGAACCAATTAATGCTAAGGTGGAGAGTATTGTAAAATTTCCAGCACCTTCAAATAGGAAAGAATTATTGAGATT
The DNA here is from genome assembly GCF_036320965.1 of Panulirus ornatus. NCBI lineage: Eukaryota > Metazoa > Arthropoda > Malacostraca > Decapoda > Palinuridae > Panulirus > Panulirus ornatus. The sequence continues at coordinate 56,924,316 of NC_092234.1, read as the reverse complement.
TCTGGGTATGGCCAGATATTACTGTAGGTTTTGTAAAAACTTTTCAATCATTGCTTTACCATTAACCAACTTATTGTCCAAGAAAATCAAATTTGTGTAGTTATCAATGTGATGAGGCCTTTAAGAAATTGAAAAAGAAAGTTGTAAGTGCATCCATACTTTCTACTCCAAATTATGATAAATCATTTAAATTGGGAAAAGGGAACATTGACATTGATCTGAAGTCTGAACCTTTTTCATGTTTATCTGATAGGAGCAAGTAGGCCGATCCCAGTGTTTATGGATCACAATCCCCTTGTATTTTTGCACAGATGAAAAATGGAAACCAATGTTTGACAAGGTGGAGTCTTTTGTCACAAGAGTATAATTTGGTTATTAAACATACAAAAGGAAAGGATAATGTTGTTGCTGATGCCTTGTCCCGTATTCCAGTTAGTCATGAGTCAACCTGCAGCTGACTCATGCCTCTTTTATGAGGAATGTTCCAATTATCTCCCCTCTTTCCCAATAACTGTTTCAGTTATCCATTATATTTTGTTCAGTTTTCTAGGTAAGGTTACATCATCCAGGGTAAATTGTATTCTTCTGAAAAGTATGAGTCATATCTTAAAATGGGAAATTCTGCCTACTTCACTCCGTATAAACTAGTAGTGTGTATCTTTACCATTTCTATAATCTATGGGAGACCAAGAATCATGTAAGATATAAGAGAAATTAATAGAAAGTACTTGTATACAAAAATGGAAAAAGTATTGGAATATTTTGTTTATATATATATATATATATATATATATATATATATATATATATATATATATATATATATATATATATAGATATATATATATATATATATATATATATATATATATATATATATATATATATATATATATATATGTAAGGGGTGTGTGATGTCTCCATGGTTGTTTAATTTGTTTATGGATGGGGTTGTTAGGGAGGTAAATGCAAGAGTTTTGGAAAGAGGGGCAAGTATGAGGTCTGTTGGGGATGAGAGAGCTTGGGAAGTGAGTCAGTTGTTGTTCGCTGATGACACAGCGCTGGTGGCTGATTCATGTGTGAAACTGCAGAAGCTGGTGACTGAGTTTGGTAAAGTGTGTGGAAGAAGAAAGTTAAGAGTAAATGTGAATAAGAGCAAGGTTATTAGGTACAGTAGGGTTGAGGGTCAAGTCAATTGGGAGGTGAGTTTGAATGGAGAAAAACTGGAGGAAGTGAAGTGTTTTAGATATCTGGGAGTGGATCTGGCAGCGGATGGAACCATGGAAGCGGAAGTGGATCATAGGGTGGGGGAGGGGGCGAAAATTCTGGGGGCCTTGAAGAATGTGTGGAAGTCGAGAACATTATCTCGGAAAGCAAAAATGGGTATGTTTGAAGGAATAGTGGTTCCAACAATGTTGTATGGTTGCGAGGCGTGGGCTATGGATAGAGTTGTGCGCAGGAGGATGGATGTGCTGGAAATGAGATGTTTGAGGACAATGTGTGGTGTGAGGTGGTTTGATCGAGTGAGTAACGTAAGAGTAAGAGAGATGTGTGGAGATAAAAAGAGCGTGGTTGAAAGAGCAGAAGAGGGTGTTTTGAAGTGGTTTGGGCACATGGAGAGGATGAGTGAGGAAAGATTGACCAAGAGGATATATGTGTCGGAGGTGGAGGGAACAAGGAGAAGAGGGAGACCAAATTGGAGGTGGAAAGATGGAGTGAAAAAGATTTTGTGTGATCGGGGCCTGAACATGCAGGAGGATGAAAGGAGGGCAAGGAATAGAGTGAATTGGAGCGATGTGGTATACCGGGGCTGACGTGCTGTCAGTGGATTGAATCAAGGCATGTGAAGCGTCTGGGGTAAACCATGGAAAGCTGTGTAGCTATGTATATTTGCGTGTGTGGATGTATGTATGTGTATGGGGGGGGTTGGGCCATTTCTTTCGTCTGTTTCCTTGCGCTACCTCGCAAACGCGGGAGACAGCGACAAAGTATAAAAAAAAAAAAAAAAAAAATATATGTACAAAGGCAAAGGGGATAAGAGTGAGTGCTCAAATTACAGAGGTATAAGTTTGTTGAGTATTCCTGGTAAATTATATGGCAGGGTATTGATTGAGAGGGTGAAGGCATGTACAGAGCATCAGATTGGGGAAGAGCAGTGTGGTTTCAGAAGTGGTAGAGGATGTGTGGGTCAGGTGTTTGCTTTGAAGAATGTATGTGAGAAATACTTAGAAAAGCAAATGGATTTGTATGTAGCATTTATGGATCTGGAGAAGGCATATGATAGAGTTGATAGAGATGCTCTGTGGAAGGTATTAAGAATATATGGTGTGGGAGGCAAGTTGTTAGAAGCAGTGAAAAGTTTTTATCGAGGATGTAAGGCATGTGTACGTGTAGGAAGAGAGGAAAGTGATTGGTTCTCAGTGCATGTAGGTTTGTGGCAGGGGTGTGTGATGTCTCCATGGTTGTTTAATTTGTTTATGGATGGGGTTGTTAGGGAGGTGAATGCAAGAGTTTTGGAAAGAGGGGCAAGTATAAAGTCTGTTGTGGATGAGAGAGCTTGGGAAGTGAGTCAGTTGCTGTTTGCTGATGATACAGCGCTGGTGGCTGATTCATGTGGGAAACTGCAGAAGCTGGTGACTGAGTTTAGTAAAGTGTGTGAAAGAAGAAAGTTAAGAGTAAATGTGAATAAGAGCAAGGTTATTAGGTACAGTAGGGTTGAGGGTCAAGTCAATTGGGAGGTAAGTTTGAATGAAGAAAAACTGGAGGAAGTAAAGTGTTTTAGATATCTGGGAGTGGATCTGGCAGCGGATGGAACCATGGAAGCGGAAGTGAATCATAGGGTAGGGGAGGGGGCGAAAATCCTGGGAGCCTTGAAGAATGTGTGGAAGTCGAGAACATTATCTCAGAAAGCAAAAATGGGTATGTTTGAAGGAATAGTGGTTCCAACAATGTTCTATGGTTGCGAGGCGTGGGCTATGGATAGAGTTGTGCGCAGGAGGGTGGATGTGCTGGAAATGAGATGTTTGAGGACAATGTGTGGTGTGAGGTGGTTTGATCGAGTAAGTAATGTAAGGGTAAGAGAGATGTGTGGAAATAAAAAGAGCGTGGTTGAGAGAGCAGAAGAGGGTGTTTTGAAATGGTTTGGTCACATGGAGAGAATGAGTGAGGAAAGATTGACCAAGAGGATATATGTGTCGCAGGTGGAGGGAACGAGGAGAAGAGGGAGACCAAATTGGAGGTGGAAAGATGGAGTGAAAAAGATTTTGTGTGATCGGGGCCTGAACATGCAGGATGGTGAAAGGAGGGCAAGGAATAGAGTGAACTGGAGCGATGTGGTATACCGGGGTTGACGTGCTGTCAGTGGATTGAATCAGGGCATGTGAAGCGTCTGGGGTAAACCATGGAAAGCTGTGTAGGTATGTATATTTGCGTGTGTGGACGTATGTATGTACATGTGTATGGGGGGGGTTGGGCCATTTCTTTCGTCTGTTTCCTTGCGCTACTTCGCAAACACGGGAGACAGCGACAAAGTATAAAAAAAAAAAGAAAAAAAAAAAAAATATATATATATATATATATATATATATATATATATATATATATATATATATATATATATATATATATATATATATATGTATATATATTGGGGAAAGAGAGACTTTTGGATGTTAATGTACTGAGAGGTGCAACTGGAGGGATGTCTGATCATTATCTTGTGGAGGCTAAGGTGAAGATTTGTATGGGTTTTCAGAAAAGAAGAGTGAATGTTGGGGTGAAGAGGGTGGTGAGAGTAAGTGAGCTTGGGAAGGAGACTTGTGTGAGGAAGTACCAGGAGAGACTGAGTACAGAATGGAAAAAGGTGAGAACAATGGAAGTAAGGGGAGTGGGGGAGGAATGGGATGTATTTAGGGAATCAGTGATGGATTGCGCAAAAGATGCTTGTGGCATGAGAAGAGTGGGAGGTGGGTTGATTAGAAAGGGTAGTGAGTGGTGGGATGAAGAAGTAAGAGTAGTAGTGAAAGAGAAGAGAGAGGCATTTGGACGATTTTTGCAGGGAAAAAATGAAATTGAGTGGGAGACGTATAAAAGAAAGAGACAGGAGGTCAAGAGAAAGGTGCAAGAGGTGAAAAAAAAGGGCAAATGAGAGTTGGGGTGAGAGAGTATCATTAAATTTTAGGGAGAATAAAAAGATGTTCTGGAAGGAGGTAAATAAAGTGCGTAAGACAAGGGAGCAAATGGGAACTTCAGTGAAGGGCGCAAATGGGGAGGTGATAACAAGTAGTGGTGATGTGAGAATGAGATGGAGTGAGTATTTTGAAGGTTTGTTGAATGTGTTTGATGATATAGTGGCAGATATAGGGTGTTCTGGTCGAGGTGGTGTGCAAAGTGAGAGGGTTAGGGAAAATGATTTGGTAAACAGAGAAGAGGTAGTAAAAGCTTTGTGGAAGATGAAAGCTGGCAAGGCAGCAGGTTTGGATGGTATTGCAGTGGAATTTATTAAAAAAGGGGGTGACTGTATTGTTGACTGGTTGGTAAGGTTATTTAATGTATGTATGACTCATGGTGAGGTGCCTGAGGATTGGCGGAATGCGTGCAAAGTGCCATTGTACAGAGGCAAAGGGTATAAGAGTGAGTGCTCAAATTACAGAGGTATAAGTTTGTTGAGTATTCCTGGTAAATTATATGGGAGAGTATTGATTGAGAGGGTGAAGGCATGTACAGAGCATCAGATTGGGGTAGAGCAGTGTGATTTCAGAAGTGGTAGAGGATGTGTGGAGCAGGTGTTTGCTTTGGTGAAGAATGTATGTGAGAATTACTTAGAAAAGCAAATGGATTTGTATGTAGCATTTTTGGATCTGGAGAAGGCATATGATAGAGTTGATAGAGATGCTCTGTGGAAGGTGTTAAGTATATATGGTGTGGGAGGCAAGTTGTTAGAAGCAGTGAAAAGTTTTTATCGAGGATGTAAGGCATGTGTACGTTTAGGAAGAGAGGAAAGTGATTGGTTCTCAGTGAATTTAGGTTTGTGGCAGGGGTGTGTGATGTCTCCATGGTTGTTTGATTTGTTTATGGATGGGGTTGTTAGGGAGGTGAATGCAAGAGTTTTGGAAAGAGGGGCAAGTATGAAGTCTGTTGTGGATGAGAGAGCTTGGGAAGTGAGTCAGTTGTTGTTCGCTGATGACACAGCGCTGGTGGCTGATTCATGTGAGAAACTGCAGAAGCTGGTGACTGAGTTTGGTAAAGTGTGTGAGAGAAGAAAGTTAAGAGTAAATGTGAATAAGAGCAAGGTTATTAGGTACAGTAGGGTTGAGGGTCAAGTCAATTGGGAGGTAAGTTTGAATGGAGAAAAACTGGAGGAAGTAAAGTGTTTTAGATATCTGGGAGTGGATCTGGCAGCGGATGGAACCATGGAAGCGGAAGTGAATCATAGGGTGGGGGAGGGGGCGAAAATCCTGGGAGCCTTGAAGAATGTGTGGAAGTCGAGAACATTATCTCGGAAAGCAAAAATGGGTATGTTTGAAGGAATAGTGGTTCCAACAATGTTGTATGGTTGCGAGGCATGGGCTATGGACAGAGTTGTGCGCAGGAGGGTGGATGTGCTGGAAATGAGATGTTTGAGGACAATGTGTGGTGTGAGGTGGTTTGATCGAGTAAGTAATGTAAGGGTAAGAGAGATGTGTGGAAATAAAAAGAGCGTGGTTGAGAAAGCAGAAGAGGGTGTTTTGAAATGGTTTGGTCACATGGAGAGAATAAGTGAGGAAAGATTGACCAAGAGGATATATGTGTCGGAGGTGGAGGGAACGAGGAGAAGTGGGAGACCAAATTGGAGGTGGAAAGATGGAGTGAAAAAGATTTTGTGTGATCGGGGCCTGAACATGCAGGAGGGTGAAAGGCGGGCAAGGAATAGAGTGAATTGGATCGATGTGGTATACCGGGGTTGACGTGCTGTCAGTGGATTGAATCAGGGCATGTGAAGCGTCTGGGGTAAACCATGGAAAGCTGTGTAGGTATGTATATTTGCGTGTGTGGACGTATGTATATACATGTGTATGGGGGTGGGTTGGGCCATTTCTTTCATCTGTTTCCTTGCGCTACCTCACAAAGGCGGGAGACAGCGACAAAGCAAAAAGAAAAAAAAAAAACGCTAGGAAAAGACAACAAAGGCCCCATTCGTTCACACTCAGACTCTAGCTGTCATGTAATAATGCCCGAAACCACAGCTCCCTTTCCACATCCAGGCCCGACACAACTTTCCGTGGTTTACCCCAGACGCTTCACTTGCCCTGATTCAACCCACTGACAGCACCTCAACCCCGGTATACCACATCGATCCAATTCACTCTATTCCTTGCCCTCCTTTCACCCTCCTGCATGTTCAGGCCCCAATCACACAAAATCTTTTTCACTCCATCTTTCCACCTCCTATTTGGTCTCCCACTTCTCCTCATTCCCTCCACCTCCGACACATATATCCTCTTGGTCAATCTTTCCTCACTCATTCTCTCCATGTGCCCAAACAATTTCAAAACACCCTCTTCTGCTCTCTCAACCACGCTCTTTTTATTTCCACACATCTCTCTTACCCTTACGTTACTTACTCGATCAAACCACCTCACACCACACATTGTCCTCAAACATCTCATTTCCAGCACATCCATCCTCCTGCGCACAACTCTATCCATAACCCACGCCTCGCAACCATACAACATTGTTGGAACCACTATTCCTTCAAACATACCCATTTTTGCTTTCCGAGATAATGTTCTCGACTTCCACACATTCTTCAAGGCTCCCAGAATTTTTGCCCCCTCCCCCACCCTATGATCCACTTTCGCTTCCATGGTTCCATCCGCTGCCAGATCCACTCCCAGATATCTAAAACACTTTACTTCCTCCAGTTTTTCTCCATTCAAACTTACCTCCCAATTGACTTGACCCTCAACCCTACTGTACCTAATAACCTTGCTCTTATTCACATTTACTCTTAACTTTCTTCTTTCACACACTTTACCAAACTCAGTCACCAGCTTCTGCAGTTTCTCACATGAATCAGCCACCAGCGCTGTATCATCAGCGAACAACAACTGACTCACTTCCCAAGCTCTCTCATCCACAACAGACTTCATACTTGCCCCTCTTTCCAAAACTCTTGCATTCACCTCCCTAACAACCCCATCCATAAACAAATTAAACAACCATGGAGACATCACACACCCCTGCCGCAAACCTACATTCACTGAGAACCAATCACTTTCCTCTCTTCCTACACGTACACATGCCTTACATCCTCGATAAAAACTTTTCACTGCTTCTAACAACTTGACTCCCACACCATATATTCTTAATACCTTCCACAGAGCATCTCTATCAACTCTATCATATGCCTTCTCCAGATCCATAAATGCTACATACAAATCCATTTGCTTTTCTAAGTATTTCTCACATACATTCTTCAAAGCAAACACCTGATCCACACATCCTCTACCACTTCTGAAACCACACTGCTCTTCCCCAATCTGATGCTCTGTACATGCCTTCACCCTTTCAATCAATACCCTCCCATATAATTTACCAGGAATACTCAACAAACTTATACCTCTAATTTGAGCACTCACTCTTATCCCCTTTGCCTTTGTACAATGGCACTATGCATGCATTCCGCCAATCCTCAGGCACCTCACCATGAGTCATACATACATTAAATAACCTTACCAACCAGTCAACAATACAGTCACCCCCTTTTTTAATAAATTCCACTGCAATACCATCCAAACCTGCTGCCTTGCATATATATATATATATATATATATATATATATATATATATATATATATATATATATATATATAATTTTTTTTTTTTTTCTTTGTCGCTGTCTCCCGCGTTTGCGAGGTAGCACAAGGAAACAGACGAAAGAAATGGCCCAACCCACCCCATACACATGCCTTGATTCAATCCACTGACAGCACGTCAACCCCGGTATACCACATCGCTCCAATTCACTCTATTCTTTGCCCTCCTTTCACCCTCCTGCATGTTCAGGCCCCGATCACACAAAATCTTTTTCACTCCATCTTTCCACCTCCAACTTGGTCTCCCTCTTCTCCTCGTTCCCTCCACCTCCGACACATATATCCTCTTGGTCAATCTTTCCTCACTCATTCTCTCCATGTGACCAAACCATTTCAAAACACCCTCTTCTGCTCTCTCAACCACGCTCTTTTTATTTCCACACATCTCTCTTACCCTTACATTACTTACTCGATCAAACCACCTCACACCACACATTGTCCTCAAACATCTCATTTCCAGCACATCCATCCTCCTGCGCACAACTCTATCCATAGTCCACGCCTCGCAACCATACAACATTGTTGGAACCACTATTCCTTCAAACATACCCATTTTTGCTTTCCGAGATAATGTTCTCGACTTCCACACATTCTTCAAGGCTCCCAGAATTTTCGCCCCCTCCCACACCCCATGATCCAATTCCGCTTCCATGGTTCCATCCACTGCCAGATCCACTCCCAGATATCTAAAACACTTCACTTCCTCCAGTTTTTCTCCATTCAAACTCATCTCCCAATTGAATTGACCCTCAACCCTACTGTACCTAATAACCTTGCTCTTATTCACATTTACTCTTAACTTTCTTCTTTCACACACTTTACCAAACTCAGTCACCAGCTTCTGCAGTTTCTCACATGAATCAGCCACCAGCGCTGTATCATCAGCGAACAACAACTGACTCACTTCCCAAGCTCTCTCATCCCCAACAGACTTCATACTTGCCCCTCTTTCCAAAACTCTTGCATTCACCTCCCTAACAACCCCATCCATAAACAAATTAAACAACCATGGAGACATCACACACCCCTGCCGCAAACCTACATTCACTGAGAACCAATCACTTTCCTCTCTTCCTACACGTACACATGCCTTACATCCTCGATAAAAACTTTTCACTGCTTCTAACAACTTGCCTCCCACACCATATATTCTTAATACCTTCCACAGAGCATCTCTATCAACTCTATCATATGCCTTCTCCAGATCCATAAATGCTACATACAAATCCATTTGCTTTTCTAAGTATTTCTCACATACATTCTTCAAAGCAAACACCTGATCCACACATCCTCTACCACTTCTGAAACCACACTGCTCTTCCCCAATCTGATGCTCTGTACATGCCTTCACCCTCTCAATCAATACCCTCCCATATAATTTGCCAGGAATACTCAACAAACTTATACCTCTGTAATTTGAGCACTCACTCTTATCCCCTTTGCCTTTGTACAATGGCACTATGCACGCATTCCGCCAATCCTCAGGCACCTCACCATGAGTCATACATACATTAAATAACCTTACCAACCAGTCAACAATACAGTCACCCCCTTTTTTAATAAATTCCACTGCAATACCATCCAAACCTGCTGCCTTGCCGGCTTTCATCTTCCGCAAAGCTTTTACTACCTCTTCTCCGTTTACCAACTCATTTTCCCTAACCCTCGCACTTTGCACACCACCTCGACCAAAACACCCTATATCTGCCACTCTATCATCAAACACATTCAACAAACCTTCCAAATACTCACTCCATCTCCTTCTCACATCACCACTACTTGTTATCACCTCCCCATTTGTGCCCTTCACTGAAGTTCCCATTTGCTCCCTTGTCTTATGCACTTTATTTACCTCCTTCCAGAACATCTTTTTATTCTCCCTAAAATTTAATGATACTCTCTCACCCCAACTCTCATTTGCCCTTTTTTTTCACCTCTTGCACCTTTCTCTTGACCTCCTGTCTCTTTCTTTTATATGTCTCCCACTCAATTTCATTTTTTCCCTGCAAAAATCGTCCAAATGCCTCTCTCTTCTCTTTCACTAATACTCTTACTTCTTCATCCCACCACTCACTACCCTTTCTAATCAACCCACCTCCCACTCTTCTCATGCCACAAGCATCTTTTGCGCAATCCATCACTGATTCCCTAAATACATCCCATTCCTCCCCCACTCCCCTTACTTCCATTGTTCTCACCTTTTTCCATTCTGTACTCAGTCTCTCCTGGTATTTCCTCACACAAGTCTCCTTCCCAAGCTCACTTACTCTCACCACCCTCTTCACCCCAACATTCACTCTTCTTTTCTGAAAACCCATACAAATCTTCACCTTAGCCTCCACAAGATAATGATCAGACATCCCTCCAGTTGCACCTCTCAGCACATTAACATCCAAAAGTCTCTCTTTCGTGCGCCTGTCAATTAACACATAATCCAATAACGCTCTCTGGCCATCTCTCCTACTTACATAAGTATACTTATGTATATCTCGCTTTTTAAACCAGGTATTCCCAATCATCAGTCCTTTTTCAGCACATAAATCTACAAGCTCTTCACCATTTCCATTTACAACACTGAACACCCCATGTATACCAATTATTCCCTCAACTGCCACATTACTCACCTTTGCATTCAAATCACCCAACACTATAACCCGGTCTCGTGCATCAAAACCACTAATACACTCATTCAGCTGCTCCCATATATATATATCATTTATTTATTTATCATACTTTGTTGCTGTCTCCTGCATTTGCGAGGTAGTGCAAGGAAACAGATGACAGAATGGCCTAACCCACCCACATACACATGTATATACATATGCATCCACACATGGAAATATACATACCAATACATCTCAACGTATACATATATATACACACACAGACATATACATATATACACCGGTACATAATTCATACTGTCTGCCTTTATTCATTCCCATCACCACCCCGCCACACATGAAATAACAACCCCCTCCCCCCGCATGTGTGCGAGGTAGCGCTAGGAAAAGACAACAAAGGCCACATTCGTTCACACTCAGTCTCTAGCTGTCATGTATAACGCACTGAAACCACAGCTCCCTTTCCACATCCAGGCTCCACAAAACTTTCTATGGTTTACCCCAGACACTTCAAATGCCTTGGTTCAATCCACTGACAGCACGTCAACCCCGGTATACCACATCATTCCAATTCACTCTATTCCTTGTATGCCTTTCACCCTCCTGCATGTTTAGGCCCAGATCGCTGAAAATCTTTTTCACTCCATCTTTCCACCTCCAATTTGGTCTCCCACTTCTCCACGTTCCCTCCACCTTTGACACATATATCCTCTTTGTCAATCTTTCCTCACTCATTCTTTCCATGTGACCAAATCACTTCAATACACCCTCCTTTGCTCTCTCAACCACACTCTTTTTATTACCACACATCTCTCTTACCCTTTCATCACTTACTCAATCAAACCACCTTACACCACATATTGTCCTCAAGCATCTCATTTCCAACACATCCACCCTTCTCCGCACAACCCTATCTATAGCCCATACCTCGCAGCCATATAACATTGTTGGAGCCACTATTCCTTCAAACATAAAAAAGAATATATATATGTATATCATTTTTTTATTATCATACTTAGTCGCTGTCTCCCACGTTAGTGAGGTAGCGCAAGGAAACAGATTTTGATGGCCTTGATTAGAGCATTCACTTGCCTCTGTCATTTTAGCTCATAAAGAAAAAAAAAAAATCCATCAAGAAATAGCTACAAGCCCTAACAGACCTTGGATTTGTGTGATCTGTGTATCTTTGTAAAACAATCCCCATGTGCAACACAACATGGTTTCAGATGTAAACACTCTACCACCACACTACACACTAGCCTCATACAACGTATTGTAATTGGGTTCTATCAACCACAGCCCCCCTCCTACACAGTACTTGTGACAAAAGACATCAACAGTGCATGTGACACTACCTAAACACATCCTCACAAAAAATGGAAAAAGTGTATGGGTCATTTCATAGCTGGCTGCCATGCCAAAGTCACTCACAAAGGCTTCACCTTTAATATACAAAAGCTCTACAGTAGAGTTCTTCAAGAAGCAATTCCTTTCCCATTTCTCTTCAGTATCATCCTCCATGACCTCCCATTACCTCAGGCAATACTCAACATGAAAGTCCTTTCATACACAGACGACCTCACAGTCTCATTACAATACCCTTACACCGCAGTAGGAATATCAAACGTGTAGAACTACATTACACAACTGAAACAATGAATCAACCAGAACAAAACATTTGCATCTCTACATAAGTCTTCAATCATTCTTTTAACTCATACAGACAATAATCCAGCTCTTACTCTCAAGGCACCCTGAATGGACAAGCTTTCCCACAGAAAAAAAAACAACCACTCTAGATATCACATATAACATATAACATTCACAGCCCAAGCCAATAATATAAACACAAAAGCAACATACAAGCTAAATGCCCTCAGAACACTAATTGGCATCAGCTTAGGACAAGAAAAAGAGTCCCTCAGCATCATATACAAACAAATTATCTGTTCTACTTGGCATAATTCCTCAACTATATGGTCTTCCAACCTCTCAAGAGCAAATATAACAAAGCTGCAAACTACACAAAATAATACACACTGAAGGATTCTTTCTACCACAGGCACCCCCAACCCACCCACAGTAGTAGTGACAAAAGACATCAACAAAGCATTTGATGCTGTGGCTACACATTCTCACATAGGAAAATACTTGACACCACTCTCCACAACAATGAAAAAAAATGCTTGGCCAATTTCAAAGCTAAATGATGTGCCAGTCACTCATAATGCCATTACCTCTAACACATCTAACACATTAAAGCTCAACAATGGAATTCCCCAAGAAGCAGTTCCTTTTCCATCTCTCTCTAGTCTCTTCCTTCATGACCTCCCATTACCTCAGGCAATACTCAACATGAAAGTCCTATCATACACAGATGATCTCGCAGTCTCGGCACAACACCCTAATACCACAGTAGGAATGTCAAACAGGCAGCACTACATTACACAACTGTAACATTGGCTTATCCACAACAGAATATCTACATCCCTACAAAAGTCTTCAATGATTCTTTTAACCCATATAGACAATAATCCAGCTAATACTCTCAAGGCACCTTGAATGGACAGTCTCTATCACAGAACAAACGAAACAACTATTCTATACATCAAATACAACTCCCAACATTCACTGCCCATACCAATAACACAAACACAAAAGCAACATACAAGCTAAATGCCCTCAGAATACTTACTGGAATCAACTAGAAAAAGAAAATACCTCAGCATCTTATACAAACAATTCATCTGTTCCCCTTTAAATAGTTCCTCAACTGTTTGGTTTTTGACCCTCTCAAGAGCAAATATAACAAAGGTGCAAACTACACAGAATAATAAACTCAGAACCATCTGTATCTTCCCAATACAGATCTACCTTAACATTCTTGGCACCCAATTCTATGCAACAGCACTAGGCCCCCTGCCATCTAAACCAATCTATAACCAATCTACAACCCCTAAGTAGAAATAAAAAGCTTTTCCCTCCCTCACACTTCAGTAACATCAACTTACAGATCCCCTAATCCCCAATACAAATTGCACAGTCAAAGGACATAAACAATGAAAAAATATGACAAGCACTAAAGAACCAACCTCCAAACTCAGTTTATAATTCCAACCCACCAGACACACACCCACCTGCAACCACCTTCCCCAGACAAACATAAGACGCACTTTCTTGCTTCTGCTCTGGACATCACCCGTAAGTACAGTAACAACATCATTTCACAAAGTCCCAACACCTTTCATTCCCATGCATACACCATTAAGACTGCAAGCACTTACCATTGTATATATTTGAGCATGTCAATTTTTTATGACCAAATGATTATGCAAAAAGTTGGGGGGTTGCATAAGTATACATAAGTAATATATATAAAATGTTAAAATCTTGGTCCCAACAATGAAGCTGCAGAATATCACAAGAATGGAACCAAGAATCACTAAGATGTTTGTCTAACCAAACTCCTGTAGACAAAAATATATTGTATATCTAAAAGAGTATTTCGCTACCTCACTGATGTGGGGAAACAGCGATCAAGTACAATGAAAAAATAAATGAATATCTCAAAGTACAAAAATATTACTAGAACTTTACACAAACCAAAAAAAATGACACAGGTGGTAAAGGGACACCAAACACTGCAGTCAATTAGTTGCATTGCCAATTTCACATTGGCATAATGTTGACTACTGACAACACAACACATAGCTCACTCCATAGGATAAGATCTTTCATCTCATGTACACAAACAAAATCCAATCAACCTATATGCCAATTTAAAGCAGCAGATCCCTAATACTAAATATCCCAGAAACAAAATGAGCAGTATCCTACAAAAATTCAAATCATGAGGCAATCTAATGCTGTATCACTGCTTAAGTTATGGTGATACTCAATTTTCAGTGACTATATTTCAAACATAAGTCACAGATTATGGTCTGAATATATAACTGAAACAAAACATTTTGTAGCTAATGCAGGCTTAAATGTCATCTTTATGTAATATTGGCAAAATATATACGACATAAAACACAAACAAAAACATTTACAGAAACTATTTACTGAGAATAGGGGAGAAATCCCAAGTATTCCTTGCATGTCACGGAAGGCAACTAAGAGGGGTAAGAGCAGGAGGCTGTAGGTCAAATGAAGAGTGCTCATCCTCCTCAAAAGCTCAGACTAGGGTGTCTAAATGTGTTTGGATGTATGAAATATGAGAAGAAAGAAGAGATAGGTAGTATATACTAAGTAAAGGAACCTGGATATTTCAGCTCTTTGTGAAATAAATCTCAAGGGAAAGGGAAAAGAATGATCTGGGCATGTCTTTGGGGTAAAGTCTGATGTTACTATGAGGATGAAAGCTATAGCAAGTGTAGCAATTCTGCTGATAAGAGTTGTTTTAGAAATGTGTGAAAGGTGTATGGAGGTTAGCTCCAGGCTGATGTCAGTAAAAATGAAAGTGGATTATGAGAGGGGGTTGACTGTTGGTGCTAATGCACTTGGCCGTGAGAATTCTTATGAAGGGAGGTGAGTGTTCAAATTACAGAGGTATTAGTTTGTTGAGTGTACCTGATAAGGTGCATGGAAGAGTGATGATTGAGAGGGTGGTGGCATTCACAGAGAATTAGACTGGGGATGAACAATGTGGTTTCAGGAGTGTTAAAGGATGTGTGGATCAGGTGTTTGCCTTGAAAAATTTGAGAAATACTTAAAAAAAAAAAAAAAGATTTGTATCTGGAATTTATGAATCTGGAGAAAGCATAGAGGAGGGCTGACAGAAATGGTTTGTGGAAAGCATTACAAAAAATATGTTATGAGAGAAAAGCTGTGAGAAGCAGCAAGGAATTTTATCAAGTAAGTGAGGCATGTATGCAAGTAGCTAAACAGGAGGATGAGAAGGTGGGTCTGTGGCAAAGGTAATGCACGATGTTACCATGGCTATTTAATCTGTTTATGGATGGGTTGGTGGGAGAGGTCAAACTAAGAGTCTTAGAGTCTGTTGTGGTTGGGGAGCTTGGGAAGTGAGTAGGACGTTGCTTGCTGCTGACATGGCACTGATGGCAGATTCCAGTGTGAAACTGCAAAAGTTAGTGTCTGAATTAGGAGAGTGTGCAAAAGAAAAAAGCTAAGAATAAATATGAATAACATCAAGGTTGTTAAGTTTAGCAGTGCAAAGAGACAGGAAAGCTAGGATATGAGTTTGCATAAAGAAAACTTGGAGGAAGTGCAGTGTTCTGATACCTGGAAGTGAATATGGCTGCAAATGGAACCATGGGAGATGAGATGAGTCAGAGGACTGGTTATGGGGTAAAGGTCCTGGGATAACTGAGAACTGTGTGGAAAGACAGATCCCTGTCTGAGAGGGCAAAGACAGATATGTTTGAAGGTAGGGTAGTCCTGACAGTGTTGTATGGATGTGAGGCATGAACTATAGATAAGAATATACAGAAAAGGGTTAATGTGTTGGCACTGAAATATCTGAGGACATTATTTGGTGTGGGGGGGGGGGAGATCTGATGACTGAGTACAGTCAAAGGGGTTGACTGAGAACAAAATGATATGGTTTGAAAGAACTGTAGTAATAAAAGCATGGTTTAGAGAGCTGGAGAAGATGTGATGATATGGTTTGACATATGGAGAGAATGAGAGTGGAGGGTTTGACAAAGAAGAAACATAAGTCAGAAGTGGACAGGACAAGGAGAATGGTGAAACCAAAGTGGAGATGGAAGGATGGAGCAAATGAGGTTTTGAATGCCCATGGCCTGAAGGTGAATGGTGTGTATGGGTGGAGTGAACTAGAGCAGTGTGGTATACAGAGGGTGATGTGCTGTCAATGGACTGAACCAAAACATATGAAACAGCCACGGAAAATCATGGAAAGGTCTCTGGCACCTGATGTGGATAGGGGGCTGTGGTTTTGATGCAATACACATGACAGCTAAAGAATGGATATGAGTGAATGTGGCCATTTCTTTGTTTCTGACACTGCCTAATATAGGAACTGGTGAAAATATATGAAAAAAAATAATCATAATTCAAAGTGGTGGTAATTCTGGACATGCTCTATCACATATATTGGGAGTTTATCCATTTTGGAAATAACTTTTCTTATTCTTCCTGTATGTGAACACTCAAAAGACAAAAATTATACACCAAAAATGATTGAATAACTGAAATATGTAGTTTAAAGCTTCACAACAAAAATATCATTGTTTTCTACTTACCTGTTAACTCTCTATGATTCTACAGAATTCATGATAAATCTAAACATAAACTAATCTACAGACCAAACAGTTGTCCTTCTAGTTATGGATGAAAGGCTGTATGGCCAAACTGCTGTTGCTGTGTTTAATCCAAATGATAAAAAACATCATAATTACTTCAAAAATCAGTCTACTGTCTCTTACCACTCAAATCAACTCGAATCAAAGATACATGATGTATCAAAATACTTTATTAGGATAAACAATTACCTGAGCATTGGGTCTGAGGCAAGTTTCTCATACACAGTTTGAGAAGGAATGCCTAGAATACGATCAATGATGTGAATCACTCCATTCTTGGCTGCAATATTCGGTGTAGTGATGGTGGCATTAACACCAGCTCCCTCCAGAGATACAACAGGTACCAAGGCATTGGGTTCGTTGACAGCAAAATAAAGCTTGCGACGATTGCTCATGGTTTCCTCCTGTAATATCTGACATTAGGGGAAGAAATATTCTTGTCAGGCATGCAAAGCTGCACAAGCAAAAGCGTGACTTTATCAGACTAATGAGACTTGGGAACAACACAGATGAAGACAAGACAAAGCTACAAGATGATACAGAATGTTGAAGGACAGAGTTGGAAAGGCAGTTCACTCATATGTTCACACACCATTCCTTATCAACCAGATACTACAAATGATTAAAGTCACTGTACTAATACAGATATGGTGTTACTGGATTCCAATCACTTTAGGTTCCACCACAAGTGTAAGGTCATTTTTGGCAAGGCTGTATCATGGTAAGTTGATGAAATACAGTACTGTCTCATCAAAGACCTTTTTACTTCAAAGGAGTCCACTCTGCCCTGTCTACTGAGTGTAGTGCATCCTCTGAGCTGAAGGAACCCCTAAAGGAGTCCTGGAGTTATAATAATAATAATAATAATTAATAATAATAATAATAATAAAAATGATGAAAATAATAATAATAATAATAATAATAATAATAATAATAATAATAATGATAATAATAATAATAATAATAATAATTTTTTTTTTTTTTTTGCTTTGTCGCTGTCTCCTGCGTTTGCGAGGTAGCGCAAGGAAACAGACGAAAGAAATAGCTCAACCCACCCCCATACACATGTATATACATACACGTCCACACACGCAAATATACATACCTACACAGCTTTCCATGGTTTACCCCAGACGCTTCACATGCCCTGATTCAATCCACTGACAGCACGTCAACCCCGGTATACCACATTGATCCAATTCACTCTATTCCTTGCCCTCCTTTCACCCTCCTGCATGTTCAGACCCCGATCACACAAAATCTTTTTCACTCCATCTTTCCACCTCCAATTTGGTCTCCCACTTCTCCTCGTTCCCTCCACCTCCGACACATATATCCTCTTGGTCAATCTTTCCTCACTCATTCTCTCCATGTGCCCAAACCATTTCAAAACACCCTCTTCTGCTCTCTCAACCACGCTCTTTTTATTTCCACACATCTCTCTTACCCTTACGTTACTTACTCGATCAAACCACCTCACACCCCACATTGTCCTCAAACATCTCATTTCCAACACATCCACCCTCCTCCACACAACTCTATCTATAGCCCACACCTCGCAACTGTATAACATTGTCGGAATCACTATTCCTTCAAACATACCCATTTTTGCTTTCCAAGATAACGTTCTCGCCTTCCACACATTTTTCAATGCTCCCAGAAATTTCGCCTCCTCCCCACCCTATGATTCACTTCCACTTCCATGGTTCCATCCACTGCCAAATCCACTCCCAGATATCTAAAACACTTCACTTCCTCCAGTTTTTCTCCATTCAAATGTACCTCCCAATTGACTTGTCCCTCAACCTTACTGTACCTAATAAGCTTTCTCTTATTCACATTTACTCTCAGCTTTCTTCTTTCACACACTACCAAACTCTGTCACCAGTTTCTGCAGTTTCTCACCCGAATCAGCCACCAGCGCTGTATCATCAGCAAACAATAACTGACTCACTTCCCAAACTCTCTCATCCACAACAGACAGCATACTTGCAGTTTTGGAAGGAGGTAAATGTAAATAAAGTACGTAAGGCAAGGGAACAAATGGGAACATCAGTGAAGGGGGCTAATGAGGAGGTGATAGCAAGTAGTGGTGATGTGAGAAGATGAAGCGAGTATTTTGAAGGTTTGTTGAATGTGTTTGATGATAGAGTGGCAGATATAGGGTGTTTTGGTCGAGGTGCTGTGCAAAGTGAGAGAGTTAGGGAGAATGATTTGGTAAACAGAGAAGCAGTGGTAAAAGCTTTGCAGAAGATGAAAGCCAACAAGGCAGCGGGTTTGGATGGTATTGCAGTGGAATTTATCAAAAAATAGGGTGACTGTGTTGTTGACTGGTTGGTAAGGTGAGGTGCCTGAGGATTGGCGGAATGCTTGCATAGTGCCATTGTACAAAGGCAAAAAGAATAAAGGTGAGTGCTCAAATTACAGAGGTATAAGTTTGTTGAGTATTTCTGGGAAATTATATGGGAGGGTATTGATTGAGAGGGTGAAGGCATGTAAATAGCATCAGATTGGAGAAGAGCAGTGTGGTTTCAGAAGTGGTAGAGGATGTGTGGATCAGGTGTTTGCTTTGCAGAATGCATGTGAGAAATACTTAGAAAAACAGATGGATTTGTATGTAGCATTTATGGATCTGGAGAAGGCATATGATAGAGTTGATAGAGATGCTCTGTGGAAGGTATTAAGAATATATGGTGTGGGAGGCAAGTTGTTAGAAGCAGTGAAAAGTTTTTATCGAGGATGTAAGGCATGTGTACGAGTAGGAAGAGAGGAAAGTGAGGTGGTTTGATCAAGTAAGTAATAATAGGTTAAGAGAGATGTGTGGTTATAAAAAAAGTGTGGTTGAGAGAGCAGAAGAGGGTGTTTTGAAATGGTTTGGTCACATGGAGGGAATGAGTGAGGAAAGATTGACAAAGAGGATATATGTGTCAGAGGTGGAGGGAACGAGGAGAAGTGGGAGACCAAATTGGAGGTGGAAAGATGGAGTGAAAAAGATTTTGAGTGATCGGAGCCTGAACATGCAGAAGGGTGAAAGGCGTGCAAGGAATAGAGTGAATTGGAATGATGTGGTATACCGGGGCCAACGTGCTGTCAATGGATTGAACTAGGGCTTGTGAAGTGTCTGGGGTAAACCAATGAGTGTGATCAAATGTGGCCTTTGTTGTGTTTTCCTAGCACTATCTCGCACACATGAGGGGGAGGGGGTTGTTATTACATGTGTGGCAAGATGGCAATGGGAATGAATAAAGGCAGACAGTATGAATTATGTACATGTGTATATATCTATATGTCTGTGTGTGTATATATATGTATACGTTGAGATGTATAGGTGTGTATATTTGCATGAGTGGATGTGTATGTATTTACATGTGTATGTGGGTGGGTTGGGCCATTCTTTCGTCTGTTTCCTTGCGCTACCTAGCTAACGCGGGAGGCAGCGACAAAGCAAAATAAATAAATAAATAAATAAATAATAATAATATTAATAATAATGATAATAATTTTTTTCCATAGATACACATGTAGTATCAGTATACTGTATGACCTATGATCCTGGTCATTGGACATGGCCAGCTTCCTGTGTATTTTCAGGAGCCTTATAAAGATAGAAGGGACTCCTGGACAGGAAAGAAAATATGTACATACAGTATTACTGTAAAGGGTTACACCACAAGTGAAGAGTCACCTTTACCGATGTTGTACCGTTGTTAATGGATAAAAAGAACGAGTCATGTTAAGGATATGCTCACTTCAAAATGGTTAATAATTTTCTTTGAGCCACAAGAAGCTTATAAAAGGAGTTCTGAGGTTATATTATAAATACTGGTATATATATATATATATATATATATATATATATATATATATATATATATATATATATATATATATATATATCCCTGGGGATAGGGGAGAAAGAATACTTCCCACGTATTCCCTGCGTGTCGTAGAAGGCGACTAAAAGGGGAGGGAGCGGGTGGCTGGAAATCCTCCCCTCTCGTTTTTTTTTTGATTTTCCAAAAGAAGGAACAGAGAAGGGGGCCAGGTGAGGATTTTCCCTCTAAGGCCCAGTCCTCTGTTCTTAACGCTACCTCGCAAACGCGGGAAATGGCGAATAGTATGAAAAAAAAAAATAAAAATAAAAAAAAAAAATAATTTTTTTCTTTATTTTATACTATTCGTCATTTCCCTCGTCAATGAGGTAGCGTTAAGAAGAGAGGACTGAGCCTTTGAGGGAATATCCTCACTTGGCCCCCTTCTCTGTTCCTTCTTTTGGAAAATTAAAAATGAGAGGGGAGGATTTCCAGCCTCCCACTCCCTTCCCCTTTAATCACCTTCTATGACACGCAGGAATATGTGGGAAGTATTCTTTCTCCCCTATCCTCAGGGATGAATATAATAACAATAACAATAATATAAATAAGAGGGAAGGGGAGTGGAGTGAGTAGATGGGATGGTGAGGAAGGTAAATGTAATTCTTGAAGAGAAAGATGAGTAAGAAATCTGTAGGGGATGAGGGGCCTTGGGAAGTGAGTCAGCTCTTGTTTGCTGATGCCACAGCACTGGTGGCAGACTTGAGTAAGAAACTGCATTAGTTGGTGATTGAGTTTGGAAAAATATGAGAAAGGAGTAAGTTGAGAGTAAATGTGAACAAAAATAAGGTTATTGGGTTTAGTAAAGTATACTGATAGGTTAGTTAGGGTGTGAGTTTGATGGAGAAAAATTGGAGGAAGAGAAGAGTTTTAGACATCTGGGAGTGGACAAGGCAGCAAATGGAACCATGAAAGTGAAAGGAAGTCACAGGATGGGTAAGGGGGCAAAGATTCTAGGAGCACATGGAGAGAGGTCATTATTTGGGAGAGCAAAAATGGGTATATTTGCAGGTATGGCAGTCCCACTAATGTTGAATGGATGCGATGCAAGGCATGGGGCTGTAGATGAAGATTTGCAAAGGAGGGTGGCTGAGTTGGAAATAAAATGTTTGACAACAACCTATAGTGTGGGGAGGTTTAATCAATTAAGTAATAAAACAGCAAGAGAGAAGTGTGATAACGAATGTGATTGAGACAGCTGAGTAAGGGTTTGCTTTAAATAGTTTGGACATTGGAGAGAATGAGTAAGGAGAGGATGACAAAGATGTATATTTGTGTCAGAAGTGGAGGGGATAAGGAGAAGGGGAAGACCAAATCAGAGATGGAAGGGTGAATTGAAAAACATTTTGAGTGATTGGGGCCTGAACATGCAGGAGTGTGAAAGACAAGCACAGGATAAAGTGAAATGGAATGATGTAGTATAATGGAGTTGATGAGCTGTCAATGAACTGAACCAGGGCATGTGAAGCAGCTGGCTGTGGACTGGAGGCTGTGGTGTCAGTGCATTAATGCACATGACAGCTAGAGAATGCATGTAAGCAAATGCAGCTTTTCTTTGTCTGTTCCTGGCAAAACACTGCTTACGCAGCAAATGGCAATCAAGTATAAAAAAAAATAATAATGATGATAATGATAACAATGATAACAATAGTTATTTATTCATTCATTTTGCTTTGTCGCTGTCTCCCGCGTCAGCGAGGTAGCGCAAGGAAACAGACGAAAGAATGGCCCAACCCACCCACATACACATGTATATACATACATGTCCACACATGCACATGTACATACCTATACATCTCAACATATACATATATATACACACACAGACATATGCATATATACACATGTACATAATTTATACTTGCTGCCTTTATTTATTCCTGTCGCCATCCCGCCACACATGAAATGACACCCCCCCCATTTCCAACACATCCACCCTCCTCCGCACAACTCTATCTATAGCCCATGCCTCGCAACCATATAACATTGTTGGAACCACTATTCCTTCAAACATAGCCATCTTTGCTTTCCAAGATAATGTCCTCGACTTCCACACATTTTTCAACGCTCCCAGAACTTTCACCCCCTCCCCCACTCTGTGACTCACTGCTGCTTCCATAGTTCAATACGCTGCTAAATCCACTTCCAGATATCTAAAACACTTCACTTCCTCCAGTTTTTCTCCATTTAAACTTACCTCCCAGTTGACTTGTCCCTTAACCCTACTGAACCTAATAACCTTGCTCTTATTCACATTTACTCTCAGCTTTCTTCTTTCACACACTTTACCAAACTCAGTCACCAGCTTCTGTAGTTTATCACTTGAATCAGCCACCAGCGCTGTATCATCAGCAAACAACAGCTGACTCACTTCCCAAGCTCTCTCATCCACAACAGACTGCATACTTGCCCCTCTTTCCAAAACTCTTGCATTCACCTCCCTAACAACCCCATCCATAAACAAATTAAACAACCATGGAAACATCACGCACCCCTGCCGCAAACCCACATTCACTAAGAACCAATCACCTTCCTCTCTTCCTACTTGTACACATGCCTTATATCATCGATAAAAACTTTTCACTGCTTCTAACAACTTGCCTCCCACACCATATATTCTTAATACCTTCCACAGAGCATCTCCATCTACTCTATCATATGCCTTCTCCATATATGCTACATACAAATTCATCTGTTTTTCTAAGTATTTCTCACATACATTCTTCAAAGCAAACACCTGATCCACACATCCTCTAACACTTCTAAAACCAAACTGCTCTTCCCCACTCTGATGCTCTGCAAATGCCTTCACCCTATCAATCAATACCCTCCCATATAATTTCCCAGGAATAGTCAACAAACTTATACCTCTGTTATTTGAACACTTACCTTCCCCTTTGCCTTTGTACAATAGCACTATGCATGCATTCCACCAATCCTCAGGAACTTCATGAGCCATACATACATTAAATATCCTTACCAACCAGTCAACAACACTGTCACCCCCTTTTTTAATAAATGTTGGAAAGATCACAATTTTGCGCATGATCAAGCATTATCAAGATATTCCCATGAGTCCACGGGGAAAATGAAAGACAATAAGTTCCCAAGTGCACTTTCGTGTAATAATAACATCATCAGGGGAGACACAAGAGAGAAATATAACAGTCAGTTGATATACATAAAAGAGACAAAGCTAGGACGCCATTTGGTAAACATGCGGTTGTCCAGGATGTCTGTCTTGGACAACCACATGTTTACCAAATGGCGTCCTTGCTTCGTCTCTTCAATGTATATCTTTTTTTTTTTTTCTCTTTTTGCTTTGTTGCTGTCTCCCGCGTTTGCGAGGTAGCGCAAGGAAACAGACGAAAGAAATGGCCCAACCCACCCCCATACACATGCCTTGATTCAATCCACTGACAGCACGTCAACCCCGGTATACCACATCGCTCCAATTCACTCTATTCTTTGCCCTCCTTTCACCCTCCTGCATGTTCAGGCCCCGATCACACAAAATCTTTTTCACTCCATCTTTCCACCTCCAATTTGGTCTCCCTCTTCTCCTCGTTCCCTCCACCTCCGACACATATATCCTCTTAGTCAATCTTTCCTCACTCATTCTCTCCATGTGACCAAACCATTTCAAAACACCCTCTTCTGCTCTCTCAACCACGCTCTTTTTATTTCCACACATCTCTCTTACCCTTACGTTACTTACTCGATCAAACCACCTCACACCACACATTGTCCTCAAACATCTCATTTCCAGCACATCCATCCTCCTGCGCACAACTCTATCCATAGTCCACGCCTTGCAACCATACAACATTGTTGGAACCACTATTCCTTCAAACATACCCATTTTTGCTTTCCGAGATAATGTTCTCGACTTCCACACATTCTTCAAGGCTCCCAGAATTTTCGCCCCCTCCCCCACCCTATGATCCACTTCAGCTTCCATGGTTCGATCCACTGCCAGATCCACTCCCAGATATCTAAAACACTTCACTTCCTCCAGTTTTTCTCCATTCAAACTCACCTCCCAATTGAATTGACCCTCAACCCTACTGTACCTAATAACCTTGCTCTTATTCACATTTACTCTTAACTTTCTTCTTTCACACACTTTACCAAACTCAGTCACCAGCTTCTGCAGTTTCTCACATGAATCAGCCACCAGTGCTGTATCATCAGCGAACAACAACTGACTCACTTCCCAAGCTCTCTCATCCCCAACAGACTTCATACTTGCCCCTCTTTCCAAAACTCTTGCATTCACCTCCCTAACAACCCCATCCATAAACAAATTAAACAACAATGGAGACATCACACACCCCTGCCGCAAACCTACATTCACTGAGAACCAATCACTTTCCTCTCTTCCTACACGTACACATGCCTTACATCCTCGATAAAAACTTTTCACTGCTTCTAACAACTTGCCTCCCACACCATATATTCTTAATTACCTTCCACAGAGCATCTCTATCAACTCTATCATATGCCTTCTCCAGATCCATAAATGTTACATACAAATCCATTTGCTTTTCTAAGTATTTCTCACATACATTCTTCAAAGCAAATACCTGATCCACACATCCTCTACCACTTCTGAAACCATACTGCTCTTCCCCAATCTGATGCTCTGTACATGCCTTCACCCTCTCAATCAATACCCTCCCATATAATTTGCCAGGAATACTCAACAAACTTATACCTCTGTAATGAGCACTCACTCTTATCCCCTTTGCCTTTGTACAATGGCACTATGCATGCATTCCGCCAATCCTCAGGCACCTCACCATGAGTCATACATACATTAAATAACCTTACCAACCAGTCAACAATACAGTCACCCCCTTTTTTAATAAATTCCACTGCAATACCATCCAAACCTGCTGCCTTGCCGGCTTTCATCTTCCGCAAAGCTTTTACTACCTCTTCTCTGTTTACCAACTCATTTTCCCTAACCCTCGCACTTTGCACACCACCTCGACCAAAACACCCTATATCTGCCACTCTATCATCAAACACATTCAACAAACCTTCAGAATACTCACTCCATCTCCTTCTCACATCACCACTACTTGTTATCACCTCCCCATTTGCGCCCTTCACTGAAGTTCCCATTTGCTCCCTTGTCTTACGCACTTTATTTACCTCCTTCCAGAACATCTTTTTATTCTCCCTAAAATTTAATGATACTCTCTCACCCCAACTCTCATTTGCCCTTTTTTTTCACCTCTTGCACCTTTCTCTTGACCTCCTGTCTCTTTCTTTTATACGTCTCCCACTCAATTTCATTTTTTCCCTGCAAAAATCGTCCAAATGCCTCTCTTCTCTTTCACTAATACTCTTACTTCTTCATCCCACCACTCACTACCCTTTCTAATCAACCCACCTCCCACTCTTCTCATGCCACAAGCATCTTTTGCGCAATCCATCACTGATTCCCTAAATACATCCCATTCCTCCCCCACTCCCCTTACTTCCATTGTTCTCACCTTTTTCCATTCTGTACTCAGTCTCTCCTGGTACTTCCTCACACAAGTCTCCTTCCCAAGCTCACTTACTCTCACCACCCTCTTCACCCCAACATTCACTCTTCTTTTCTGAAAACCCATACAAATCTTCACCTTAGCCTCCATAAGATAATGATCAGACATCCCTCCAGTTGCACCTCTCAGCACATTAACATCCAAAAGTCTCTCTTTCGCGCGCCTGTCAATTAACACGTAATCCAATAACACTCTCTGGCCATCTCTCCTACTTACATAAGTATACTTATGTATATCTCGCTTTTTAAACCAGGTATTCCCAATCATCAGTCCTTTTTTAGCACATAAATCTACAAGCTCTTCACCATTTCCATTTACAACACTGAACACCCCATGTATACCAATTATTCCTTCAACTGCCACATTACTCACCTTTGCATTCAAATCACCCAACACTATAACCCGGTCTCGTGCATCAAAACCACTGACACACTCATTCAGCTGCTTCCAAAACACTTGCCTCTCATGATCTTTCTTCTGTATATCTACAGACTGTTATATTTCTCTCTTGTGTGATTATTACACGAAAGTGCACTTGGGAACTTATCGTGTTTCATTTTCCCTGTGGGCTCATAGGAACATATGTACATGTATGAATATACATATACATACTCATACACATAAATATGCATGTATATACACAGGTACACATTCATAATTGTTCACCTTCATCCGTTCCAGATGCCACCCTGCCCCACAGGAAACAGCACAAATGCATGAAGGAAAGGGAAAAAAGATAACATGTACCTTCTCTTCTCTTCTCCCACACCTGATTGCCATTCCCTGCATTGGCGAGGTAGAGCCAGAAAACATATGAAGAAGGGCCACATCCGCTCACACTCATTCTCTGGTTGTCATGTGTAATGCACCAAAACCATACCTTCCTATCCACATCCAGGTACAGCAGAGCTTTCCATGGTTTACTGCAGATGTTCCACATGCCCTAGTTCAATCCATTGATGGTATATTAAATCCAGCAGACCACATCATTCCAATTCACTCTATTCCGTGCATGCCTTTCACCCTCCTGCATGTTAAGGCCTCAATTGCTCAAAATCCTTTTCACCCCATCCTCGTACCTCCAATTTGGTCTTCCAGTTCTCCTTGATCCCTCCACCTCTGACAAATACCACCTTTCCTCATTCATCTCTCCATATGTCCAAACCATTTCAACACACTCTCTTCTCTCTCAACCACACTCTTACTATTTTCACACATCTCTCTTACCCTTTCATTACTTAATCAATCAAACCACCTCACACCACATAGTTCCGAAACATTTCATTTTGAACACATCCCCCTCCTCCACAACCCTATCTATTGCCCATGCCTTACAACCATATAATGGTGTTGGAACTACTATTCCTTCCAACAAACCCATTTTTGCCCTCAGAGATAATGTTCTCTCTTTCCACATATTCTACATCGTTCCTAGAACCTTTGACCCCTCCTTCCACCCTATAACTCATTTCTGCTTCCATGGTTCCATCCTCTGCTAAGTCCACTCCCAGATAGCTAGAACACTTCACTTCCTCCATTCTTTCTCCATTCAAACTTCCATCCCAACTAACTTGTCCCTCAACCCTGCTGAACCTAATAACCTGTACTCTCAACTTTCTCCTTTGACACAATCTTCCAAACTCAGTCACCAGTGTCTGCAGCTTCTCACACGAATCAGTCACCAGTGCTGTATCATCAAAGAACAACAATTGACTCACTTCCCAGGCCCTCTCATCCCTAACAGACTGCATACACACCCCTCTCTCCAAAACTCTTGCATTTACCTCCCTAACCACCCCATCCATAAACAAATTAACAACCATGGTGACATTACACACCCTTGCTACAGATCAACCTTCAGTGGGAACCATTCAATCTCCTCTCTCCCTACTCACACACATACCTTACACCCTTAGCACAAACTTCTCACTGCTTCTAGCAGCTTACTTTCCACACCATAAATTCTTAAGACCTTCCACAAAGAAATTCTATCAACCTTATCATATGCCTTCACCAGATCTATAAATGCCACACACAAATCCATCTGTTCTTCTATTTCTCATACACATTCTTCAATGCAAACACTTGATCCACACATCCTCTACCACTTCTGAAATTACAATACTCCTCCCCAATCTTATGCTCTGTTTATGCCTTTGACCTCTCGTTCAATACCTGCCCAGACAACATACCAGGAGTAAACAAACTTATACCCCTGTGGTTTGAACACTCACCTTCATCTCCTTTGCATTTATACAATGGCACTATTCATGCATTCTGCCAATCCTCAGGCACTTCATCATGATCCATGCATACAAAGAAAATCCATCTCAAACAGTCAACAAGCAGTCAGTCACCCCCTCTTAATAATTTCAACTGCAACACCATCGACTCCCACCACCTTGCTACATTTCATCTTTTGCTAGGCTTTCACCACCTCTTCTCTCTTTACCAAACCATTCTCCATGACTCTCTCACTTCACATACCACCCCAACCAAAAAACCCTACATCTGCCACAATCATGAAACACATTCAATAATCCCTCAAAATACTCACTCCATCTCCTCCTCATCTCATCACTACCTGTTATCACTTCCCCTTTCGCCCCATCTGCAAATGTCCCCATTTGTTCTCTTGTCTTTTGCACATTATCTATCTCTTTTCAAAACGTCTTTTTATTCTACCTACAGTTTAATGATACTCTCTCATCCCAACTCACATTTGCCCTCTTTTTCAGCTCCTGCATCTTCCTCTTGACCTTTTGCTGCTTTTTCTGATATATCTCCCAATCGTTTGCATTCCTTCCTTGTAAGTACAGTCCAAACACCTCTCTTTTCTTTCACTAACAACTTTACTTCTTCATACTACCACTCACTACCCTTTCTAATCTGCCCACCTCCCACCTTTTGCATGCCACATGCATCTCTTGCACATGCCATCAGTGCTTCCCTAAATACCTTCCGTTCCTCATCCACTCCCCTCACTTCATTTGCTCCCACCTTCTGCCTTCCTACATTCAATTCTTCCTGGTATTTCTTTACAAAAGTCTCCCTTCCCAGCTCACTTACTCTCACCACTCTCTTCTCCCCAACACTGTTTTCTTTTTTTTTAAAATTTCTACAAATGTTCACCCTTGCCTCCACAAGATAGTAATCAGGCATCCCACCAGCTACCCCTCTCAGCACATTTACTTCCGAAAGTCTCTCTTTTTCATGCCTAACAATTCATAATCTAATAATGACCACTGACCATCTCTCTCACTCGAATACTTATACTTGAGTATATCATTCTTTTTAAAACAGGTATTCCCAAACACCATTTTTTTTTTCAGCACACAACTCCAAAAGCTCTTCACCTATTCCATTCATAACACTGAATACCCCAAATGACCCAATCACACCCTCAATTCTCACAATGATTACCTTCACATTTAAATCACCCTGGTCTTGTGCACAAAAACTGCTGATGCATTCACTCAGCTACTCCCAAAATACTCACTTCTTGTGATCTTTCTTCTCATGGCCAAGTGCATAAATCCTAATAATCACCCAACTCTTGCCATCCACTTTCAGTTTAACCCACATCAATCTAGAATTTACTTCCTTACGCTCTATCACACATCCACAGCTCCTACTTCAGGCATTGTGCTGATCCTTCCCTTTCTCTTGTCCTCTCACCAACCTCTGATTTTACTCCTAAAACATAACCAAACAATTTTTCCCCTTTACCCTTGGGCTTTGTTTCACTCAGAGCCAGAACATCCATGTTTCTTTACTCAAACATACTTCCTATCTCTCCTCTCATCCTAGTTATATCCACACATATTCAGATACCCAACGAGAAAACTTGTCCATCACCATATACTTTTTAAGGCAATACACGGCTAAGGTTTCTTGTAGGTAAGGGCATATGATGCTCATTGTTATGAAATCATCATTCATTTGGTCACTGACACTATTGTTTCTAATGGTGCAAGCACATTCCACTTCAATGTGCCTCAGGCAATTTGTAGGGAAGAATATTCCAACTTTACTTCTGCTAGCTGCGACTTCATTTTGGGAATTTTGCTTCTAATCACTGTATTTCTTCCACTGTGCTTCCAGAAGGTTGACTCTTGCCTTTATGGGGGAAGAAGCCCAAAATGCTGACCGGAAGGAAGAAAAGGTGGGTAAACACTAGATTTCTAGGTGCACTGGGCACTCAGGACACAATCAGGAAGCTGCTAGCTAGCATTTATGTTCTCCCTGATAATGTCATCCCACCACCAAACCTATTCCTGGTCATCCAAGGAAGACTTCTAAATCTAAAGACAACCTCCTAAGATAAGAATTATAGAAGCATTCCTGCATTTCAGCCACTGAACTTAAAAAAAAGCCATCCAAAGCTTCTAAAGCTTATGAGAAACATCTCTCAAAGAACCAATAAACACCTTCACATTCCCTCCCACACACCAGCAGCCAAACCTCTGCTTACATAGGAAATGAAATGCTAATGACTAAAATTTGCAAAGAAATACAAGCACTGATAGTGAGCAACTGTGGAGTAAGGTGATGTTTTCTAGTGAAAGTTTCTTTCAGTATGTGCAGTCAAGGCAGGGGAGGGTGAAGAGGCTCTTGTTTCACAGAGAAGGCAGTGAAACATCTAGATATTGTGATGATCTGGAGTTGCTTTAGTGGTATGATGGGTAGAGGTGGGTTGTACTTCTTACCTAACACCACTACAATGAATGGAGAGCAGTACATTATGGTGCTGGTAGAGTATCTGCTTCCTTTTTATGAGGTTCACCAATGTAATCACTTTATGGACAGTACCTCCTGCTGTAAGACTAGAAAGTCAGTGAATTGGCTATTGTAGAAAAATATTCAATTGCTAGAGTGGCCTGGGAACTCCCCAGACCTCAACCCAATCAAGAACTGCTGGAACCAAATAAAAGTCAAGCTTGCTTCCTGCAACACCTCATCAGTGTCTTGCCTCACTCAAGACCCTACGGACCTAAAACATGGAGCAAAAATACCTCAGGAACCTTGCTAATTCCATATCCAGATGTGTACAGGTGGTAATCAAGGCCAAAGGAGAGATGACATAGTTCTAAGATGTAAGTGTGACATTGCCTTTGCAAACATATGGAGCAGTAAACAGGGATGGTGTTACCAGACTTCACCTGCTTGAGGTTAAACCACTAAGGATTAGTCTAGTGAAAGAACATCATACTTCAAAGGAGTCTGCATTTCCCTGCTACTGGAAGTAGTGTAGCTTTGGGCTGCAGAAGCCTTTACAAAAGTTGGGATAATACAAGGACTCTTTCATAGAAGTTGGTCTTGAGGTAAGTTTGAAAAATAAAATATACACAAGGATCAGCGTTACTGGACTGTTCCTGCATGGGGTTACACAGCAAGCAGTAAGTTACCTCTGTTAAATCTGTATCACTGGAATTGTGATCTCATCAAAGAACTTTTCATTCTAAAGGAGTCCATTATTTCCCTACTATTGAAAGTTGCAGGACCTCCTGGAAAAGGGATTTTGGGGCAATTGTAAATACAAAATAAAATATATCTGGATCTCACTATTCACAGGTTTAAGAATCACAGATTTGAATACTCATGAACACATACTCTGTATACCAATTTGAAATCTGCATTGGCCCTTGGGGTTTTGCCTATTCATGGAGTTTTTACAGACTTTGTTCTTAAGGATGTGAAAGAAAATGAGCATTTCATTGGATGAGTTATTTTGAGGAATATGTTGTCCAAGAAATAAACATAAATCTCTCACTGACATCATGATCAAAGTTCCAGGTAATTAAGAGAAACTATGAAAAGATCCTGAAAAACAGGTAAAAAACAACCTTATGATGTGACTGATGAAGAGTTAGCAATACTTTATAGCCAGGATATTCACCACTCTGAATCACATCAGGAAGAGAAAGAAGAGGGACAAATGAAGAACAAAGCAGCAAAAGTAATCATGAGCAACCTACAAAATGCAATGCAACATATGATTTTAACATAATAAGGACAAACAACGAGCATCAAGATGTTTAGTATGTTATGGCATGCATTTACAGAAAATTACACAGCATTCTATGGATGTAAACTGGCTAGAATTACTGATTTCTTCAAGAAGACCAGCATAACCACTGCTCATATCCCTGCTCCTTCCTCTCCGGTTACAAGTTCACTGGAAAAGTATTTTTTAATTTTATTGCTTGCTATTCTAGATAATAAAAATAATGTATTTTGTACAAGAATCATAATTCTGTACAGTAATGCACAGTTTAAGTCGAGAGAGAGAGAGAGAGAGAGAGAGAGAGAGAGAGAGAGAGAGAGAGAGAGAGAGAGAGAGAGAGAGTGTGTGTGTATGGCAGTAGCTATGATGAGATTTTCCCGTGAAGGAAGGTCTAGTTTGAAGCACCCATCATGTCTTACTTGATGAAAAAGACTATTCTTCTCAGCTGCCACCTGAGGCTGACTTCAACTACACGTCAATATTCTTTTAAAATGTTTCTGCAGCTGTTCTACGCACATTCTTTTTTCTTTTTCTTTTTCCTGTTAGCATATTGAACAGTTGTTCTAGCTTCCTATTTGAGAGGTTATATAATTTTGTCTGATTTATTTTCAGCATATTCCATGGTATCTTTGAAGATTTAATAACTGTATCTTCCTTGTCCATGAGGCTTTTAATATATAATAGACTAACCCACATTTTTCTCTTCTTATTTCTAAGCTATATGAATGTAATTCTTTCAGTCTTTCATGGTAGTTCATATGTTCTAACTTCTCCCCCTTCAATTTCCCATTTGAAGTGCTTCTGAAATCTCACTTTGTTTACTTCTGTTTGTTTCATTGGTGACATACAACACAGCAGTATTCAATTTTGCTTCTTGTATTTGCATTAAACATTCTCATCAACAGGTTTCTATCTTTTGTAGCAAAAGTTCTAAAAATCATACCACTCATCACATGACTCAAAGGTGTTATCTTCTCAGTATGGCAGGGTTATTGTGGAGAGAGAGAGAGAGAGAGAGAGAGAGAGAGAGAGAGAGAGAGAGAGAGAGAGAGAGAGAGAGAGAGAGAGAGAGAGAGAGAGAGACTGTTATACATAATTATAAAGATACACAGACCACATAGACTCAAGATCAAAGCAAGGTAGTCTGGCCTTAACACTTAAAAGCAGTAAAAGAAAAGGATACCAAAGCAAAGGCTCTTTCCCAAATCTCCATTCCCTCTGACAACACATCGTACAGGAACCAGGTAGAAAATATACCTTGCAGAGCTAATATGTCTGAAGAAAATGTTTACAGGAAAGTCAGAAATTAGAGTAAATGTGAGTGTCATGTGTCCCATCATCAAAGAAAAAGAGCCCTTTACTTTTTGATTAAAAGGCAATTATAAAGATCCATTTTGAGCTCTAGCTTGTAACATGCCATGTCTTTACAAACCCTGATAAGGAAGGATTACACCATTATACTTTCTTGTTCTCTTAAAGCAGGCTACACATATAAATCTTTGTTAATATGTTACCACAGCTAAGGAAGGTAGCATAATGTACCATTAAGTTAAAATAATTAGTAAAAGAATTATTCAATATCAGAAAAAATATGACTATATCATGCAACCCATCATCATAGACATGCATCCCTTCACTTTTTGATATAAAAGCAAAAGTTCTGAACTCTAGCTTTGTAATTTGCCAAGTCTATACTACCTCTGATGAGGAAGGATTACACAATTATACCTGCTTGTGCCCTTCAGTAGGCTACACAGATAAATCAGTTATATATTACCACAGCATGGCCAAGTTAATGTCAGTGGTTGAAAATGTAGCATAATATACAATTGTTATAATGAATGGTTTAAAATTCATTCAATACTGGGGAATGACACAAGATGATCAAGACTAGTATTGAACATATTAATAAAGTTGTTCTGAACATCATGTTCCAGGAGCTTATTCCATGCATTTTGATGTCACTGGTACAGGAACATTTTATCCAATTCAGATTAACTCGGTGCCCTCTCAATTTTAGTCTATTCCCTAGTGCCAACTAGTATGAGAGTAAAGAAGTTTTCCATACCAACATTGCTTCATCCTTAAGTATTTTAAAACACTGGTTTAACTTGACATGAAGCTACCTCATGCTAACAAAGAAAAGATTAAAATTGTGCAGTGTGTCCTCATATGGTTTATTACATAAGGAAGGAATAAATTCAGCTGCTCTTTACTGCTTCTAATCTAAGAATATCCATAATTTGGAGGGGGTCTCAGAACTGCACTGAGTATTTGAGGTGGAATATAACTAGAATTCAGTATAGTGACATTAGAGTTAAAAGTTTTTAGTTCAAAATGGTCAGGACCACACAGTTGCCAGACTAATGATTTTCCCAGAGTATAGATGGTGAATGTTTCCAAGGATTCTGAAAGTTTAGCAAATGATAAAGTCCAGAAGTGCAAGCTAATTCTGTTAATAAAATAGTTACCTAATGCAATACACTCTTGTATTAATAAAATCAATCCATTTTGAAGTGAAAATACTAAAAAAATCTTATTTAATTCCATCCCTTATTACACTGAGTATATTCTAGCTAAGCCTTTGTTTAAAAAGTAAGGTATACAGTAATGGAATTTAAAATATGATTAAATTTGTAACAAAAAGTTTTGTTTACCTACTTATTTGTATATATGAAAAAATGGAAACGAGCTGTCTTTTTGAGTACTTCAGTGAAAAATGCATAAGGGAAGGAGCTAATTGTTGCAGTACTAAGATATAAAAGAAATACAATACTGTAGTAAAACACCATTAGTTGAACCACTAGATCCCTAATCCAAATAAATACACTAATACTGTGGCTGGGTGGAGTATATGGATAGGCAGATGGCAGATCTGACAAATGACAGCTTTGCAATCAGTGGTACTGAGGCAGTGAGTACAGCACAGTATATACTAAAGAGTGAGTGTAGGATAATTTACCTCTCTCTTAAAGTACAGTACAGTATTGATATTCTCGAGACAATGATCCAGTGCAATAAATTAAAAGCTAGATGAAAGCATGCCTTGATTGGAGTCACTTTCAGTACAAAATTCCAATACTGTTCCCCAGTCCTTTTTTAAGTCACAAATGGTGGCTGTACAAACACCATATTCGGCCCACATTCATTTCTTCACTAAATCCCCTTTGTCTAGTTTCTGTATCAATGCTACTTTCTCAAAGACAGTAAGTGTAACATACTTATGTTTGGCAGGAATTAATTTATCATGAGGGAGAGATCTCTTCTTTGAATTCAAATTAAGATCAAAATGTTATAACTTGTCCAATTAGGGAAGATCACATGCAAAGTCAACGTGTTCAAATAAAAAAGGATGCTGACTCCATGAGTATATTGTGCCTGGCAGAGGCTCCAAGGATAGCTGAAATGATACACAACTGCAGTCAATTATCCAAAAAACATTCTTTGTATTTGCTTAATTTCATAGTCTTAATTGTTGTTTTACTTATTATTACATTTTGCAGTGACTTACATGAACCATAAATGTAATATGTACATAAATATTGTCTTACTTTTATCATACTTAGTCGCTGTCTCCTGTGTTAGCACACCTTTCACCCTCCTGTATGTTTAGGCCCCGATCGCTCAAAATTTTTTTAACTCCATCCTTTCATCTCCGATTTGGCCTCCCACTTCTCCTCTTTCCCTCCACCTCTGACACATATCCTCTTTGTCAATCTTTCCTCACTCATTCTCTCCATGTGACCAAACCATTTCAATACACCCTCTTCAGCTCTCTCAACCACACTCTTTTTATTACATGAACATACATACAAAAATAAGTCATCTCATCAGCCACATTCCCATGCTGTTACAACACCCAATCATGGGTATACTCAGTATGAGAAAGCAATCTCTTTTCTTATTTTACAATGATAATTTTTTCTTAGTTTCTTAGTCTTAAAAATAGTTTTATATAGTATTCTATTATCATCCCTAGGGATAGGGGAGAAAGAATACTGCCCATGTATTCCCTGCATGTCATAGAAAGCGACTAAAAGGGGAGGGAGTGGGTGGCTGGAAATCCTCCCCTCCAGTTTTACTTTTCCAAAAGAAGTAACAGATAAGGGGGCCAAGTGAGGATTTTTCCCTCAAAGACTCAGTCATCTTTTCCTTACACTACCTCACTAATGTGGGTCATGGTGAACACATAAAAAAAAATTCTATTAAGGTTGGCAATAATTTACGTAAACCATATGTGTAAAGTTAGGTGAGTGAACTCGCTGACTTAATGACCAACCTCTGCTGAATTCATTTAGAAAGATACCTTCTTCAATTATCCAGTGACATTCACTATCATTGCTTTGTTTCTTCATCTTAATAAATTTTTATATACTATACTATTACATTTTGCAGTAAATTACATGAAATGTAAGTGTAAAGTGAACATGTTATATTTATTTTATTTATTTTACTTTGTCGCTGTCTCCCGCGTTAGCGAGGTAGCGCAAGGAAACAGATGAAAAAATGGCCCAACCCACCCACATACACATGTATATACATACACATCCACACACGCAAGTATACATACCTATACATCTCAATGTATACATATATATACACACACAGACATACATACATACATACACATGTTCATAATTCATAGTCTGCCTTTATTCATTCCCATCGCCACCCCGCCACACATGAAATAACAACCCCCTCCCCCTGCATATGTGAGAGGTAGCACTAGGAAAAGACAACAAAGGCCACATTTGTTCACACTCAGTCTCTAGCTGTCACATATAATGCACTGAAACCACAGCTCCCTTTCCACATCCAGGCCCCACACAACTTTCCATGGTTTACCCCAGACGCTTCACATGCCCTGGTTCAATCCACTGACAGCATGTCAACCCTGGTATACCACGTCGTTCCAATTCACTCTATTCCTTGCACGCCTTTCACCCTCCTGCATGTTCAGGCCCCGATCACTCAAAATCTTTTTCACTCCATCTTTCCACCTTCAATTTGGTCTCCCACTTCTCCTCATTCCCTCCACCTCTGATACATATACCCTCTTGGTCAATCTTTCCTCACTCAATTCTCTCCGTGACCAAACCATTTCAAAACACCCTCTTCTGCTCTCTCAACCACACTCTTTTTATTACCACACATCTCTCTTACCCTATTATTACTTACTCGATCAAACCACCTCACACCACATATTGTCCTCAAACATCTCATTTCCAGCACATCCACCCTCCTCCATGCAACTTTATCTATAGCCCATGCCTCGCAACCATATAAAATTGTCGGATCCACTATTCCTTCAAACATACCCATTTCTGCCTTCCGAGATAATGTTCTCGACGTCCACACATTCTTCAACGCTCCCAGAACTTTCGCCCCCTCCCCCACCCTATGATTCACTTCCCCTTCCATGGTTCCAACCGCTGCCAAATCCACTCCCACATATCTAAAACGCTTCACTTCCTCCAGTTTTTCTCCATTCAAATTTACCTCCCAATTGACTTGTTCCTCAACCCTACTGTACCTAATAACCTTGCTCTTATTCGCATTTACTCTCAGCTTTCTTCTTTCACACGCTTTACCAAACTCAGTCGCCAGCTTCTGCAGTTTCTCACACGAATCAGCCACCAGCGCTGTATCAGCGAACAACAACTGACTCACTTCCCAAGCTCTCTCATCCACAAGAGACTGCATACTTGCCCCTCTTTCCAAAACTCTTGCATTCATCTCCCTAACAACCCCATCCATAAACAAATTAAACAACCATGGAGACATCACATACCCCTGCTGCAAACCAACATTCACTGAGAACCAATCACTTTCCTCTCTTCCTGCATGTACACATGCCTTACATCCTCGATAAAAACTTTTCACTGCTTCTTCTATGTATATACCAAAGCTTGTCACTAAATTAGCCAACTTTATCTATAGCCCATGCCTCGCAACCATATAAAATTGTCGGATCCACTATTCCTTCAAACATACCCATTTCTGCCTTCCGAGATAATGTTCTCGACGTCCACACATTCTTCAACGCTCCCAGAACTTTCGCCCCCTCCCCCACCCTATGATTCACTTCCCCTTCCATGGTTCCACCCGCTGCCAAATCCACTCCCACATATCTAAAATGCTTCACTTCCTCCAGTTTTTCTCCATTCAAATTTACCTCCCAATTGACTTGTTCCTCAACCCTACTGTACCTAATAACCTTGCTCTTATTCACATTTACTCTCAGCTTTCTTCTTTCACACGCTTTACCAAACTCAGTCGCCAGCTTCTGCAGTTTCTCACACGAATCAGCCACCAGCGCTGTATCAGCGAACAACAACAGACTCACTTCCCAAGCTCTCTCATCCACAAGAGACTGCATACTTGCCCCTCTTTCCAAAACTCTTGCATTCATCTCCCTAACAACCCCATCCATAAACAAATTAAACAACCATGGAGACATCACACACCCCTGCTGCAAACCAACATTCACTGAGAACCAATCACTTTCCTCTCTTCCTGCATGTACACATGCCTTACATCCTCGATAAAAACTTTTCACTGCTTCTTCTATGTATATACCAAAGCTTGTCACTAAATTAGCCACAAGCACAAGCTTGTTACAATGGCTGATCATGGTTGAATTTGTTGTGAGGAAGGGATCTCTTCCAGGATTATATGATAACATTTTCTATTCTAACTTAGTTTCTCACATTCATCTATCTATCTTCATGAATCTATCTACGTCTCTAATGCCGGTTCCCTCAAGGATTTCCCTCAAAGAGGTGGCTGTGGCAATAAGCCTTTATAAATGGTGAACTCCAGTTTAGTGTCTTTATTTTCATAATTGTTTTATATATCATTCTATTACATTTTGCAATAAATCAAATGATCTATAACATCACAAACATGAATGTACATGTATATCCACAACCGATTAACTACATTAGGCATCTACCAGTGTCACCGCAGGTGAACTGGTAAGGAATCAATCTCTTCTTTGATTAAGTAATACTATTCTCTATTTTTGCTTTGTTTCTTAGTCTTAATGATTGCTTAATGATTTTATCATATGTCAGGTAAACTACATGAAAAATAACATGAAATTGCACATATATGCAAACATGTATACAGATACAAATCCCTAGGAATAAGTGGCTGATCATGGAGTACCCAAACAACAACTACACCTTACAACAGAGTGGCAATTTTCAGATCCACAAAAATTTTGCTGAACAGGTCAAAATATGTTTCTGCATTTTTATAAATCATGGGGGTTTCCATAATATAAAATGCTCACTAGATTAAAGATATTTCACTGTACTGCATCACAGCTTTTGTATGTACAGATTTTGTTGCTAAATCCAAAAATCCTATTTGTTTTCTTGGCTGCCACATTACAGTAGTTAGTGGAGGCATTGTCTAATGCCTAATGCAAGTTCTGTTGAAGGTGGACATCAGAGATGAAGAACCACGAGGAAACCTACCAAGAAGATGAAACATCAGGAATCACATGGCCAAAACTTCAGGTACTGGAGAGGTATAACTTTTGTCTGGAGTGAGTCAACTGCTTGACTGCTGTCCTGCAGTGATGCGTGGGTATATAAAAGGCAGGAGGTCAGTCACGAAGGCAGTGTGGGCAGAAAAGCTATTCCCAAAGGAAATTGGAGATGTTGCAACTCTGAACTCTCTCCATGCTGTTGGATTGAGGTGAGGTCCATAAGAGTGGCTTTTCTCTGAGAAAGGTTGGTTATCTATTCAATGGAATAATTACAGCTGCAGCTTTTGACCTACCACTGCTGAACATAGGGTATGGGTGTCATGGAGTGATACTTGAGGTACAACCTTGAGATGGGCCACCAAGCTCATATCTCTGGGAATTAGTAGGTCAGGTGAGGTTATATGCCATGACTAGTGACCAAGTCAAGGTGCTGTCAGTAACATGACACTGTAGAATTACATTGGGTCACTACCCTACTCCCTTTCCTCCCTTTCTTGCTCATTTATTTTGAGATGAACACTTGGAGAAACATACATAATTATCTGTAGGCTAATGGAGAGGCCATATGGACCTGGCAAAGACAAAAGGGAAGATGGATAGGTGTGGACCCTGGGCAGGTGGTGAGAAAAGGATTATGACAGCAGGGGTCAAGGAAAGCTGAACATTGGCACTGTAAAGACGTGTCAGAAAGTCTCCCTCAGTCAACCCCATGGGTCATCAGTTTAGAGGGTGCTCTTATGGTTAGCTGGACACTTGTCAGCAGCTAGTCAACTGCCTGACTGCAATCCTGTGGTGGTGCCAGGGTATATAAGAGACCAGAGGGTCAGATCTAGAAGGAAAAGCATTCCCAAAGGGAATTGGAGATATCAAATCTAAAAGTTACATGCTCTGATCTCTCTCCATGCTACTGGATTGGGTTAGGGCCTTAGCAGCAGCTCTTCTCATGGAAAGAGTCAGGTCAACTATATGATAGAATAATTACAGCAGCAGCTTTTGACTTTTCACTACTAAACATCTCATACGAGTGTCATGGAGTGATACTACAGGTGCAACTGTAGGTTGGGCCACCAAGCTCACTTCTCTGGGAATTAGTTGGTCATGTGAGGTTAAACACTGTAACCTGCCACCAAATCAAGGCATCATCAGTTATGTGATACTGTAGAGCTGCACTGAGTCACTATAGAATTTTAACACTTACCTTAGAGAGTGGTTGAAATCCTTCCATGTAGAAGCTTGAGTCGATTGAAGCCCTTACATTCTCTATTCTCAATGATCTTGAGCATATTATCCCCTACCCCACCTATATTTCTGACCACTGTGATCACTCTTTTTAATATTCTGAAACTGTTTTTCACCTCCCCTCCTTTGTGATACAAATACACAATCTTGCCTCCACTTGGTTCATCTGGCCACACTCTCTTAAATGCATCTATTTGTCTATTTGAGTATCACCTCCCACTCCAGTAGCTCATTCTGAATGTAAATACTGGCTTAAAAAAAGCTGACTGGAATGACATGAAAACTGTGACTTTCCATGGGTAGATTACTGTCTCTTATGTGTTGATGTTCCATCTCTGCTAAATGCACAGCAAAGGTTATTGTTGTAATGGAAACATTCATCCCCTCTTCCTCCTAGACAACCACTTCTTCCAGTCCATGGTTCAACCGTTCCTTTTCTAAGGCTTGGAAAAACTCTCCTTTCTCCAACTCCCATTCAACATTCATCACTGCCTGTAGTCACCACAAGTACATTATCTGTGAGGCTAAGCATTCCTTTATTGAATGGAGGTGTGACAACCTCTTCTTTTCATCCACTGACAGGTATTTTGGTCTTTAGCTAAGGGCATCATCAACAACTTCTGTCATTCTACCTTCCCTTTACTTTTCCATTCTGACAGCACTGCAGCTGTCTCTTCCATAGAAAAAGCAACTTTGGTTCTTGCTTCTCTTCTAACTCTACCTTAGATGACTCCAAGATTCATTCACCTCCTGATGCTCTTCTTCTGTCCAATGCTCCTTCATATACTCTCTTTTCAAACTGCCAAGAAAGTACCTCTTACTTTGAACACAAGGAAGGCTTAAGGACCTGATGGCATCCATCCCATGTACTGAAAGAGTGTGCCTTGGAACTGGCACCTGTGCCTGCTCGTCTATTCCATTTCTGTTCAAAATCCAGAACTTTTTCTTCTTCTTGGAAGCATGCATGGCATATTCCATCCCTAAGAAGGGTGACCATTCTAACTCCTCTAATTATTACCCTGTATCTTTGACATCTATTTCCAAAGTCTTTGAAACCTTCCTCAACTCCCATATCCTCAGACATCTCGAATCTCATTCAGGCTTTTGTCTGATCACCAGTATGGCTTCCATAATGTGAGATCCAATGGTGATGTTTTTTCCTACCTTACTCATGTCTGGTTATCACCCCTGAAAGATTTTGGGGAGTCCTATTCAGTTGTCCTTGATATATCCAAAGCTTTTGACTGGATTTGGCATTGGGGTCTCATCTCTAAGACCCACAGACTACACAGATCTACAGTCCAAGCAAGGTGATCAGGTCCTAACACTATTTGAAAAACAAAAAATAAAAAATGCAGTCCCCTTAAAAGCAGCATAAGAAAAGAAGAGCAAATCAAAGGCTCTTTCCTCACCCTCCAGCAACAAGCCAGAAGGAAACCTGGGCCAAAAAATACCTTGCCAGAAATTTTAACAAGTCATAAAATTGAGCGCCAGCCTCTCAATTTACCATGCCTTTATTATTCCAGATGTTGAAGAATGATACAATATTTCTGACTAACTCTCTAAAAGCAGATGATATGGGTTCATCAGTGTTGGTATACTACCACACCATGGCCAGAGAAAGATTAGTGGTTGAGAGGGTAGTATGATATACTGCCACATTATGATGACTGATTAAATGAATTATTCAACATCAGAGAGTGTCAAGTGATGATCAAGCCTAATTTTGAAGACATTAAGGGTGTTCTTTGAGTATTCTATGCATCAATAATAGTGTCAGTAATGAAATATTTCATACAGTC
This sequence comes from Panulirus ornatus, assembly GCF_036320965.1. NCBI lineage: Eukaryota > Metazoa > Arthropoda > Malacostraca > Decapoda > Palinuridae > Panulirus > Panulirus ornatus. The sequence continues at coordinate 56,881,573 of NC_092234.1, read as the reverse complement.
CAGATTAACTTGGTGATCTCTAAGTTTTAGTCCATTTCCTTTCATTGGTAGTGCTGACTCTAGTGTAAAGTACTGTATCAACTTTGTTGAATCCTTGAAGTATTTAAAAACATTCTATTGCTTTGCCTAGGAGATACCTCTTGCTTTCACAAGTTTAATTCTTGCAGTCTCCCTTTATATGGTTTGTTATGCAATGAAGGAATCAATTTAGTTGCTCTCTGCTGTACTGATTCCAATTTAGGAAAATTCTTGTTTAAGTGAGGAGCACAAAACACTATATATTCAAAGTGGGATCTAACTAGACTTATGTATAATGGCAATATCAATATCACATCCATGCTTTTGTATGAAAAGTTTCTGTTAATAAATCCCAACATCCTCTTTGCTTTCTTAGCAGCTTCATCATAATTCTGGGAGAACCTAAAGCTGTTGGAGACAGTTGAAAATAGATCCCTCACACTAAAAGTCTCCTTTATCTTGTGGCCCATTAATTCACAATCAAATATTTTGTTAAGGTTTTGTACTTGTAACAGCTGAAATCCACTGATGTTAAATGGCATTTGCCATTTTCTAGACCAATCAGTGATTTTATCTAGATCCTCTCATAATCTTAGCCTCTCTTCTTCTGTTAATGACATTGCCAATCTTGTGTCATATGCAAATTTGGATGCTAAGTTATTGAGCTACATGTCCATATCATTAATCAAATGATAAAAAGTATTGGTTTCAAGTATGGATCTCTGGGGGACCCCACTAATAATGGGTGACCACAGGGATGATTCACCATTCATTACAACTTTCTGCCTCCTATTATGTAACCAGGCTTCTATCCAATTTCCTACACAACTAGTAATCCCAAAGGCCCAGATTTCATGCATCTATTTAACATGAGGGACTTTGCTGAATGCTTTCTGGAAGTCCAGAAATATAATATCTTTTGCTTTTGTCTTGTCATGGGTATTGAATATTTTATGATAAAATTCAAGGAGGTTTGTGAGGCACGCTATGAATTACTGATCCGAATGTGTTGTTCCAGGTAGTGTACAGTTTTATCTCTAATAATTGACTCCAGAAGTTTAAATATAATTGATGCAAAGCTAATAGGATGGTAACTGCCAGGCAAATAGCAGCTTCCTTTTTTGAATATAGGAGTAACATCGACCAGTCTCCAATTCTGTGGGACTAATCCATCCTGGAGAGTCTATCTATCTGTATCTCTAGTGTCTGTTTCCTCCAGGAACTCCCATGAGGGTTTGGCCACAGCAAAAGAGACTCCACTTATTCCTGTAATCAAATGCCTCCTTTGCATACACAATTCAACACATTCTTCCACCACTTCTCTCCCTCCCATATTCTTCCACTCTATTTGCCCATGACACAGGTGGTCTTCCTCTCACACCAACCCCTTTAAGTGTACTATCATACACTCATCTTGTAAATTCAGTCTTGCATTCTTTCCACATACCCAAACCACCTCAAAGTATTGTTTCACCCACTCTGCCACTTCACAATTCATGCCCTTAGCATTCCCTGCCATACTATATCTCCTATTCACCTGTTTATTTCTTTCTTCATTCCATCTAGTCATACCATATGCTACTCTCAAACAGTTAATTTCCAAAGCCTGGATTCTTCACCTCTGTGACTCTTTCCACATCCATATTTCAGCTGCATAAGTCAAGGTTGGGAGGACTATGCTGTCCCTCAATCTTCTCATCACTTCCACACTTACACCTCCACCCTTTGTTATTATTATATCAATGGACCCAGTGACTCTTCAAAGGTGTACTGCTCTTTCCCTTATATCTCCTTCCGTATCTCTAAATCTATCTGAGACAGTTGCTAAATACTTAAAATTCTCTCATCTCATCCAGTCTTTCTCCCCCCATATCCAAAGCACAGTTAGTATGTATATTTCTTTTACTCTAAATGGTTTTACAAAATCTAAACTTTCATTCTGTTTCCTTGCAAACACCATTACTTTTACTTACATTTAGCTGCAATTACCTCCATTCACACACATCATAAAACACATTTACAACCTTCTGTAACTCCTCTTCACTCTCAGAAAACAACACAGTATCATCATAAGCCACTCAATCTCTGCACCCCCTTTCCCTAGTTTTGTTTTCATCTCTCTAATCATTCCATCCATTCATATATATATATATATATATATATATATATATATATATATATATATATATATATATATATATATATATATATATATATATGTGTGTGTGTGTGTGTGTGTGTAGGAGATAGGGGAGAAAGAATACTTCCTGTGCATTCCCTGCATGTCGTAGAAGGCGAGTAAAGGGGACAGGAGTGCGGGGCTAGAAACCCTCCCCTCCTTGTAATCAAACTTCCTAAAAGGGGAAACAGAAGGAGTCATGCAGGGAGTGCTCATCCTCCTCAAAGGCTCAGACTGGGGTATCTAAATGTGTGTGGACATAACCAAGATGAGAAAAAAGGAGGGATAGGTAGTATGTTTCAGGAAAAGAATCTAGATGTTTTGACTCTGAGTGAAACGAAACTCAAGGGTAAAGGGGAAGAGTGGTTTGGGAATGTCATGGGAGTAAAGTCAGGGGTTGGTGAGAGGACAAGAGCATAGGAAGGAGTAGCACTACCCCTGAAGCATGAGTTGTGGGATTATGTGATAGACTGTAAGAAAGTAAACTCTGGATTGATATGGGTGAAACTGAAAGTGGATGGAAAGACATGGATGATTATTAGTGCCCATGCATCTGGTCATGAGAAGAAAGACCATGAAAGGCAAGTGTTTTGGGAGCAGCTGAATGAGTGTATTAGTAGCTTTGATTCACAAGACTAGGTTACAGAGATAAGTGATTTGAATGCAAAGGTGAGTAATGTGGCAGTTAAGGGTATAACTGGTGTACATGAAGCATTCAGTGTTGTAAATGGAAATAGTGAGGAGCTTGTAGATTTGTGTGCTGAAAAAGGACTGGTGATTGGGAATACCTGGCTTAAAAAGAGAAATATACATAAGTATACGTATGCAAGAAAAAGAGATGGCCAGAGTATTAAAGAATTACGTGTAATTGATAGGTGCATAAAAAAGAGACTTTTGAATGTTAATGTGCTGAGAGGGGTAACTGCAGGGATGTCTGATCCTTATTTTGTGGAGGTAAAGGTAAAGATTTGTACAGGTTTTCAGAAGAGAAGAGAGAATGTTGGGGGTGAAGAGAGTGGTGAGAGTAAGTGAGCTTGGAAAGGAGACTTGTGTGAGGAAGCACCAGGAGAGACTGAGTGCAGAATGAAAAAAGGTGAGAGCAAATGACGTAAGGGGAGTGGGGAAGGAATGGGATGTATTTAGGGAAGCAGTGATGGTAAACAGAGAAGAGGTAGTGAAAGCTTTGCAGAAGATGAAAGCCGGCAAGGCGGTGGGTTTGGATGGTATTGAAGTGGAATTTATCAAAAAAGGGGAGACTGTTGTCGACTGGTTGGTGAGGATATTCAATGTATGTATGGTTCATGGTGAAGTGGCTGAGGATTGGCAGAATGCATGTATAGTGCCATTGTACAAAGGCAAAGGGGATAAAGGTGAGTGTTCAAATTACAAAGGAATAAGTTTGTTGAGTATTCCTGGGAAATTATATGGGAAGGTATTGATTGAGAGGGTATAGGCATGTACAGACCATTAGATTGAGGAAAAGCAGTGTGGTTTCAGAAGTGGTAGAGGATGTGTGGATCAGGTGTTTGCTCTGAAGAATGTATGTGAGAAATACATATCAAAACAGATGGATCTGTATGTAGCATTCATGGATCTGGAGAAGGCATATGATTAAGTTGATAGAGATGCTCTGTGGAAGGTATTAAGAGTATGTGGTGTGGGAAGTACGTTGCTAGAAGCATGTGTACGAGAAGAAAGAGAGGAAAGTGATTGGTTCCCACATTCAACAAACTTTCAAAATACTCACTCCATCTCCTCCTCACGTCATCACTACTTGTGATTAACTTACCATTTGTCCCCTTTACCGATGTTCCCATTTGTTCTCTTGTCTTATGCGCATTATTTATCTCCTTCCAAAACATCTTTTTATTTTCCCTGAAATCTAATGATACTATTTCACCCCAACTCTCATTTGCCCTCTTTTTCACCTCTTACACTTTTCTCTTGACCTCCTGCAGCTTTCTTTTATACATTTCCCAGTCATTTGCACTACTTCCTTGCAAGAACTGTCCAAATGCCTCTCTGTTCTCTTTCACTAACAACCTTAGTATGTGAGAAATACTTAGAAAAGCAAATGGATTTGTATGTAGCATTTATGGATCTGGAGAAGGCATATGATAGAGTTGATAGAGATGCTCTGTGGAAGGTATTAAGAATATATGGTGTGGGAGGCAGGTTGTTAGAAGCAGTGAAAAGTTTTTATCGAGGATGTAAGGCATGTGTTCGTGTAGGAAGAGAGGAAAGTGATTGGTTCTCAGTGAATGTAGGTTTGCGGCAGGGGTAAGTGATGTCTCCAAGGTTGTTTAATTTGTTTATGGTTGGGGTTGTTAGGGAGGTGAATGCAAGAGTTTTGGAATGAGGGGCAAGTATGCAGTCTGTTGGGGATGAGAGAGGTTGGGAAGTGAGTCAGTTGTTGTTCGCTGATGATACAGAGCTGGTGGCTGATTCATGTGAGAAACTGCAGAAGCTGGAGACTGAGTTTGGTAAAGTGTTTTAAAGAAGAAAGTTGGGAGTAAATGTGAATAAGAGCAAGGCTATTAGGTACAGTAGGGTTGAGGGTCAAGTCAATTGGGAGGTAAGTTTGAATGGAGAAAAACTGGAAGTGCAGTGTTTTATATGTCTGGGAGTGGATTTGGCAGTGGATGGAACCATGGAAGCGGAACTGAATCATAGGGTGGGGAAGGGGGTGAAAATTTTGGGAGCCTTGAAGAATGTGTGGTCGTCGAGAACATTATCTCGGAAAGCAAAAATGGATATGTTTGTGGTTCCAACAATGTTGTATGGTTGCGAGGCGTGGGCTATGGATACAGTTGTGTGGAGGAGGATGGATGTGCTGGAAATGAGATGTTTGAGGACAATATGTGGTGTGAGGTGGTTTGATCGAGTAAGTAATAATAGGGTAAGAGAGATGTGTGGTAATAAAAAGAGTGTGGTTGAGAGAGCAGAAGAGGGTGTTTTGAAATGGTTTGGTCACATGGAGAGAATGAGTGAGGAAAGAATGACCAAGAGGATATATGTGTCAGAGGTGGAGGGAACGAGAAGTGGGAGACCAATTTGGAGGTGGAAAGATGGAGTGAAAAAGATTTTGAGTGATTGGGCCTGAACATGCATGAGGGTGAAAGGCGTGCAAGGAATAGAGTGAATTGGAACGATGTGGTATACCGGGGTCGACGTCCTGTCAGTGGATTGAACCAGGGCATATGAAGCGTCTGGGGTAAACCATGGAAAGTTCTGTGGGGCCTGGATGTGAAAAGGGAGCTGTGGTTTCGGTGCATTATTACATGACAGCTAGAGACTGAGTGTGAACGAATGGGGCCTTTGTTGTCTTTTCCTAGCACTACCTCGCACACATGAAGGGGGAGAGGGTTGTTATTCCATGTGTGGTGAGGTGGCGATGGGAATGAATAAGGGCAGACAGTATGAATTATGTACATGTGTATATATGTATAGGTCTGTGTGTGTATATATATGTATACATGGAGATGTATAGGTATGTATATTTGAGTGTGTGGACGTGTATGTGGGTGGGTTGGGCCATTCTTTCGTCTGTTTTCTTGCGCTACCTCGCTAATGCAGGAGACAGCGACAAAGCAAAATAGATAAATAAATAAATATATAAATGTGTGGGTGGTTGGGCTGTTCTTCATCTGTTTCCTTGCACTACCTCGCTGATTTTTGTTTTAGTGCTAATTATAGTTACCTGTGACATAAGGCACCTCTCCATACTGATAGCAAGCCTTCACATTCAAATAAAAGCAGGAAGATACAACCCATACAAGCACGGGTTTAGTTCCCATCCAAAAGGGAAACCTGTATAGATTCAGATGTAGTCCTTTAAGGGTTAAAGGTTAAACTGCCTCAATATCAATTCAACCTCCCCTTACATTGTGTTAGATTTTCCTAGCATTATGTTTTATTTTTCTTGGGTGTTAAATTTCATATTCTTATTCCTTAACTTTTTATACCTTCATCCTTATTCTTTGGTTTCTCCTAACAATGAATGAAAACATTTCATGCCAAAGACCTCTTTCTAATAATTCATTTAACAAGATGAAATTCATCTGAGAGCAACGTTAAGCTATCCTATACCATCTACATCATGCTAACTTAAGTATCATCATATAATATGATAATCCACATCACAAGCCTCCCCTACAAGGCATGTCATGCATCCTGAAAATAAATACAGATCTATATTTGTTGATTTTAAAAATCCCAATAAATCACTAACAGCTCATCCACTAATAAATGTATTTTACATAACCTTTATAATATTGTATTTGCTCATTAGCAAACAAGCTTAATGCTAAATATTTTCAAGATTACAATAACTAATCTTGAATATACACTAAATCTATACCAAATCTAATGTTCAAGGCAACTCAAAATAACCCTAATTTCAAGCTGGTATTATACGAGAAAAAGATGAAGATGGTGACCACGCAAGACGAGCTATCAGTTAAACAAGCAATGAGCTACACTGCAATAAAGCCATGCAAAGCAACATTGTAAATAGATCACATTAATATTTTTGCATATACATATGATATAGAAAACATAGGAGCTTATACATATAGAGTCAATCAAAAATGTTACATCCTTTAGTGTACTCATCCTAATTTTGTATCTCTAATATCTATCATTCCTACACTTTTAATTGCAGCAGTCTTTAATTCTGAATGGCATACAGTTTGCAATGGAAAGCCATGAGTATTATGTTAAGGTTCTACATTGTCAACTGAATTTTTCCCTAAATAAAGCACTACTAAATGATGGTATGTTTCTTCTATCTTTGTGATGGTATGTTTCATTTATCATTAGCAGTATGGATGTATAATCCAAAAACATCAATTAAAGTAACCTTTTAATGTATTACGTATTTAAGGTATTAAGTCACTAGAATTATTGGAAGTCATAAAATTCCACTTTTTAAATCTGAATGCAGTCATAACACTCAAACTTTCATCACAAGGAGGATTTATTTCTACACATATCAATAACATCTGGTATGTAAGTTATGGGGGCACACTTATGGAATTTTCAAAAAGTTTCCCATGCTAAAAATTTAAAAATGTAAACACATTCAAGTGAAGTGACCTTTAGGAAAATTCAGCCAGATATATATGGAAAACTCATCAAAAAATAAGGGTTCTGATGAATTAAAAATAATTTCTCTGTTGTAAGCAGAGCTCTATGAGCATCTGAGAAAGTACTTGCTCTGTGGGGGAAATAATACCATTTTACCCCACAAAATGAAATACATCCATTAGGATTCACTTTCTTCAGCATATAAAACATTGGGTGAATCATAGGGTGGGGAAGGGGGCGAAAATCCTGGGAGCATTGAAGAATGTGTGGACGTCGAGAACATTATCTCGGAAAGCAAAAATGGGTATGTTTGAAGGAATAGTGGTTCCAACAATGTTGTATGGTTGCCAGGCGTGGGCTATGGATAGAGTTGTGCGCAGGAGGGTGGATGTGCTGGAAATGAGATGTTTGAGGACAATGTGTGGTGTGAGGTGGTTTGATCGAGTAAGTAATGTAAGGGTAAGAGAGATGTGTGGAAATAAAAAGAGCGTGGTTGAGAGAGCAGAAGAGGGTGTTTTGAAATGGTTTGGGCACATGGAGAGAATGAGTGAGGAAAGATTGACCAAGAGGATATATGTTTCGGAGGTGGAGGGAACGAGGAGAAGTGGGAGACCAAATTGGAGGTGGAAAGATGGAGTGAAAAAGATTTTGAGTGATCGGGGCCTGAACATGCAGGAGGGTGAAAGGCGGGCAAGGAATAGAGTGAATTGGATCGATGTGGTATACCGGGGTTGACATGCTGTCAATGGATTGAATCAGGGCATGTGAAGCGTCTGGGGTAAACCATGGAAAGTTGTGTGGGGCCTGGATGTGGAAAGGGAGCTGTGGTTTCGGTGCATTATTGCATGACAGCTGGAGACTGAGTGTGAACGAATGGGGCCTTTGTTATCTTTTCCTAGCGCTACCTCGCACACATGAGGGGGGAGGGGGATGGTATTCCATGTGTGGCGAGGTGGCGATGGGAATGAATAAAGGCAGACAGTGTGAATTGTGTGCATGGGTATATATATATGTGTCTGTGTGTGTATATATATGTGTACATTGAGATGTATAGGTATGTATATTTGCGTATGTGGACGTGTGTGTATATACATGTGTGTGGGGGTGGGTTGGGCCATTTCTTTCTTCTGTTTCCTTGCGCTACCTCGCAAATGCGGGAGACAGCGACAAAGCAAAATAATAACAAAAAAAAAAAAATCTGGTATCCAGCATACTAAAGTCTGATTATTCAATTCTTTTTAAATTTTTGGCAAAATTCCCCAGTCAGATACCATATTCAAGTGGAACCCTTTGTGGTTTGTGAGACAGCTATCTAGGCAGTTGTACTGTAATTACTTTTCCTATATGCTTCCATGAAGGTTAGACCAAAAGTGCAGTTATATCCATCAAGTGCATCAAATCTAGTAGTGCATCTCCCAATGCACTATAAAACTGCTACAAAGAAGAGAAAGCAATACATCATCAAGAAATAAAAAATGGGTGTTGATCAAGAAGCCTCCAGAGTGAGAATATGTTGCAAGTATGATATTGGGAAGACAAATCTGATAATGGTATATACAAGAGGAAAATGCCAGACGCCTAAATAAATTCAGAAAAAATATGTTTGTACATCAAGGGTATGGTACATGAAAAAGAAAAGAAGTAAATCCTGCACCAGGTTGAGCAAAGGTAGAGAAAGCAAAGTGGATATCAGTAAATCATGTAACTTTTCTGATGGATGGATAAGTTCCACAAGGATGCATGGAATAAGAAAAATGGGTATGAGCAATGAAAAAAAAGGGCCAGTGAAGATGCTGCCATGAATTACTTTACAGCATTTTCTTGGCTAGTTTACAAACACAATTTAACATCAAGTAGATCTATAATAATAAAACTGGCTTAATCTAGAACAGGTCACTATCCACTACCCTGACCTCTAGAGGCAAGTCATAAGCCCCAGGTCAAAAGTTAAGAAAGAACAGATTAATACTGCCATATGGGTGTATATCTAGTAAGATGGAGTTTAAAACTGTTTGAAAGGGAAGTTGGTTTGCACTTGCAGGGTCAATTCAGTGCTTTGCCAGCGTGGTGAGAATAAGTTGCTGAAGTGTGAAGCACAAGTAAGCTTTCCATTTCTATTTTGGTGTTGATAGTTAGCAATGTAGTGGTTTGGATGGGAAGCGTCTTAGTGCTGTTGCAAACAATTCTGAGCTGAGCATATTTAAGTGGTTGTACTGGAAGGATTTCTGTTTTCTGTGTATGTACTAAGTAATTGGTCTGAGTGCTCTGTTTTTTGTAGTATGTAGCTCTAACATCCCAGGAGGCCTTGAGTGAAGATGTTTTGAGACAGGAAAAACAAAAAGTGTACCTGTATATACTTTTAATGTCTAAAAACTTTTCTTTTCATGATGAAGCACATCACCCTAGTTTGAGATATTTGGGTAGTCACCATGAATGTTTCCATTATGACAAAGCAAATCCAATTGATTTGTAGCCCACCAGCTGGAAACATGCATTCATTTGTGCTGACTACAGTCCCATTATTTGCCACATCCAGTCAATGTAGGCATCTTAGTATGTTTAGAAGAAATACAGAAGATACTCACGGAAGTACAAGAAGTAAGGCTAGCACTCCTGAGGTTAAATTAGAGGTGCTTATTAAAATGTGATACTAGCCACACTAATGTTAATAGCAAAGTCTGTGGGTCTCCCTCTCTCTGTTACCTTGATATTTCTCATGCTAGTCCATTAAATATTGTCTATATTACCAGTGATATGGCAACAATTGCTGAATCAGATAATTCAGGGGTAATCTCTCCCTCCTTACAAACCTCAGTCCACCTATTTCACTCAGACACCATTAAGCCTAATTCCTTCACTTTTTTTCAGCACAGTACCTTTCCAAGTAATTTTTCATCATATATCATCTAAATTACATCATGACAAAGAGTGGCACTGTATATAAACGGAAAGCTAAGTTGGTTCAGGTACAGGATGCTGGTAGAGTCATCCATCCACAAGATGTTGCATTGGGAAAAATTTGGTCAGGAACGTAATCCCCCTCTAACGTGAGTTTCAGATGTTCAACTCATGATAGATGAGTTGCATTAGGCATCCAGGAACATGTACCTATGATAAGCAGAGGCCTCCTGGCATTTGTTTTTGACAAAGAGGATGATCAATCAGGCAGGTGAGGCATATTTTTGGGTTAAATGGATGAACTATTTGTAGGGGAGGAATGCTTTTTCTTGCCCAGATCTGATGCACCACCAGATAGCATTCTGAGGACATTTAGTTAGGAAGCTATTTTTCTGTTGATGTTTGTTGTGTGAGAGGTGAATGTCTTTAATGTATCTTGTGTGATGCCAGTGTTTTGTTGAGTGGAAACGACTGGCCTTTCAAGGTGATAGAAAGTTGCAAGTTAGACTTGTCTGTCTGAGGCGAAAATATAGACTTAATATCTCAGCAAAGATGCATACATTCTGTTCTGGGTGAACCACTGTTTCAGTTGTGTGATGTAGTGTTACTTGTTTGTCACATTTATGTAATGCTAGGGTGCTGTGATTTGAGTTCATCTACATATGAAAGTATCTTTATACTATGGTCTGTAAGGGGTAATGTTGGAAGGGAATGAAAAGGGTTGGAGAAGAAACTGCTCCTTGGGGAACTCCACTGTGAAAACAGGTTTTTGAGGTTAAGTCTTAGTGAGTACCTCTGGCTTGGTGGCTAATTCAGCAACGGGCCAACCACTTTTTGTCATGGTGTGGAGGCATGTATCGTTTGGGTGAGGATGTGTTACAGGATAGTGCTAAATGCTTTGCTGATATCCATTGCCACTAATATGGTGCAGGACAGTGACTGTTGTTGGTTAAAGTCATCTATGATATGTTGTATGAGGTCTGTGTGTAGTATAATAGTTACTGGGTCTAAATCCATGCTCTAAAGGTGAAAGTAGGATATCTATCTTGATTCTACTCTGGATCAGTTTTTCTAAAAGTCTGTACACTGAAGACAGCATTGACATATGGCAGTAGGAGGAGGGGTAGCCAAGTGGTTTGGAGGGCTTAAGAATGGGTACTAAGTTGGCAAGCTTCCTGTTGTATGGGATTATACTCTGTAGCCATGTGTGACTGAAGATGTATATAAAACCTTGAAGTGCAATGAGGCCAAAGTAAGTGCTTTGTGTGGAAGTGTTGATAGGAACTGCTGCAGGAGAGTTCTTTAACCCCTTCCATTACTATATGCCCAGGCTGAGCTCTGGTGTAAATAATTAATATCCCAAGTTAACTAAAGTCACTAATATTCAGAAAATTATTATCCCAAGATAACTTGTGTAGGATTCCAAATATGATCTCTATCATTCCCAGGAGACAAGAGCATAGTAAGTGCCATTTCTCTCAACAGACAGCATTACAAGAACTTATTTACCTATTCAGTATCTCTGAATAGGTGTATGCAACCATCTTATTTTTACTTACTTTTTCACTGTTTTTTACCCCAGTATGCTAAGTGATGATGAATATGATAATGATGACTATGCAAACACACTAATGAAAATAACACCTCTTCTAATGAGGACAGTAGTATGACTCTGGTAGTTGAGTAAACAAAATCAAAGCAAAGCATCTGTTAGAGGAGGTGGAAACGTTAGTTTATTTCTGTCTTTTCACTATTTTTCTCACTCTCAGAAGGCTCAGTAATGATGAATATGCCAACTTTAAACAAAAAGAAACAATAAAGACAATACTTGAAGAGTCTCTAACTCTGACTCAGATAGTCCAGCTGATGCTGCAGACAGATGCTAAAGGGTACACAAAAGTAAATTTGTCTTTACCTCTTATTGTGCTTGTCCAACCATTTGCTTTTGTTGGTTATAACATCATTTGTTATGCAAATGATGACCATCAGAATTCGTACAAATATTTCTAATGTTTCCTTGATACAATAATGAACTTGCTGAATTTACATCTTTAGTTGACACAGTGTTGCCTTTTTGGTTACATTGAAGATTTCATTCCCCTTTGGCAAGTCAGAGCTTTTTATACAGTTACTTACCACACATATTTACTTTACAATGTTATCCATTCGCTCTTTTACAAACTGGGTCTCCTTAAAAGGAGAAATAATAAAAGAAAGAAATTTCAATTTACTGAATCTGGTAATATTCCTTCGTTCAGTTTGAACTGGAGAACCTTCCACTCACAAACTCCATTCACACACAAAAGTTGGCGCATCCAAACTGTATAGAGAGACTCCCTGGCTAATATAAGGGTAAAACTTCTGATAGTGGTCCAGAAGTCGAATTTTCTGCAAGCCAAAAACCATATGACTTCACCTAAAATAAAATAGTTCTTTCTCACCTCCCCAGTTACTCATTCTTTTTCTCTGCTACCTCATTGCATTGGTGCCTGTTTTCTATCATTATCATACATCACACACTGTACTATAAGAGTCAACCATACTTGAGACACTTACAACACCACAAACTCCAAACCACAGCACCAAAATACTTAAAACATCATTACAGTGTGCAACTGAAATACAGGAAACTACTAACGAAAAAGGAAACATAAGAAAGAAATTATTACACTATAAAAAAAATCCATTTACCGTGGTCCCTGTCATGCTCTGAATAACCACTCACTAACATTATCAAAATTAGTATGAGCCTTAAATATGCTGAGGCATCCAAAAATGATTGTACCTCAAACCTTCACTCGCACCACCATGAAGCTTAGCAGTACACAGCACTGATTCTGATCTTCCATCCACAAAGTTAGAAATTTCTCCATCTCATAGATAGGAACAATTAACTTCTTGGTTAAGACAGTTGATTCTAAAGGTGATAAGTCTTTATGTGTTCCCTACTGCACTCACTGTCTTTCAAAATTGTGTTCAATGTTGAGGTAGCAAGCCTGAGCTCATGTGACATGGAAGAGCACATTTTCCTGCCTTTGTGCTTCTTTACAATCTTAGTTCATCTCTTAATCAATAACTTTACATTTGAGATGAGGTCCTCCACTCTTATCATTACTTGGATGTTTTCCAGAAACAAAAGTGATATTTAAACTAAAAGTAACTGAAAGTTCCAAAATAGTGCGGTGGAGATATGCATTCAACCACTGCAACGGCTTCACTGTTTATGTAAGACATGCCTTGGGAAAGAAGGAGGCTGCTTGCCTAATGCATCCCTTCACCATATTCCTTTGCATGCACTACTTAGAAAATTTTCATATCTTGAAAAATTACTGTCTATGAGTGATGGAAAAATCTGTGTAAAGTCAGATTTCCCTACGCTGAGTCTTCCATAAATCTGTGAGCCTCTATATCTAATGCATATACCACCCAAGTATCCACAGTTGTCTGTGTGAAAGGCAAGTAAGTTGGAGGTTTGAGGCAGGCATATATCTTTTGTATGCTCACAAAGTCTATTCTGTGGGCCCGAATCATTATAATGAATGGCAGAACATACATTATGTGGAATGTCATATACTACACTACATTTGTTTACAGTGTGCTTTAACTGATTTGCTTTCACCATATCACCTACCTTTATTCCTGATGAATTAACAATATTCAATCCCATTTTCTGTAAAGGTTTATCCACAGCAGGGACTTCCCCTGAGTGTAAGACTGTTATGCATTCCTTGTTTATACCATTTTCTTCTGTACCTCTATGCCTCCCTGATATTCCAACAACCTTCTTTTGTTTAAAGGTCAAACCATCAGGATATCATAACTTTTTGAATGACTTTGTGATGCTTCTCAATTTATCATCCAAATATTCCTTTATGCATATTCTGAGAGCACTTAAAAAGAATCTGATTGCCATGGCTATATTGGTTCTCTCACTGTGTGCAGAAAGGTAGTGGAAAAAGTCACTTTTGTTGGCTAGCTTTCTACAAACTGAAAACTCAGCACTCTGACCTGATCTTCAGAATTGCTGACTTCAGAAACTTGTGAATCTTTTGAAGACCTCTCATTCTTAGTAGGAATAGGGGGGCTCAAGCAAGAACAGGCAGGCTCAAGCAACAGAAACACATGCTTATTGCTATATTTGAAAATAAAAATAATGCAGAGTGATGAAAGGAATTAGATGTCAAAAAAAGGTTCAAACAGATATTCTGTCATGTTATATAGCCCTAGCAATTAAAAAAAAGTGTGCTTTATACAAGAGGTATGGGGAAGCTTTGAATAATCTTATAAAATGACTGGAAGTGATTATGATTCATGCGGACAAAGAGGGTGTGGAAGTCAAGATGAAAGAAATTGTCAATATGAATATAATGATGAGTCCCTCAAATGATGCACAGATGCATGAGAAAAAAACCAGCAGGACATACAGAGAATGAGGCAACAATTGGAAATGTATAAGTAAGTTAAGGAAAGTGCTAGACAATTCAAAAAAAGGAAAAAGTTCCTAAGCTCATAAGAGTAGCACCCCCACATACCAATAATGAGCGGTCTTCAAAAAAATTCAAAACCCTTTTTCACTAATTAGGCCTATACCTTTTGGGATAGGATCCACACCACACTAGTTGCATAAGTGGTTTGCTAAGCCACTTTCAACCACACTTGGATTATTAAGTGATGCACATTTAGAGAACTGTACTGATTAAATGTACAGGTTAAGGTAGAAGTTAACAAGCTTTGATATTAAAGCATCATTTATAAATGTTCTAACAGAAAGAACAATACGAGCAGTCAGAAGAGCAGCAGAAAATGCTTTCCTGGAGTTTTATCCACTGACTGATGATATCCCATATGCAAGAAGCTCTGCCTCCAGAAATTACTGGCATCTCAGAGGGTATTTCCACACATTAGGGCACATTTTTCTGCTCAAGTGGCAAATAACAATCACTATGTTGAAGTGTACAATATAAAACCTTTGTCTTGCATGAACTAAATAATAAGCCCAAATCATTATATTACTACACGGCCTTATCATATGATGAAGTCAGACAGTTTCAATGAGATTGATATTGAATCAAGTAAATGTAGTTTTCCTGATCATGTGGAAGAAAGAAGGCATGAGGAAGAGCATGATACTGCCAGCAGTGAGGGGTGAATATGATCCCAGTCCAGTTTATGAAAGGCAGATGGTGGAAGAAGGAATCATCAATGTAAGTTGGCCATCAGCCTTATGGGTATGGAAGGATGGTGACAACTTCACTTTAACATAACTTGATTTTGACAGAAGTAACTCAGGTATAACAGGTGCTTGTTCTGTCATTGAGAATTCTTAACAGGTGCTTGCTTTGTCACTAAGAATTCTGAGAAGTTGGACTACTGCTTAGGGTATTTTGATGGTGATTTGATGGATATAATGTTCAGTGAAACAGAGCAGCAGGCTGTCCAAGTGGCAGTGGTGAGAAAGTGAAAGAAATCAGCTTGCATTTTGGGCATACTCAGATAATCAGAAATGTAGGTAAATGTGACATCCTTATCACATGTTGAATATGTGAAAACAAATGTGATATGATTATCAGCTATGTTGATGGTATTAAAAGAGCACAAGGTGGCATTTCAAATTACTCTTTCACTTGGTAAACATGTCAGTGCTGAACACCTTCAATACGTTCTTGGTGAAGACCAGCCAGAAGCCAAAATGAAGGATTTCAGTAAGGCACTCTGTCATCAAACAGCTGAGAGATGCAACATGATCAGTGAGACACCAAGTTGTCACATTGGTAGACATTAAGTATGTCTGGTGGAAATACACTTTTCTTGCCTTATCCCATTCATGATGGGTGAAGAAAGAGCCTGGTACTGAGAAGAGTGTAGAAAACATACTACATTTGTAATGAATGTGATGTGCCACTCTGTACACCCATATTTTGAGAAGCACCATATGAAAAGCAATTGCTGAAAATAGAATAGAGCATAGTGTGTAAATATGTAAATACAGGTAAATGCATGGAAAACAACAAAATAACAATCACTTGCAAAAGGAAAAATAGCATTTCATGTAGAAAAATTCTTTATACATATGAAAGTATGAAGCTATGTAGAGAAATTCTGTAAACTTATGAAAGTTTGAAGCTATAACACTTGTGCTGTAAAATAATTGTATACATATTGTGTCATATGGTGAAGGATGCATCATATGACAGACAGATTCAATCATGGTGATGACCTTGAATCATCTGAAATAATATCTATCTCTGGATCTTGTGACACACTCGAGTACAGATCTACCACATTTTCTGATACATGTCTTAGAAAAATTAAATCTTTCATATGGTATGAAGGAAATAAAACAATGATTTCTTTTAGTTTCTGAAAAGTACCACAGTTGAGGTATACATAATACATGCATTGCAATCAGTGTGATAAGTTGAGCAGCCTTTGGGGGTCTTCCACCCCCAGCAACCCAAGTTGGGCCCAGACTGCTATGTTTGTTGCTGGTTGACCCAGTTGTTTGAAGCTGCAGCCCACAGGCCCATAGAGCCTTACAGCCTGGCTGGTTTGGTACACATTAATACTACTTGTCCAGGACCCTCTTAAACTTCTGATAGTTGCAGGCACAGTGTTGAAAAGTCTTGGGCTTTGGATTTTCAAGGTGTACTCTGTTTTTGTGCAAGTAGCACCTTTGGATTTCAGTGTTATCATCTTACAGGGTCTTCCACGTGTGTCATGCCAACAGGAAGTTATTTCTGAGTGTAACTTGGGAATCATACCGTCTTGGATTTCCCAAGTATAGATGAAGATATACCTCTCCTGTTTGTGCTACAAGGAGTGACTTCAGCCATTACTAAAAATTTAGTTCCTTTACCAGGTTAATGTGGGCTATAAAACATATTTGAACATTTTCTAATTCTGCAATTCTGCTTGTCTTGTAAGGTGATATTAGCACAGTAATATTCTGTTTTTGTAAGGCACCTTGAAAAACATCATTTGTTTTTACTCCCATGTCATCAAAGTCTGCAGGATCCATCCCACTATCCCTGTGGAGGAGGTAACTGTTCTTTTGTTGTGTTTGCTTAAGTTTAGACTGTAAAACATTATCACTCCAAGATCTTTCACATTATTCTGTTGGTTTATAACAATATCTGTGGCCATCCATTACTCTGTATTGTTTTTTAATTTCTTCTCTTTTTCTATGCTGGAGGATATAAAATTTATTTCCCTTTGAACAGTATGCTGTTCCTAGTGCTCCAGCTGTAGTCTTTGCTTCTGTCTTTTTGTAGCTTTTCAGTATCCTGTACTGATGTAATTTTCATACTTATTCAAGTGTCATCTGCCACGTATGACAAGAAACTCTGAGTTGTGTTCGCATTAATGTCAGACAGAAGAATATGAAATGAGACGGGTGCAAGTACCCTTTTATGGGACACTGGACCTTTCCCTGTGGAGGCATTGAAAATGGCCTAATCAACAACAATGCATTGTGATCTGTTAGTTAAAATGCTGTACATGTACACTGATTTCCCAATATTTGTGGCTATTTCCATCTTAAGCATTTTATTTGCTATGAGACCATGGTCACATTTATCAGATGCTTTAACAAATTCCACTTAAATCAAATGGCACACGTGAAATGACACCCCCTTTCCTCCACACGCATGCGAGGTAGCACTAGGAAAAGACAACAAAGGCCACATTCGTTCACACTCAATCTCTAGCTGTCACAAAACTTTCCATGGTCTACCCCAGATGCTTCATATGCCCTGGTTCAATCCACTAATAGCTCATTGACCCCAGTATACCAATTCACTCTCTTCCTTGCACGCCTTTCACCCTCCTGCATGTTCAGGCCCTGATTGCTCAAAATCTTTTTCACTCCATCTTTCCACCTCCAATTTGGTCTCCTGCTTCTTGTTCCCTTCACCTCTGACACATATATCCTCTTTGTCAATCTTTCCTCACTCATTCTCTCAATGTGACCAAACCATTTCAATTCATCTTCTGCTCTCTCAACCACACTCCTTTTTTTACCACACATCTCTCTTACCCTTTCATTACTTACTCGATCAAACCACGTCACACCACATATTATCCTCAAACATCTCATTTCCAGCACATCCACCCTCCTCCGAACAACCCTATCTATAGTCCACGCCTCGCAACCAAAAAATGGTTCAAACATACCCATTTTTGCTTTCCAAGATAATATTCTCGCCTTCCACACATTCTTCAACGCTCCCAGAACCTTTGCCCCCTCCCCCACCCAGTGGGGGAAGGGGTGATTCACATCTGCTTCCATGGTTCCATCCGCTGCCAAATCCACTCCCCCATATCTAAAACACTTCACTTCCTCCAGTTTTTCTCCATTCAAACTTATCTCCTAACTGACTTGTCCCTCAACCTTACTGTACCTAATAACCTTGCTCTTATTCACATTTACTCTAAGCTTTCTTCTCTCACACACTTTACCAAACTGTCACCAGCTTCTGCAGTTTCTCACCCGAATCAGCCACCAGCGCTGTATCATCAGCTAACAACAACTGACTCACTTCCCAAGCCCTCTCATCCACAACAGACTGCATACTTGCCCTTCTCTCCAAAACTCCTGCATTCACCTCCCTAACAAACCCATCCATAAACAAATTAAACAACCATGGAGATATCACGCACCCCTGCCGCAAACCAACATTCACTGAGAACCAATCACTTTCCTCTCTTCCTACTCGTACACATGCCTTACATCATCGATAAAAAATTTATTTATTTACAAGTTTTTTACTTAATTTCATGTTGTATCCTTTGGTTTCTCTGTTCTCACACCTATCAATATACTGTCCACTTTCTACTTCATCGATCTCTCTTAAAAACTCTTAAGGCTGTAATCAGGTCACACTTCATTCTTGTCAGTTCCAAGATGGGTAAATCTAAACCTTCTAGCCTTTCCCTGTGGCGTATATCTCTTAATTCTGGTACCCTTTCTGTTGCCATACTCTGGATCTCTTTGAGTTCTATGTGCTTCTTTTAGTGCAGTGAACAAACCTGAGAATTATATTCTAGTTTTGACCTTATGTTTGATATGCATATCTTGCTAAATATTCCTTTATCCACATAACCGAAATAAATTCCAATACTTCCCAGAAGACAGTATGTCTCCTTAGCTTTTCTTATTATATGGTACTCTAATAATAACAGGTTAGGGATGATGTCTACCCCAAAGTCCCTCTCACACATAGAGTCATACTGAGGCTGTCTTTCACTTTATCCCATTCTCATTACATTTGCTAAGGTTGATTTCATCAACCAAGTTTCAAAACAACTTTGGCATCTATTTAGGTTCCCATGTGAGCTGATGCAATCCTCTTCACCTTTCACTTCCCTCTGCAAACATATTCAGGTAGGATTCTATTCTTTCAGGCAAGTCATTAATGTAGATCAGCAAGAGTAATGGTCCTAAAACCAGACCTTGTGGCACACTGCTGATCACCTTAAACCATTTGGAAAAGGCTCCTCTAATACATGTGCTTTCTTCCCTCCCACTGAGGTAATCTTCCATCTAACAAAATTTTTTCCCTTATTCTTGCTTGGTGATTCAAGTTTCATAATCAGCCTACTATGTGGTACAGTGTCAAATACCTTGTGTCAGTCCAGATACAGACATCTCATCTAGCCTTCCTTTTTGTCCAGGAATGAGCTCATTCTCTTTTAAAACTCTAAGAGGTTAGTTACACATGACATTTCCCTAAAACTATGCTACCTCTCACTTAGGAAATTTCTCCTTTGCTGAAAGGCATCCACTTACATTCTGAAGTCTTTTCCAGAACCTCACACACCACACTTGCTAATGAGACCAGTTTGTAGTTCAGTGCCTGTTGCTGGCATCCTTTCTTGTATCTACAGATATAACATTTGCCCTTTTCCATTCCCCTGGCACTATGCCTCTCTTGAAAGACATCTTGAACAGTAGTTCAAGTGGTCTATCAACTGTACCTGCACAGCTCATTAGCACATATGATGAAATTTCATCTGGACCATGAGTCTTGAATGGGAAGGTCAATTTAATTTTCTGTTAATATCTTTTCTTGCGGGGAAATGGCAAATATGTATGAAAAAAATCTTTTCTACATCATTAGCAGCAAGTGTTTTGGCAGCAGCTGAGTAAGTGTGTCAGCAGTTTTGATGTAAGAGACCAGATATTAGCAATGGGTGATTTAATTGTGAAGGTGACTAATGTGGCAGTTGAAAGTATAATTGGAGGACATGGAGTATTTAGCATTATAAATGGAAATGCTGAACAGCTTGTGGAGTCGTGTACTGAAAAAGGAATGGTGAATGAGAAAACCTGGTTTAAAAAAAGGGACATACACAAGTATATGTACATGAGTAGGAGGGATGGTCAGCAGGCATCATTGGATTATATATTAATTGACAGGCATGTAAAAGAGAGACTTTTGGATCTTAATGTGCTGAGAGGGCCAGATGGTGGAGAGTCCAATTACTATCTTGTGGTGGCAAGGTTGAAGACTGTAAAGGTTTTCAGAAAAGAGAAAACAATGTCAATGAGAAAGTGAGCTTGGAAGAGAGACTAGTGAAGAAATGCTAAGAGAGATTGAGTACAGAATGGCAAAAGGTGAGAGTAAATGAAGTAAGGGGAGTAAGTTAGGGAAGGGAGACATTTAGGGAGGCAGTGCTGGCATGTTTTGCATGAGATGAAGAAATTGTCTGTGAACTGAATGCCAGCAGCCCACATGTGGGCTGGGCACAAACTCCTAACTCATTTGCCCAAATCCTCAAATTAATTTCAGCATAATGAAGTAAACAAAACCTTCTACATTAATAAGTAATTAATTTGTACATTAAAGAGAGTCATTAGAGAAGACATGTAACACTACTGATAAAATCCTTCTTCTTGCATAAAAAAAACTCTACAGTGTAGATGGCACGAATAACTATCCTTCCTCTGGTATCTGTGTAAGAAATCCATTCAGTCTTCAAATGCTCAGACACTCCATTTGCCCATCTCTTTCACAATCTTTTCATTCTTCTAATATCTTCAACTGCTCTGTCATAGACCTTTGTTGCTAATGTTTCATCCACCATTCATCTTACATGGAAACATCATCTGAACAGGCTTTTATCTATGGAACTTTATATTACATACCTCTACTTCATAATTTTTTTTACTTATGCTAATTCCCATTATATCAGATCAGTTTCTTGAATCAATTTTCACTGCTTTTGATTTTTACCTATAACTATATAAGAAAACTAAGCCCTAATATCCAGGAAAAAGTGGAAAAAAATATGTCATATTTTTCAGATATCTATATATAAACCTTGTTCATCAGCAGTATGAAACACAAAAACAAAGTCACCTACAATCTAAAATGAAAAGAAAAAAAAATACATGGTGTTTGAATATGGATATACCATATGTTTTCTTTAATGAATGCTGGACAAAAGTACTAGACATTAAAATCAATGAATAATTTGTCAAAAAAGAATTTCAAGAGGATTTACAAAACAGGAATTCCTACTAATGACATCTGATCTCCAAAAGAAACACCATTAGCATGAACAACTTAATTGGTCCAGCCTTGATCCAACCCTATAAGCTTCATTTATTTAGGGTTTTGAAGCTTCAATCATTCTAAGCACTTTTGTGACTGGACATACTGTATTCCATACAAACACTTTCTCTACTACATGGCCCCCATTCCCTGTATTACCCTCCCTGATCCCACCCACTCCATAACCCTCCCCTCCCATGACACCCATCCCCATTTGGCCGTGCAAACCCCTAAACCCACTCCCTGCATGGCCCATCCTTCCCAGAGCCCCACCTTTCTTCTGACTCCCACACCTTGTACTGCCCTTCCTTCCACCGAGTCCTTTAGACCCTGAATGGCCCTCCTTTTCCCAGAATCCTACATCTTCATAACCCTATCCTCCCTGATGCCTATCCCAAAAACTAACCCCCTCTCAGAACTCCAGCCCCTCATCCCCTGCATAACCCTCCCTTCCCCAGACCCCTATCCTCCACATAGCTCTCCCCTCCTAAGATCCACACAATCCCTGCAAGGCTGTTGCATTCTCTGACCCTTGCCACCTACATGGCCCTTCTTTCCCTTGGTCCCCACTCCTTGCACTGATCTCCCCTCCCAAGAGCCCCCTACCTAGTGCACTGCCCGTTCCTCACTTGGTCCCCATCCCAGCATGACCATACCTTCCCGAGTCTCCCTCTCATTGGTGACCTGTCTGGTCTTTATATTCAGAACAGACCACCAAGGTAAGCCATGGTAGCATGAGCCAGACATAGTTAATTATGTACACTAGACAAGTGCTGCTTTGGGGGAAGTAGTGCAATTGAGAAGCATTAAAATTGTGCTCTTTAGTCATACACAGCACTTCTACCAAATTTAAAGAAAGTCTGTAATGACATTTTTGAGTTATCAATCTTGGTCACACAGACATACAGACAAATATACATACAGCCAGGCCATTGCTGCATTATGATAAGATGCCTTTTTGTCATTTCTTTATGATATAATCCCTACTTTGTATTGATCCACCGAGTATATGCTGAATTTTTCTTTATTTCACTTCACTTGAATTGTGTTATCAAAAAACTACTACCTACTGAAGTTAAACTCCTTCAATTCATTTACCATTCCATAACAGTGCACCTTTTCCCTGCTGAGGCATTTAATACTGCATTTCTTTTTAACCAGGCACAGGCATAAATGAAAAATCAGGGGATCTATACAGAATGAGATAACATTCTAGGTAACATTAACTTACAGGCAAGAGCAATACATCCATGCTCATCATAAGTTATGATTGCAACAAGAAAGCATGCATGTTATTGTATTAAAGTAAACTACATACTATGAGTATGAACTGAAAATGTTGATGATTTATTGATAGCAAAATCCAGGGATGAATCTGCATAATTAGGCAGGTGTAATGTGAGTAAAGGCAAAGTCCTATGGGGAAAAAGGTGCAATAAAAAACTGCAGTAAAATTCATGTATCGTATATCACTAAATTTGATTTTTCTTAGGGTATCATCTTACCTATCATTCTGAGGTCAAATTTTTAATATAGAGCAAGTACGGACCAAAAAAATCATGGTATATGAACTATACTGATTAAAGCAAGTTTGAGAAAAGCATCTAATGAAAGAGTTGTACCTTAACCATAATCATAAAAAGATCAATATTCTGTATTAATATAATTCAGTATAGTTATTACCACTGGCTTTCCCTGTAACTTTAATGCCATTTCAAGAATCATTTCTTAAATACTTTAAATACTTGTAAAAAATCATAAATACATGTATGTCAGTCTTCTGAATGACTGTCTTAAAAAAAATTCATTGTTCTCATATCAAATCCATCACTGCCTTTATCTAAAAATTGTTGACTGATGACGTAAGGGTTACAGCAATAACTGTTCTTCTGAATTCTTTACTTTTGGAAGAGACAGGGAAGAATATATGTACAGAAATTTATTCCATGTATCAATAACACATACACATAAAAGAACTAGGATCTACAAATCAGAAATCTTTAGAGACTAATAAACATTAGACTTTGAATAACAATGCCACTAAGCATTATGAATTACATATCCAGTAACTTCATACAATAAGCAGACATTACCAAAATTCTCACATATTCAAAACAATTAACTAAGAATCAAATATCTTACCTCTCGAGTGCTCCTATTTACAATCTCATCTGTGGTGAGACGATGTTTAACAACGTGTAGTTCCAGCAGTTTCCGCAGTTCATCCCTGTTAGCTATTAACTAGTGAAAGGATGGAGAGAAAAATATGATAACACTGAGGAGAGAATACAAAAAATGTTTATCAAAGAAAAATCTTAGAGTGTATACTCAAGAAATTCCCACTACAGTAGATTATCTATCTTTATCTATTAACTGAGTCTGGGACCAAGAAAATTCTGTTATGTGGTTAATTATGTAAAGTGGATATAATCATGGACATCTGTCCAAGTAAAGTACATAATAACCAAGAGTACTTGCATCAGTTACTTTATGTAAATACCTGTCTTTTATAATTCATACATTAGGTATGAACCTACTGAAGAGAACTGTGTAGAAGAAATATAAAAGTACAATCCACTGTATCATTCACAAAGCATTTGCTGAATGTAAGTATCTTGCACCTAAGTGTTCATATGTTATGAAGCACCTCTATTTCTCCCACCCATTTTCACCATTATTTTTCAGATTGTGAATATTAATTAGCTTATGAATCAGTAAGTACCAACTGATAAGAATTACACTGAAAAATATCTATCTATTATCTTTATCACTTGATCACCACTTCCCACATTAGCAAGGTTGCACCAGGAACAGATAAAGAAAGGCTATATCTACTCACATCCATTCTTTACCTGTTTTGTGTAATGCATTGAAGCCACAACTCCCTATACACAACCAACAAAAATAAGGTATACACAATATTATTCACCAAGTGTAATTTGAGTTTTGCCAATGTACCTGAGAAGAAAGAGCATGAGAGACAAGTGTTTTGGGAGCAGCTGAGTGAGTGTGTTAGAAGGTTTGATGCACGAGACCAGGTTATAGTGATGGGTGATTTAAATGCAGAAGTGAGTAATGTGGCAGTTGTGGATATAATCTGTGTACATGGGGTTTTCAGTGTTGTAAATGGGAATGGTGCAGAGCCTGTGGATTTGTGTGAGCTGAAAAAAGACTGGTGATTGGGATCACCTGGTTTAAAAAGAGATATACATAAGTATATGTATGTGAGTAGGAGAGATGGTCAAAGGGCATTATTGGGTTATGTGTTAATTGATAGGCATGTAAAAGAGAGACTTTTGATGTTAAAATGCTGAGAGGGGCAGCTGGAAGGATGTCTGATCATCATCTTGTGGAGGTGAAGGCGAAGATTTGTGGTGGTTTTCAAAAAAGATGAGAGAACCTTGGGGATAAAAAAGTAGTGAGAGTAAGTGAGCTTGGAAAGAAGACTTGAGTGAGGAAGTACCAGCAGAGACAGTGTAGAATGGCAAAAGGTGAGAGCAAATAACGTGAGGGGAGTGGGTGAGGAATGGGATGTATTCAGGAAAGTGGTGATGGCTTGCGCAAAAGAAGCATGTGGCATGAGAAAGGTAGGAGGTGGGCAGATCAGAAAGGGTAGTGAGTGGTGGGATGAAGAAGAAAAGTTATTAGTGAAAGAGAAAAGAGAGGTGTTTGAACAATACTTGCTGGGAAGTAGTGCAAATGACTGGGAGATGTAAAAATGAGAGTGGCAGGAGGTCAAGAGAAAGGTGCAAGAGGTAAAAAGGAGGGAAAATAAGAGTTGGTGTGAGAGAGTATCATTAAACTTTAGGGACAATAAAAAGATGTTTTGAAAGAAGGTAAATAACGTGAATAAGACAAGAGAACAAATGGGAACAACGGTGAAGGGGACAAATGGGGAGGTAATAACAGGTAGTGATGAAGTGAGGAGATGGAGGGAGTACTTTGAAGGTTTGTTAAATGTGTTTGATGATAGAGTGGCAGATATAGGGTGTTTTGGTCAGGGTGGAGTTTGAACAGAGAGGGTCAGGGAGAATGGTTTGGTAAAGAGAAAAGAGGTGGTGAAATCTTTGCGGAAGATAAAATCTGTCAATGCAGCAGGTGTGGATGGTACTGCAGTGGAATTTATTAAAAAACAAAAAAAGGGGTGACTGTTGTTGTTGATTGATTGGTAAGGATATTCAATGTATGTGTGGTCCATGGTGAAATGCCTGAGGATTGAAGGAATGCATGCATAGTGCCATTATATAAAGGCAAAGGGGATAAGAGTGAATGTTCAAACTACAAAGGCAAAGTCTGTTGAGTATTCCTGGGAAATTATATGGGAGGGTAGTGACTGAGAGGGTAAGAGCATATACAGAGCATTAGACTGGGGAAGAGCAGAGTGGCTTCAGGAGTGGTAGAGGATGTGTGGATTAGGTGTTTGCTTTGAGGAATGAATGTGAGAAATACTTAGAAAAACAGATGGATTTGTATAGAGCATTTATGGATCTGGAGAAGGCATATGGTAGGGTTGATAGAGATGCTTTGTAGAAGGTTTTAAGAGCATATGGTGTGGGAGACAAGTTGCTAAAAGCAGTGAAAAGTTTTTATCAAGGATGTAAGGCATGTGTATGAGTAGGAAGTGAGGAAAGTGACTGGTTACCAGTGAATGTCGGTTTGTGGCAGGGGTGTGTGATGTCACCATGGTTGTTTAATTTGTTTATGGATGGGGTGGTTAGGGAGGTAAATGCAAGAGTTTTGGAAAGAGGGGCGAGTATGCAGTCTGTTGTGGATGAGAGGGCCTGTGAAGTAAGTTGTTACTCACCAATGATACAGCACTGGTGGCTGATTCAAGTGAGAAACTGCAGAAGTTGGTGACTAAGTTTGGAAAAGTGTGTGAAAGGAGAAAGTTGAAAGTAAATGTGAATAAGAGCAAGGTTATTTGGTTCAGTAGGGTTGAGGGACAAGTTAATTGGGAGGTAAGTTTAAATGGAGAGAAATTGGAGGAAGTGAAGTGTTTTAGATATATGGGAGTGGACTTGGCAGCAAATGGAACCATGGAAGCTGAAATGAGTCACATGGTGGGGGAGGGGGCGAAGGTTCTGGGAACGATGATGAACATGTGGAAGGAGAGTATGTTACTTGTGAGAGCAAAAATGGGTATGTTTGAAGGAACAGTAGTTCCAACAATGTTATATAGTGGCGAGGCATGGACTATAGATAGGGTTGTACAGAGGAGGGTGAATGTATTGAAAATGAGACGTATGAGGACAGTATGTGATGCAAGGTGGTTTGATCGAATATATAATGTAAGGGTAAGAGAGATGTGTGGGAATAAAAAGAGTGTGGCTGAGAGAGCAGAAGAGGTTGTGTTGAAATGGTTTGGACATATGGAGAGAATGAGTGAGGAAAGATTGAAAGTGAGGATATATGTGTTGGAGGTGGAGGGATCAAGGAGAAGCGGGAGACCAAACTGGAGGTGTAAGGATGGAGTGAAAAAGATTTTGAGCGATCAGGGACTGCACGTACAGAAGGGTGAGAGGCATGCAAGGAATAGAGTGATTTGGAACGATTTGGTATATTGGGGTCAACATGCTGTCAATGGACTGAACCAGGGCATGTGAATCGCTAGGGTAAACCATGTAAAGGTCTGTGGGGCCTGGATGTTGACAAGGAGCTGTGGTTTTGGTGCATAATACATAACAGCTAGAGACTGAGTGTAAACGAATGTGGCCTTTTTCGTCCATTTTTCTGGTGCTACCTTGCTGAAGCAGGGGACAGCAATGCTGTTTTCCTGTGGGGCTGGGTAGCAACAGGAATGGATGAAAGCAAGCATGAATATGTTTATGTGTATGTATGTATATGTCTGCATATGTGTATGTATATGTATGTATATGTGCGTATGTGGGCATTTATGTATATACATATATGTGTATATGAGTGGATGGGTCATTCTTCATCTGTTTTCTGGCACTAACCTTGCTGATGCAGGAAACAGCGATTGTGTATGATAAAAGATACGTGAGAAGTATTCTTTTTCTCTTATCCCCAAGCATAGTATATATAAACTATTCATGAAAGCACTTATTGACAGAGTAAGCATTGAGAAAGCCAGAATCAAAGACACAGATATCCCTGGGGATAGGGGAGAAAGAATACTTCCCACGTATTCCCTGCGTGTCGTAGAAGGCGACTAAAAGGGAAGGGAGCGGGGGGCTGGAAATCCTCCCCTCTCGTTTTTTTTTTTTTTTTTTTTTTTTTTTTTTTTTCCAAAAGAAGGAACAGAGAAGGGGGCCAGGTGAGGATATTCCCTCAAAGGCCCAGTCCTCTGTTCTTAGCGCTACCTCGCTAATGCGGGAAATGACGAATAGTATGAAAAAAAAAAAAAAAAAAAAAAAAACTAAGAAAGCCAGAATTGAAGATACAGATAGACATAATGATGGTTTTACTTTTATGTTTTTCCATACTTGTTCACCATTTAACATATCTGTGCGGTAGCACCAGGAGCAGACATAGAAATGGCCTCATTTACTCTCATCCACTCTCTAGCTGTCATGTTTAATGCACTAAAACCAAAGCCACTTGTTCACAATCAGGCCCCACAGACTTTTCCATGGTTTCCCTGAATACTTCACATGATGTATTCCACTGAAAATGGAATGATTTATATTATAATTAATATTGTTATTATGGTGTAGAATTTAGCATTTCTGGTCGTGACACATTCGTAGACCATGTAGGGTTGAGCACACAGGTTCAAATCCTGGTTGCAGTAGTCGGTCCACAATCAACTCAGCTATTCACCCACTCCTAAGGGTTGGTCAGTAAAATGAGTACCTGGCTTAGGCCCTACACCATTATAAGAATAATACTACAATATTATACATCATTCCACTTTCAATGGAATACAGCATATGAAGTAGTCAGGGGAAACATGAAAAAGTCTATGGGGCCTGGTTGTGGACAGGGGACTTTGTTTTAGTCCATTAAACATGACAGCTAGAGAGTGGATGTGAGTGAATGAGGCCATCTCTATGTCTGCTACCTCACAAACATGTTAAATGGTGAACAAGTATGGAAAAACATAAAAGTAAAACCATCAATATGTCTATCTGTGTCTTTGATTCTGGCTTTCTCAATGCTTACTCTGTCAATAAAAATCAGAATATGAGAAAAACGTACAAAATACAGTAATATATCTCAACAAAATCTAAATTAAGAAAGCAAAGAAAATCCTTGCATAAGCAATCTTGGCTGTATCACATTACAGGTCTATGCTCTGCCCTGTTAATTTTCACACCATGCCTGACTTTCTCTCTCTCTTTTTTCCCCATGTACCCTCTGCACTGTCAATTTTCTTACTATGCCTGACCCTGTTTAACCACCCAGTTCTCAAGTATGTCATATAGAATCATACAACTTCTCTTAGAGAACATAATTCATGCAAGGCCCCTAATCTGACAAAGTTCCGACTTACCTGATTAAGGCGTTCCTCATTGACAAATTTAAAGGCTTCATTGGATGGAGCAAAGAGTGTGAGTTCCTCTTCCATAAATAGTTTATTCAGCAGGTCATTGTAGTGTTCATGGATTAGATGGTGGAACTTGTTCAGCTGACCTCCATCCTAGTGGAGTAAATGTATTATTCTATCTTTAACAAATGCTAAATTGTACTCTATACCCATATAACAATTTCTTAAGTTTAACTTATAACAATTACTGCCTCACCTTCTTCCACATTCGTCAGCTCTTCAAACTACTTTTTCCATCTTCCATTTCACTTCCTCCTTTTGTTTCTGCAACTCCCCTTCTTCACTTCTCACATTAACATTTCTACTCTTACAAACACCTCTTTCCTTTTTCATCCCCTTACAATACAAATTCTTTTCTTATTTTCCCTGAAGTTTCCACTCAACTTTCTTCCAAAATCTTCATCTACTCTTTCTTTGCTTTCCTCTAAAAGCTTCTTAAGATTCTGCTTACACATTTTATATTTTTCCCTCCTACTTTGCTGAACTTCCACTGGTAGGTGACAATACCATGTTTCATGCAAGGAACTATTTCCATTTCTAGTGAGACCTTATCTTCCCCTGCAAGAAGTGCTCATGGGTTGGCTCTTCTTCCACCTAGCTCTCAGCCCAAGCAGACATGAAAGCCTTCCACCTTATCAACACATCTGCCAGAGGAATCAACAGCCAGTACAGGCACCAGGACAAACAACTTCGCATCCCCCAACATTCAAAGATAGGGGCCTAAAGTTCTTAAGGGACCTTTCTCTCTCTTCCTTATAGCTTTTTAAGATCTTAATAAAACAAAGATCCAAGATTAGGCCAGCAATTAGTTCATACAAAAGCAAAATGCATGTAATGCATTATGTGATATAAACAAAGTGAGAATTTTTATTTAATTTTATATATAAAATAGGACTGAGTGGGAAATGAGGATCGTAGGCCCAGGCCCCACAAAAATCCCAGGCCCCAAGGAAGTGACCCTCTCTACCACAACCACTCTCCTCTCATCAGGCCTGCCTCCTGCCATTGCCTCTCTTCAATCACCCTTTTCTACATACTGCAATGTTTCTTCCCTTCCTCTGTTCTACAAGTATTATTCTATTCACTGTTCATATAAGTTGTCTGCATGTGTTCCAGCCCCAATAAAATTGAGTTGCAACATGTGTCTTGCTCCTGCTTCCTACTGCTTTTGTGTGAAGACCAGTCACACAAAGACTGACACAGACACCCTTCTTTACTTGTACAGTGAAACTGTGGATTTCTCTTCCATCTTTAGTCTTTCCCTCTTCCTATAACCTTGTCACATTTAAGAGGCATATCTATAAACACCTGATGAACAGTCCTTCCTGTTTTCATTTTTCTTATGACTATCACCTTACCTTTCATTCAAGATGGCATGGTTTGGGCATGCATTTGCCTATGTCATGCTGGCTACTTAAAGAAGAGAAAGTGTAATGCTCCAGCATTTGAATATAGCACAATGATGCAATTCAAACTGTGTATACCTGTCACTGGAGAATGAGTTTCCTCTAACATGATTTTCAGAATCACCCTTCATGGTTACCCAATACTTAAGTCTATACCAGCTCAATCCATTTCTAACCTATATCCTCATTTCTCATTCCATTCACTACTCTGATTCCAAATCACCTCCAACAAAAAAAAATCAAAATACCTGCAGGTATGATACAATATTTGATGCCACAACCATAAGTGGGCGATCAATAAGATGGACAACACCATTTGTTACTGGGATGTTTCCTTTCACAATTCTTGCCAGCATTGTCCCCTTATCATGTGAAACATCACCAGCGACTGTGTTGCTCTTTACATAATCTGTGGACATAAGATGGATTGATATTTTGATACTAATGTCATTCACATGATAAAGCAGGTATCTTTCTACACGAAAAGTACTATTTCTTTACAAAAGTAATTCAACTTTAATAATCCTATTGCAATGGTTACATACTTTTACATTCTTATTACAAAAGCAGCCTAATCATCCATTTATTTGTTATTTTCTGTTCTCAAATGAATCAAACAGACAACATACATCTGCAAAACATCCTCATAAGTGTCCAGAAATTTAAAATCCCCTTTAGAAACTTAAAAAGAAAAATATTTCAATGACATCATCATGAGTACAAAAGTAATTCAATATATTATATGGCAAATAACTTGCCCACTGCCCATAGTATGGATGAAACCATTTTCCAGAAATTATGTGATCCCTCAGGATACGCCTAAGCACCCAGTGCAAATTACATTATACAAAAAATCATTATATGATATGATAGATATAGTGAAATAACCAGTTAGTTTAGTTGCAGATGTTTTACATATCTAACAAGAATAAAAACATCCCAAACAAAAACTAAATTAAAACCCAAAAATTACAACCCACAGATATTTACCAAGTCTTGTAAGCAATGACATTCTAAGACCCCTAAAGCAACAATGGAGGGAGTAACGCTTACTTTTAGTCTTCATTTCTGAATACCCAAACCTTCCTCAGTCCTTTCAGTTACAAAACTTTTCAGACTTTCAGATAAGTGCAACATCGCAGGTGGACATGTTGCCAGAGATTCCTTAATTCTAGCTTTGTGTTTCTTTCGAGAGGTTTCACTTACATCATATGCACATGCAATATCCTTTTTGAGTTCCATGAGGATTTGAAACATTGGGTCAAAATCAAAGCTTAAGCAAGTCAGCAAAAGATAGTTCACTACTCAAGACAATATTTCTGATGACTGATGGATACCATTATATCGTACAGTATTTACCTATTTGTATGGAATGGGGAAAGAGTTCTACACTCATGGGACCTAGTCACAAGAACTTTCCATACCGTTATATACCTTTTTAAACTTCTGGATATGGCATTCAGGCACAACCTAACATTTATAATGATTAAGTGTGACAAGTGGGTATATTCCAAGTGGAAATTTTCCCAAGGATGAGAAATGCAGGCATCTCTCATGCTTCAAATCTCTACTACATGTCCATACATGCTGCTATCTGTTTAGCTGGCATACAACAACCTGGTTGTTGATAGCAGGCTGGGACAGGATGACACAAAATGATAGCTGACAATGTTATTCTTGCTGACACTAGTATTGTTTTTGTATGTTATACCTTGCACACACAATCAGTATTATATTACCTGCGATCTTATCTACCATTACATGCTTGATATTTGTTATTAGCTCCTAAAATGTACATAAATGTTAGCATTTATCATAGGTAACCCGATTTTTTCCTTATGTAGTCCACCTGCATATAGAAGGACTTTGTTCTGTTTGCAGGCAGTTTATGGATGTTATAATGTCTCCCAAAATTTATGAATATCTTTTATATCCTATTTTTGGCAGATGTGGGCTGTACCAATTGAGGTCAGCTGTTTCTTTACATTGGGTCAGCTGTGTGGCATTGCCATAAAGTCAAAGGATATTTAACTTTTGCATTTTCCCTATAAAGTTAATATAAGAAATTCTGATTGCCAGATTTAAAAGACAAAAGACAGAAAAGCATTGGATAAAGTGATGGTATGGATTGAATTTTTTGCAGGAAAAAAATGACACTTCCTTGGAGCTTAAGCAAAAGTTAATTATGTTCTTGAAGGATCAACCATATGTATATTGACAGCATTTACAGTTTCATCATTCAACTCATTACAATTTTTCACCACCCTTACACTAAGACTACTACTTCATTTTTTTTCTTTTTAAATCTGAGACAACACAGGCAACTGAGGCCCTAATCAAGGCTATCCCATTAATGCAAGGAACAGAGTGAATTGGAACGATGTGGTCAACCATGCTGTCAATGGACTGAACCAGGGCATGTGAAACATATGGGGTAAACTATGAAAAGATCTGTGGGGCCTGAAGTGGATAGGGAGCTGTGGTTTTGGTACACTACACATGAAAGCTAGAGACTGAATGCATGTGGCCTTTTTTGTACGTTTTCCTGGCATTACCTTGCTGAAGCAGGGTATAGCGATGCTGTTTCCTGTGGGTTAGGGTAGTGCCAGGAATTGATGAAGACAAACAAGTATGAATATGTATATGTGTATATATGTATATGTCTTTGTATGTGTATACATATGTAGGTACATGTGCATGTATGGGCATCTATCTATACATATGTGTATGTGAGTGGATGGGCCATTGTACGTCTGTTTCCTGGTGCTATCTCTGATGCGAGAAACAGCAATCAAGAATGAAAAATGAATACATACACACACACACACACACACAGATATATATATATATATATATATATATATATATATATATATATATATATATATATATATATATATATATATATATATATCCCTGGGGATAGGGGAGAAAGAATACTTCCCACGTATTCCCTGCGTGTCGTAGAAGGCGACTAAAAGGGGAGGGAGCGGGGGGCTGGAAATCCTCCCCTCTCACTTTTTTTTTTAATTTTCCAAAAGAGGGAACAGAGAAGGGGCCCAGGTGAGGATATTTCCTCAAGGGCCCAGTCCTCTGTTCTCAACGCTACCTCGCTAATGCGGGAAATGGCGAATAGTATGAAAGAAAGAAAAATATATATATATATATATATATATATATATATATATATATATATATATATATATATATATATATATATATATATTTTTTTTTTTTTTTTTTTTTTTTTTTATACTTTGTCGCTGTCTCCCGCGTTTGCGAGGTAGCGCGAGGAAACAGACGAAAGAAATGGCCCAACCCCCCCCCCCCATACACATGTACATACACACGTCCACACACGCAAATATACATACCTACACAGCTTTCCATGGTTTACCCCAGACGCTTCACATGCCTTGCTTCAATCCACTGACAGCACGTCAACCCCTGTATACCACATGACTCCAATTCACTCTATTTCTTGCCCTCCTTTCACCCTCCTGCATGTTCAGGCCCCGATCACACAAAATCTTTTTCACTCCATCTTTCCACCTCCAATTTGGTCTCCCTCTTCTCCTCGTTCCCTCCACCTCCGACACATATATCCTCTTGGTCAATCTCTCCTCACTCATTCTCTCCATGTGCCCAAACCATTTCAAAACACCCTCTTCTGCTCTCTCAACCACGCTCTTTTTATTTCCACACATCTCTCTTACCCTTACGTTACTTACTCGATCAAACCACCTCACACCACACATTGTCCTCAAACATCTCATTTCCAGCACATCCATCCTCCTGCGCACATCTCTATCCATAGCCCACGCCTCGCAACCATACAGCATTGTTGGAACCACTATCCCTCAAACATACCCATTTTTGCTTTCCGAGGTAATGTTCTCGACTTCCACACATTTTTCAAGGCTCCCAAAATTTTCGCCCCCTCCCCCACCCTATGATCCACTTCCGCTTCCATGGTTCCATCCGCTGACAGATCCACTCCCAGATATCTAAAACACTTCACTTCCTCCAGTTTTTCTCCATTCAAACTCACCTCCCAATTGACTTGACCCTCACCCCTACTGTACCTAATAACCTTGCTCTTATTCACATTTACTCTCAACTTTCTTCTTCCACACACTTTACCAAACTCAGTCACCAGCTTCTGCAGTTTCTCACATGAATCAGCCACCAGCGCTGTATCATCAGCGAACAACAATTGCCTCCCTTCCCAAGCTCTCTCATCCCCAACAGACTTCATACTTGCCCCTCTTTCCAGGACTCTTGCATTTACCTCCTTTACAACCCCATCCATAAACAAATTAAACAACCATGGAGACATCACACACCCCTGCCGCAAACCTACATTCACTGAGAACCAATCACTTTCCTCTCTTCCTACACGTACACATGCCTTACATCCTCGATAAAAACTTTTCACTGCTTCTAACAACTTGCCTCCCACACCATATATTCTTAATACCTTCCACAGAGCATCTCTATCAACTCTATCATATGCCTTCTCCAGATCCATAAATGCTACATACAAATCCATTTGCTTTTCTAAGTATTTCTCACATACATTCTTCAAAGCAAACACCTGATCCACACATCCTCTACCACTTCTGAAACCGCACTGCTCTTCCCCAATCTGATGCTCTGTACATGCCTTCACCCTCTCAATCAATACCCTCCCATATAATTTACCAGGAATACTCAACAAACTTATACCTCTGTAATTTGAGCACTCACTCTTATCCCCTTTGCCTTTGTACAATGGCACTATGCACGCATTCCGCCAATCCTCAGGCACCTCACCATGAGTCATACATACATTAAATAACCTTACCAACCAGTCAACAATACAGTCACCCCCTTTCTTAATAAATTCCACTGCAATACCATCCAAACCTGCTGCCTTGCCGGCTTTCATCTTCCGCAAAGCTTTTACTACCTCTTCTCTGTTTACCAAATCATTTTCCCTAACCCTCTCACTTTGCACACCACCTCGACCAAAACACCCTATATCTGCCACTCTGTCATCAGACACATTCAACAAACCTTCAAAATACTCATTCCATCTCCTTCTCACATCACCGCTACTTGTTATCACCTCCCCATTTATGCCCTTCACTGAAGTTCCCATTTGCTCCCTTGTCTTACGCACCCTATTTACCTCCTTCCAGAACATCTTTTTATTCTCCCTAAAATTTACTGATAGTCTCTCACCCCAACTCTCATTTGCCCTTTTTTTCACCTCTTGCACCTTTCTCTTGACCTCCTGTCTCTTTCTTTTATACTTCTCCCACTCAATTGCATTTTTTCCCTGCAAAAATCGTCCAAATGCCTCTCTCTTCTCTTTCACTAATACTCTTACTTCTTCATCCCACCACACACTACCCTTTCTAAACAGCCCCCTCCCACTCTTCTCATGCCACAAGCATCTTTTGCGCAATCCATCACTGATTCCCTAAATACATCCCATTCCTCCCCGACTCCCCTTACTTCCATTGTTCTCACCTTTTTCCATTCTGTACACAGTCTCTCCTGGTACTTCCCCACACAGGTCTCCTTCCCAAGCTCACTTACTCTCACCACCTTCTTCACCCCAACATTCACTCCTCTTTTCTGAAAACCCATACTAATCTTCACCTTAGCCTCCACAAGATAATGATCAGACATCCCTCCAGTTGCACCTCTCAGCACATTAACATCCAAAAGTCTCTCTTTCGCACGCCTGTCAATATATATATATATATATATATATTTTTTTTTTTTTTTTATTATTTTTTTATTTTTATTTCTTTTTTTCTTTTTTTTCCAAAAGAAGGAACAGAGAAGAGGGCCAGGTGAGGATATTCCCTCAAAGGCCCAGTCCTCTGTTCTTAACGCTACCTCGCTATCGCGGGAAATAGCGAATAGTATGAAAAAAAAAAAAATGAATATATATATATATATATATATATATATATATATATATATATATATATATATATATTTCTTTTTTTTTTGCTTTGTCGCTGTCTCCCGCGTTTGTGAGGTAGCGCAAGGAAACAGACGAAAGAAATGGCCCAACCCACCCCCATACATATGTATATACATACACGTCCACACACGCAAATATACATACCTACACAGCTTTCCATGGTTTACCCCAGACGCTTCACATGCCCTGATTCAATCCACTGACAGCACGTCAACCCCGGTATACCACAACGATCCAATTCACTCTATTCCTTGCCCTCCTTTCACCCTCCTGCATGTTCAGGCCCCGATCACACAAAATCTTTTTCACTCCATCTTTCCACCTCCAATTTGGTCTCCCACTTCTCCTCGTTCCCTCCACCTCCGACACATATATCCTCTTGGTCAATCTTTCCTCACTCATTCTCTCCATGTGCCCAAACCATTTCAAAACACCCTCTTCTGCTCTCTCAACCACGCTCTTTTTATTTCCACACATCTCTCTTACCCTTACGTTACTTACTCGATCAAACCACCTCACACCACACATTGTCCTCAAACATATCATTTCCAGCACATCCATCCTCCTGCGCACAACTCTATCCATAGCCCATGCCTCGCAACCATACAACATTGTTGGAACCACTATTCCTTCAAACATACCCATTTTTGCTTTTCGAGATAATGTTCTCGACTTCCACACATTCTTCAAGGCTCCCAGGATTTTTGCCCCCTCCCCCACCCTATGATCCACTTCCGCTTCCATGGTTCCATCCGCTGCCAGATCCACTCCCAGATATCTAAAACACTTCACTTCCTCCAGTTTTTGTCCATTCAAACTCGCCTCCCAATTGACTTGACCCTCAACCCTACTGTACCTAATAACCTTGCTCTTATTCACATTTACTCTTAACTTTCTTCTTTCACACACTTTACCAAACTCAGTCACCAGCTTCTGCAGTTTCTCACATGAATCAGCCACCAGCGCTGTATCATCAGCGAACAACAACTGACTCACTTCCCAAGCTCTCTCATCCCCAACAGACTTCATACTTGCCCCTCTTTCCAAAACTCTTGCATTTACCTCCCTAACAACCCCATCCATAAACAAATTAAACAACCATGGAGACATCACACACCCCTGCCGCAAACCTACATTCACTGAGAACCAATCACTTTCCTCTCTTCCTACACGTACACATGCCTTACATCCTCGATAAAAACTTTTCACTGCTTCTAACAACTTGCCTCCCACACCATATATTCTTAATACCTTCCACAGAGCATCTCTATCAACTCTATCATAAGCCTTCTCCCGATCCATAAATGCTACATACAAATCCATTTGCTTTTCTAAGTATTTCTCACATACATTCTTCAAAGCAAACACCTGATCCACACATCCTCTACCACTTCTGAAACCACACTGCTCTTCCCCAATCTGATGCTCTGTACATGCCTTCACCCTCTCAATCAATACCCTCCCATATAATTTACCAGGATGAGAGAGCTTGGGAAGTGAGTCAGTTGTTGTTCGCTGATGATACAGCGCTGGTGGCTGATTCATGTGAGAAACTGCAGAAGCTGGTGACTGAGTTTGGTAAAGTGTGTGAAAGAAGAAAGTTAAGAGTAAATGTGAATAAGAGCAAGGTTATTAGGTACAGTAGGGTTGAGGGTCAAGTCAATTGGGAGGCGAGTTTGAATGGACAAAAACTGGAGGAAGTGAAGTGTTTTAGATATCTGGGAGTGGATCTGGCAGCGGATGGAACCATGGAAGCGGAAGTGGATCATAGGGTGGGGGAGGGGGCGAAAATTCTGGGAGCCTTGAAGAATGTGTGGAAGTCGAGAACATTATCTCGGAAAGCAAAAATGGGTATGTTTGAAGGAATAGTGGTTCCAACAATGTTGTATGGTTGCGAGGCGTGGACTATGGATAGAGTTGTGTGCAGGAGGATGGATGTGCTGGAAATGAGATGTTTGAGGACAATGTGTGGTGTGAGGTGGTTTGATCGAGTAAGTAACGTAAGGGTAAGAGAGATGTGTGGAAATAAAAAAGAGCGTGGTTGAGAGAGCAGAAGAGGGTGTTTTGAAATGGTTTGGTCACATGGAGAGAATGAGTGAGGAAAGATTGACCAAGAGGATATATGTGTCGGAGGTGGAGGGAACGAGGAGAAGAGGGAGACCAAATTGGAGGTGGAAAGATGGAGTGAAAAAGATTTTGTGTGATCGGGGCCTGAACATGCAGGAGGGTGAAAGGAGGGCAAGGAATAGAGTGAATTGGAGCGATGTGGTATACCGGGGTTGACGTGCTGTCAGTGGATTGAATCAAGGCATGTGAAGCGTCTGGGGTAAACCATGGAAAGCTGTGTAGGTATGTATATTTGCGTGTGTGGACGTATGTATATACATGTGTATGGGGGGGGGGGTTGGGCCATTTCTTTCGTCTGTTTCCTTGCGCTACCTCGCAAACGCGGGAGACAGCGACAAAGTATAAAAAAAAAAAAAAAAAAAAATATATATATATATATATATATATATATATATATATATATATATATATATATATATATATATATATATATCCTAACCTGAGCCAGGTACTCACTTTATCAACCATCCTCTAGGGGTTAATGAACATCTGGGCTGACAGTGAACCAAATGCCACAACAAGTATTTAAAACCTATGTGGTCAACCCTGGATTGCCGGTGAATGCATCATGGTTAGGAACACTGACTATTATGCTATGAAAGTCCTTTATAACAAACCTCTTGCCTAGGTCCTTAACATGGGCTCCGGTCACACCTTTTCAGTTTTGATGTGAGCCAACAGAATTAATGATTCGAATGTTGTGATCAAGTCATCCCATGATGGGTGAACTGATAGCCCTCAGTCTCTCACTAGCTCTGTTCTCTTAACTATGGTCCCATATTAGTTGCTCTTTTCCAAACTCTCTTCTATCCTGTACCCTTTGCTCCCTTTCACTTAGGCAATCTTCTATCTAGTGAAAGACTTTGCTCTTTATTCCTGCCTGTAGATTCTGCTTCTTATCTAACCTTCAATGTAGTAATGTCAAACGCATTATGATATTCTCCGGTTCTGCCATCTCTCCAACCACCTCTTTTGCCTTAAAGAGAGCTCACTCTATCATAGACGTCCAAGAGATTTGTAATGCTCTTTCTGCTGAATCTGTATTGATTCTCAAGTTAGAACTAGGTTCCCCCTTTATAAGTAGTCTTCCATTTGTTTTTAGATTATCTTTTCTGTGCTTTACAGACCACACTTGTTAGGAATGAAGAGATTGGTCTGGAGGTCAATGTGCTTACCCAATCCTTTTCAAAAAGATAAGAATGACATTTGTCCTCATCCCCTACCCTGGCATGACATCACGTGACATGAACAATCAAGCATCCTATTCAGTGTCTGTAAACATTCTTCTTGCACATATTGAGAGAATTTCTCAGGACCAAGTGCCTTAAACAAGTTAAGATGAGTTCTGGTAAAGGACACTATCCACCTGTGGGACCAGTTACTCTTCATTATAGGTCATTTCCAGCTCTAAAGTAATTAAGAATGTCATGTTTGAACATCATGTTTGCACCAGAACTTATCTAACCATTTTCCAGATGACTTCACTGTTCCAGTTTCAACCGCAGTAGTAGGAAAACAGTTCCATAAATCAACTAAAGTGTACTCTATAGATTACCAGGCTTTTTAACATCATAGGGCTCTTTTTTCAAAGATCTGTTCAAGCCCTATTGTATCATTTATCCCTCTTACTTTGAAAATTAGCTTTCATCTTAATCATACTTAGCTCTTAAGATCTTATACTTTTCAATCATATCTTCCCTTAGCTTTCAGTATGACAGCATGGGTAATCTTAGAGCTTTCAATCTTTCCTTTTATACATATTTTCAATGTCTACATGCTTGAATATAACATACAAAAGCTATTATATGTTCTTATCACTTTTAATATAGCATTTGCCTTGCTAACATTTTCTGAAATGTGAAGGTCAAAATTCAGGCTGCTGTAAATGTCACTTCAACATCTTTTTCTGAGTTTCATCTATCCATCAGTTTAAGACCCTGTTTCAATGTACAATGACCTCCAGGTACCTTGGATTTACCATTCCTCAGAATTTTGCACTTTTCTGGATGAACTTTCAAAAGCCACTTTTCTGAACAGTATTTCACACATTCAACATCCTCTTGTAAGCATGCTGTCAGATTGTCTGGATGCTCCTAAAAACCTTCATGCCACTTGCATATTGTTATAGATTACTTTGGTTATAAGTGACACCTGTTTTAATAGCTTAGTTCAGTTCCATATGTCTGCAATGGTATCACAAGCCATGGCACTGAAGTAAGCTGAAGGGACATACAGCAGTAGCCATGCAGCCCTATGCTAGGACCATCCCTACACAAAGAAGCTATCCTTCCAAGCAGCTATCTTCCTGCCCCAAAAAAACCTTCCTAACCCTGATCCTTAATGATGCATGGCCTTGGGTTGTTCCTGGCCACTGTGCCAGACCACCGGTCAAACCTAATCATTCTGCATGTTCACTCTCACTTTTTTCACCACTGGGAGTGATGTCCCACCTAGCATCCCCAAACTACAAATGGAAGCCAGTAATTGTAACCCTAACCCTGACATCAAAACATCACATATGCCTCACAACTGACTTTTATCTTGCCTCCCTCAG
Source organism: Panulirus ornatus (assembly GCF_036320965.1). NCBI lineage: Eukaryota > Metazoa > Arthropoda > Malacostraca > Decapoda > Palinuridae > Panulirus > Panulirus ornatus. The sequence goes on along the minus strand of NC_092234.1, from coordinate 56,840,255 downwards.
TGGATGTACTAAGTTCTATGCTTTTGAAATATGGATAATTTACACGTTTTACAACCGATTCTACATCTAAGTTATCCGACATGGCATTTCTCTACATCTTTGCTCACACTAGCACTTAATACCTTTTTTCTAGTCATTCTGACACTGGTTATAAAACTGTAGCTGTAAACTTAACACTGTAAGCATCACACAATGGTCAGCAAATACACTGATAAAACAGAACAAAGAGCATTTATCTTACCAGGCACCCATCACCGAATGTTTCCTGCACACTAAAATTTAGTCCGCCAGTAAGACAAGGACCATCAATCACATTGGGCCCAATGCTTTTATTAAGCCACTTGATATGAATTCCTTTTCTTTTTCCACATCCTTTATTACTAAAGTTTAGTTACTAAGCATCTATAAATAATGCAGAAAAAGTGCACAGCATTCATTTAATCATGCAAGTGAGTCATCTCAGGACCAACACCAGGCTGTAAACTGACTTAGTCAAGCAACCATAGAAAATGCTGCCCAATCACAATCACTATTGCTGGACTCTTCTTCCTCTGCCATCCCTCCATCTTGCTTGGAGGTTGATGCAAAGAATTTTCCTATGTGTTCTCTTATCACCCCGCTAAATTAAGAAAGAACTAGTAACGAAAGAACCAGGTCAGTTCTAAAGCATTTTACAGGTAGCAGTACTTAAGTATGACATGTATTTGGTCAAAAGAAGAAGGCATTTTCCAGTTTCTAGTTTCCTTTGCCTGCTTGAGGTACATTGTGAGTGAAATGTCACTTTTGGTGAGGCTGCAGTGACAGTTTTTCATCAAAAATTCCTAACTTCAAAAGAGTCCACATTTTCCTGCCTATGAAAGTAGCACAGCCTTGGGCTGTAGCAGTCTCTTAAAAGATGTCCTGGATAACAACAGAACTCTTTCTTAGAAAGAGGTACTGGATTAATTTTAATCAAAACAAATTAAGTATGTATCCTTACAAATTAGCCTCAACACATATACAGTGCACCATTCTCTTAATAAACTATGTAGTAAATATATAAAATTAAGATAAAAAGAACATTAATCTGTTAGATGGAAAAAAACAGTTTGGTAGCAAGCAGCAGGCATCTTGAGAGCAAAAGAATCATACAAAATTCTGTGAGCTGCTAGTAGCTTGTACCATGCTGGTTGATGATATTATCTCTGCTGCAGTCTCTGATTGGTCAAAAGATGGCCATAAATGAGCAAGCTGCCTTAAAAAGTGAGAAAGGTCTTTCTTTTGTCACTAGAAATACTGGAAGGTTCTAAATCTGATTTTCCTAGAGACACCCAACAGAATGTGTCTCATGCTTTTGGACAAACTGGTGGAGAAAAATTATCATATTCTATCTATCTATCTATACCTCTGATGCCTGTTCCCTCTGGAAACTCATCTAAAGAGTGGCCACAGCAAAAGAGTCTCCACTTATCCCTATTCTTACTTGCCCTTGCATACAACATTCCATGAATTCTTCCCCAATTTCTCTATCTCTTCTACTCTTTCACTATTTCCCCATATCACAAGTGGTCTCCCTCTCAAACCAAGCCCTTTAATTGTACTATCATACACTCTCTTTGTAAACTTCCCTTAATAACATTCTTACCAAATGCCCAAACGACCTTAGACTATTATGTTTAACCTTCTCTACCACTTCACAATTCATTCTCTGCATTCTGTCATACCGAATCTTTCATACACCCCCTCATACTTTCTTCATTCTATTTAATCATATATTCTCCTCTCAAACAGGGTTGGAAGAGGCATACTATCCCTTAATCCTTTCATTGCTTACATACTCACACCACTGACTCTTCTACCCTGTACTGTACAGCTCTCTCCTTTATCTCTACTTCCATATCACCAAACTTATATAAGATATCTCCCAAATACTTAAATTCTATCACCTTTTCCAGTCTTCCCCCCAATATCTACAACATAATCTAGTACACTTTTTTCTTTCTAAAGGACTTTGCAAAATCTATACTTTCACTTACATTTCATCCCTACGTATCTCATTATATCATGTTAAAAACAACAATACTTACAAGTCATGTTCTCATTGGCAGTATTACTGACTTCCTCCATAGACACAAACACTTTCAGGTTGTCTGTGAATGCCAAGCTCTCATACTGTTCATTCTGGTTCTCCACAGCACGGGTGAAAAGGACCTTCCCAGGTACAACATGACCATGGATAACCTGCTTGTCTATCAGCTCCTGATCCATGACCATTGCATCCTGAAGAAAGACATAGAAATAAGGTAAGTAAACTAATAAACTTTGACACAGAAATTAATCAGATATTCTAAGTCATGATTATAGAATTATTCACCAGTAATCAGATGCACCATATATCTGATTCTCTTATACCTTTTCTTATACCCTGTTGCTTCTCCTTAAGTAATCAAAAATATCTACTCTTTAGCTTTTATGTATAAAGCACTAAAATCAGAGCTAACCATCAATAGTCAAGCCCCATAGAACCTTCTATAGATTACGATGACCACTTCACATACCATGCGTCAGCCCACTGACAGTATGTCACCTAACATATACCATAATGATCCAAATAATTTTGTCCTGAATGTTCAGGCCTGTCACCCTTTAGCCTCCTTCTCTCCCTCCATCCATCTCATTCTCAGTCTCCCTGACCACCTTTTTCCTTCTACTTCTGAGATGCAGATCCTCTCAGTCAGTCATTCAATGCTCATCCTCTCCATACGTTTAAATAATTTCAGCACATCCTGGTCAGCTCTTTCATTTATTCTGCACTTATTATTACACATCCCTTTTACTTTATCATGCCAAATTCTTGGGCGCACAAAGGTAAAAGCTAACCATGGCGTAGTGGTTAGCATTCCTAACCCCAAGGGTCGCCTGCATAGGTTCGAATCCTGGTTATGACAGTCAGTCTACGGTCAGCCTAGCTGTTTATCCACCCCAGGGGTTGGTTAATAAAATGGGTACCTGGCTCAGGCTAGGGCATATATATATATTAGAGCCTCAGCTGCCCATGCCACCTCAGTTACCATGAAAAAAAAAATAGATTGATTTATGTGTGAACATTATATGTTGATACACAAACATTACCGAGATGCATGCGAATCAATTTACAGCGTCCTTGGGACCAGAGTGTTGGCAGCCTATCTCACCCAGCTGGCCCACAGTGTGTGAATGGGAATACACGAGCTGTAACTGAAAGAGATATGGAGCAAGACTTCTGTTCTAGTGGTACACTGTCTCTATCATTCTTGTTGGTCCAGGTTCAACTCTCAGGAGTGCAAAGGATTGTTCATGTTATTTACATGTGAACAATACATGTTCTGTTAAACAGACAGTATCAAGGTGCCCAAAGTCAATTTGTAGCATCCTCAGGACCAAAATGTGAGCAGCCTGCCTCACTCTACAGGACTACAGTGTGTGGGCGGGGATCCTAGAGTTGTAGTTGTAGCAGCTTAGGAGTGATTGGTTTGTAGTCCCATTGGTGGTGCATTGGTACGTTGTTCACTTACCATTTTTGGTGGCCCAGGTTCAAATCTTGCATGCAAAATGGTAAAACATTTTAAATTGATTTACACAAGAACATTCCAAGTTCTGATATACAGATATTAGTGAGATGATCGTGGGTCAATTTGCAGCAGCATCAGGACTAAAGTGTGGGCAGCCTGTCTCAGACTACAGTGTGTGGGCAGGGATCCTAGAACTGTAGTAGTAGCAGCTTAGGGGGATGTTGTCCCAATAATGGTCCAGTTTTATGCTGTCTGCTTACCACTCTCGGTAACCTAGGTTTGATTCACAGGCATGAAATGGTAAAATTGTTTAGATTAATTTACAAGTGAACATGACACATTCTGATTTACAAACATTATTGAGATGCCTGTGGATCAATTTGCAGCATCCTTGGGACCACAGAGTGGACAACTGTCTCAGCCTATTGGCCTACAGTGTGTAGGCAGGGATACTAGAGCTGTAGATGTAGCAGCTTAGGAGAAATAAGTTTGTTGTCCCCTTGTTGGTCCACTGATATGCTGTTCGCTTACGATTCTCAGTGGCCTAGGTTCAACTCTTAGGCAAGCAAATGTAAAATTGAGTGTACCTAGTAAGCTGTTGGCCGAAAGGTGATTGAGAAGATGATGGCATGCACAGAGTAACAGTGTCAGACTGGGTAGGAACAATGTGGCTTCAGGAAAGATAGAGGATGTGTGGATCAAGTGTTTGCTTTAAAGAATCTGTGTAAGAAATACCTGGAGAAACAGAACAATCTATACATAGCATTTATGGATGTGGAGAAAACATATGATAATGCTGACAGAGAGGCTTTGTGGAAGGTGTTTCGAATATATGGTGTAGGAGAAAAATCTATTAGAAGCAGTGAATTTTCATCAAGAGAGTAAGGTGTGCATATAAGAAGACAGAGAGAAAAGTGAGTGGTTCCAGGAGAAGGTTAGTCTAAGCAGGTGTGTGTGATATTACCATGGCTATTTAATTCATTTTTTGGATAGGGTCTTAGAAAGAGGAGCAAGTAAGCAGTCTGTTCAAGGTGAAGGGGACTGGGGATTCAGTCAGTTGTTGTTTGGTGATGATAAGGCACTAGTGCAAGATATGAGCAAGAAACTCCAGAAGTTGGTGTCTCAGTTTCAGAGAAAGTGTGAAGAGAGAAAGTAGAAAGTAAATGTATATAAAAACAAGATTATTAGGTACACCAGTGCAGAGAGACAGGTTAGTGGGGGGTTAGAGTTTGAACACGATAAATGTGGAGAAAGTATTGGGTTTTAGATACTTGGGAGCAGATATAACTGCAAATGGGAACATGGAAGCTGAGTTGTAGATGGGTGAGGGAGTGGAGGTACTGGTCAAAAATGGGTATGTTTGAAGGTACAGAATTTTCAACAATGTTGTATGGATGTGAGACATGTGATACAGTTGAGAATGTATGGAAGAAGGTAAAGTTGAAGGAAACCAAATATTTGAGGGGTATTGATCAAGTAAGTAATGATAGGGTAAGACTGGATTGCATTATACAATTTAGGCTTATGTCAAGCACTGGAGTTTCTAAGGCTATTCATCACTCTTAATACAGATTAAAATATCATATCTTAGAAATTCATTTTGATAAAATTAAATTAAATAATATTATATTTTATATATTTATCATACTTTGTCACTGTCTCCCGTGTTAGCGAGGTAGAGCAAGGAAACAGACAAAAGAATGGCCCAACCCACCCACATACACATGTATATATGTATACGTCCACACGCGCACATATATATACCTATACATTTCAATGTATACATATATATACATACACAGACATATACATATATACACATGTACATAATTCATACATGCTGCCTTTATTCATTCCTGTCGCCACCCCACCACACATTGCAACCCCCTCTCCCAACATGCATGCGAGGTAGCGCTAGGAAGAGGAAACAAAGGTCTCTCACTGTCATGTATAATGCACCGAAACCACAGCTCCCTTTCCACATCCAGGCCCCACAAAACTTTCCATGGTTTATCCCAGATGCTTCACATGCACTGATTCAATCCACTGACAGCACGTCGACCCCGGTAAACCACATCGTTCCAATTCACTCTATTCCTTGTACGCCTTTCACCCTCCTGCACGTTCAGGCCCCAATTGATCAAAATCTTTTTCACTCCATCCTTTTCCACCTCCAATTTGGTCTCCCACTTCTCGTTCCCTCCACCTCTAACACATATATCCTCTTGGTCAATCTTTCCTCACACATCCTCTCCATGTGACCAAACAATTTCAATACACCCTCTTCTGCTCTCTCAACCACACTTTTTTCATTTCCACACATCTCTCTTACCCTTTCATTACTTACTCGATCAAACCACCTCCCACCACATATCATCCTCAAACATCTCATTTCCAACACATCCACCCTCCTCCGCACAACCCTATCTATAGCCCACGCCTCGCAACCATATAACATTGTTGGATCCACTAGCCCAGCAAGATAAGTGGTTTTCCCTCTGTCCCAAAGCCCATAACCCAAGTGTAGGGTGTGATATAGATTATACGGTGTTGTACTGCCTCTGTCATTTAATTTCGAGCGTCATAGAGTAATGTAACTTGTCATAGAAGTGTCTAACAATAAGCGTGTCTTGAGTCATGTTATTGAAGATAAATTGTCATAAAGAAAGAGATCTCCTGGTTTGAAATCTTACCTGGAATGTTAAACTCATGTTCAGTATCAACAAAAAGGATTTGTGCCTGATTCATGTGTTTGTCATTTTGTACTCTTTACTTTCATTACAAACAGTTTTGATGCTGGTGTTTGATTTAATCCCATGACTTTAAGATAGCGTTAGCCTGTGTTGTGTAACGTAGTAACAAATTTAACGTCCTTGCAAAGACAAGGACCAGTATAGTATTTGTAACATATGTGAAGTTGGCGACCTCGCCAGAATAAGTGTAGAGTTCATAACATAGAAATTGAGAGAAATATAACAGTCAGTTGATATACAATGAAGTGACGTAGCTAGGACACCATTTGGTAAACATGTGATTGTCCAATACAGACAATGAGCATATCATAAACTTATTATGTGGACAAGAAGGTGAATTGTTTACAAAATTTTATCAACAGTAAAGTAATCCAGTTTGTATAGTCCATCACTAATGTTAAGATTATAATTCTTTGTGTATTCAATAATAGAAGATTCAGTGGTATTTCTCATGGAACATAGATTGAAATATTAGACTTAAATTTATCATTTCAATCTATGTTCCTTAGGGCATTACATATTTGCAGTCCAGAGTATACTAATGATAAGTTTGAGAAGATATATTCTATTGGATCTAAGTTAAAGTACCCTAGATCTTTCAATGAAAAATCCCTGGTTAGCAAACAAATCGTTTTATAGAGTTGAGCCTAAATCCCCCATTGACACCAAGAATCTTTTAGTTCTCCCTTTTAATAATATTTCTATTTTACTTCCCATGTTGCTTTAATCCTTTAATGTAAATGTTGCCTTCAGCAACAATAATACTACAAAGAATATCTTAATCAGGAACTCACCAGAAAATTCTCCTGGGTGCATCTATAAAGTGCCATGTAGAAATTGTGATAAGTTTTATATTGGGCCAACTGGTAAGGATCTTTCTTTTAGACTTAAGCAACATAAATATAGTATAAGAACAGGACAAGAATCAAATGCCTTGTTTAATCATATTGAAAACTATGATCATTGTACTGACTGGAGTAATGCCATCTCAGTTATTAACTCTAACTCCAGTACCATGAGAAATATCATTGAATCTATCATTAAATACACAAAGAATTATAATCTTAATATCATTGATGATCTATACAAATTGAATAACTTTATTGTTTCTAAAATTTGTAAACAATTCACATTCTTGTCCACATAATAAGTTTATGATATGCTCGTTATCTGTATTGGACAATGGCATGTTTACCACATGGCATCCTAGTTGCATCTCTTCTTTGTATATCAACTGACTTATATTTCTCTCTTGTGTCTCCCCTGATGATGTGATTATTACATGAAAGTGAACTTGGGAACTTATCGTGCTTCATTTTCCCCGCAGACCCATAGGAATATATATACATATTCATACTTCCTGCTTTCATCCATTCCCATCGCCACCCCACCACACATGAAATAGCATCGCCCCCACTCTCTCTCTCTCTCTCTCTCTCTCTCTCTCTCTCTCTCTCTCTCTCTCTCTCTCTCTCTCTCTCTCCAGTGAGGTAGCACCAGGAAAAGACAAAAAAAGGCCACATTCATTCACACTCAGACTCTAGCTGCCATGTGTAATGCACCGAAACCACAGCTCCCTTTCCACATCCAGGCCCCATGGACCTTTCCATGGCTTACCCCAGACACTTCACATTCCCTTGTTCAATCCACTGACAGCACATCGACCCCAGTATATCAAATCATTAAAATTCACTATTCCTTGGACGCCTTTCACCCTCCTGTATGTCCAGGCCAGGGTACCTCAAAATCTTTTTCACTCCATCCTTCCACCTCCAATTTGGTCTCCCGCTTCTCCTTTCCTCCACCTCTGACATGTATATCCTCTTTGTCAATCTTTCCTCACTCATTCTCTCCATGTGTCCAAACCATTTCAACACACCCTCTCCTGTGCTCTCAACTACACTTTTTTTAATTACCACACATCTCTCTTACCCTTTTATTACTTAGTCGATCAAACCACCTCATACCAAATACTGCCCTCAAACATTTCATTTCCAACACACCTACCCTCCTCCACACAACCCTACCTATAGCCCATGCCTCACAACCACATAACATTGTTGGAACCACTATTCCTTCAAACATACCCATTTTTGCTCTCCAAGATAACGTTCTCGCCTTCCACACATTCTTCAACGCTCCCATAACCTTCGCCCCCTCCCCAACCCTGTGACTTGCTTCTGCTTCCAGGTTCCATCCGCTGCTAAGTCCACTCCCAGATATCTGAAACACTTCACTTCCTCCAGATTTTCTCCATTCAAACTTACCTCCCAATTAACTTGTCCCTCAACCCTAGTGAAGGTTTGGATGGTATTGCAGTGGAATTCATAAAAAAAAGGGGGTGACTGTGATGTTGACTGGCGGGGAAGGATATTCAATGTATGTATGGTTCATGGTGAAGTGCCTGAGGATTGGCAGAATTGTCACTGTACAAAGGCAAAGGGGATAAAGGCAAATGTTCAAATCACAGAGGTATAAGTTTGTTGAGTACTCCTGGGAAATTATATGGGAGGGTAAAGGCACGTACAGAGTTTCAAATTAGGGAAGAGCAGTGTGATTTCAGAAGTGGCAGAGGTTGTGTGGATCAGGTGTTTGCTTTGAAGAATGTATGAGAAATGCTTAGAAAAACAGATGGATTTGTATGTAGCATTTATGGATCTGGAGAAGGCATATGACAGGGTTGATAGAGATGCTTTGTGCAGGGTATTAAGATTATATGGTGTGGGAGGTGAGTTGGGAGAAGCAGTGAAAAGTTGTTACCAAGGATGAAAGGCGTGTGTATGAGTAGGAAGAGAGGAAAGTGATTGGTTCTCAGTGAATGTCGGTTTGCGGCAGGAGTGTGTGATGTCTCCATGGTTGTTTAATTTGTTTATGGATGGGGGTGTTAGAGAGGTGAATACAAGGGTTTTGAAGAGAGGGGTAAGTATGCAGTCTGTTGAGGATGAGAGGGCTTGAGAAGTGAATCAATTGTTGTTCACTGATGATACAGTGCTGGTGGCTGATTCAGGTGAAAAACTGCAGAAGCTGGTGACTGAGTTTGGTAAAGTGTGTGAAAGAAGAAAGCTGAGAGTAAATGTGAATAAGAGCATGGTTATTAGGTTCAGTAAGGTTGAGGGACAAGTTAATTGGGAGGTAAGTTTGAATGGAGAAAAATGGAGAAAGCAAAGCGTTCTAAATATCTGAGAATGAATTTAGCAGCAGATGGAACCATGGAAGCAGAAGTGAGTCACAAGGTGGGGGAGGGAGCAAAGGTTCTGGGAGCATTGTAGAATGTATGGAAGGTGAGAATGTTATTTTGGAGAGCAAAAATGGGTATGTTTGAAGGAATAGTGGTTCCAACAATGTTATATAGTTCCGAGGAATGGGCTATAGATAGGGTTGTGTGGAGTAGGGTGGATGTGTTGGAAATGAGATGTTTGAGGACAATATGTGGTGTGAAGTGGTTTGATCAAGTAAGTAATGAAAGAGTAAGAGAGATGTGTGGAATAAAAAGAGTGTGGTTGAGAGCAGAAGAGGGTGTTTTGAAATGGTTTGGTCACATGGAGAGAATGAGTGAGGAAAGATTGACATAGAGGATATATGTGTCAGAGGTGGAGGGAATGAAGAGAATTGGGAAACCAATTTGGAGGTGGAAGGATGGAGTGAAAAAGATTTTGAGTGATCGGGGCCTGAACATACAAGAGGGTGAAAGGTGTGCAGGGAATAGAGTGAATTGGAACGATGTGGTATACCGAGGTCGATGTGCTGTCAATGTATTGAATCAGGGCATGTGAACCATCTGCGGTAAACCATGGAAAGGTCTGTGGGGCCTGGATGTGGAAAGGATGCCGTGGTTTTGTGTGGTGTGAGGTGGTTTGATCGAGTGAGTAACGTAAGGGTAAGAGAGATGTGTGGAAATAAAAAGAGCGTGGTTGAGAGAGCAGAAGAGGGTGTTTTGAAGGGGTTTGGGCACATGGAGAGAATGAGTGGGAAAAGACTGACCAAGAGGATATATGTGTCGGAGGTGGAGGGAACGAGGAGAAGAGGGAGACCAAATTGGAGGTGGAAAGATGGAGTGAAAAAGATTTTGTGTGATCGGGGCCTGAACATGCAGGAGGGTGAAAGGAGGGCAAGGAATAGAGTGAATTGGAGCGATGTGGTATACCGGGGTTGACGTGCTGTCAGTGGATTGAAGCAAGGCATGTGAAGCGTCTGGGGTAAACCATGGAAAGCTGTGTAGGTATGTATATTTGCGTGTGTGGACGTATGTATATACATGTGTATGGGGGGGGGTTGGGCCATTTCTTTCGTCTGTTTCCTTGCGCTACCTCGCAAATGCGGGAGACAGCGACAAAGTATAATAAAAAAATATAATAATAATAATATATATATATATATATATATATATATATTTTTTTTTTTTTTTTTTTTTTTATACTTTGTCGCTGTCTCCCGCGTTTGCGAGGTAGCGCAAGGAAACAGACGAAAGAAATGGCCCAACCCCCCCCCCATACACATGTACATACACACGTCCACACACGCAAATATACATACCTACACAACTTTCCATGGTTTACCCCAGACGCTTCACATGCCTTGCTTCAATCCACTGACAGCACGTCAACCCCTGTATACCACATGACTCCAATTCACTCTATTTCTTGCCCTCCTTTCACCCTCCTGCATGTTCAGGCCCCGATCACACAAAATCTTTTTCACTCCATCTTTCCACCTCCAATTTGGTCTCCCTCTTCTCCTCGTTCCCTCCACCTCCGACACATATATCCTCTTGGTCAATCTCTCCTCACTCATTCTCTCCATGTGCCCAAACCATTTCAAAACACCCTCTTCTGCTCTCTCAACCACGCTCTTTTTATTTCCACACATCTCTCTTACCCTTACGTTACTTACTCGATCAAACCACCTCACACCACACATTGTCCTCAAACATCTCATTTCCAGCACATCCATCCTCCTGCGCACATCTCTATCCATAGCCCACGCCTCGCAACCATACAGCATTGTTGGAACCACTATTCCCTCAAACATACCCATTTTTGCTTTCCGAGATAATGTTCTCGACTTCCACACATTTTTCAAGGCTCCCAAAATTTTCGCCCCCTCCCCCACCCTATGATCCACTTCCGCTTCCATGGTTCCATCCGCTGACAGATCCACTCCTAGATATCTAAAACACTTCACTTCCTCCAGTTTTTCTCCATTCAAACTCACCTCCCAATTGACTTGACCCTCACCCCTACTGTACCTAATAACCTTGCTCTTATTCACATTTACTCTCAACTTTCTTCCTCCACACACTTTACCAAACTCAGTCACCAGCTTCTGCAGTTTCTCACATGAATCAGCCACCAGCGCTGTATCATCAGCGAACAACAATTGACTCACTTCCCAAGCTCTCTCATCCCCAACAGACTTCATACTTGCCCCTCTTTCCAGGACTCTTGCATTTACCTCCCTTACAACCCCATCCATAAACAAATTAAACAACCATGGAGACATCACACACCCCTGCCGCAAACCTACATTCACTGAGAACCAATCACTTTCCTCTCTTCCTACACGTACACATGCCTTACATCCTCGATAAAAACTTTTCACTGCTTCTAACAACTTGCCTCCCACACCATATATTCTTAATACCTTCCACAGAGCATCTCTATCAACTCTATCATATGCCTTCTCCAGATCCATAAATGCTACATACAAATCCATTTGCTTTTCTAAGTATTTCTCACATACATTCTTCAAAGCAAACACCTGATCCACACATCCTCTACCACTTCTGAAACCGCACTGCTCTTCCCCAATCTGATGCTCTGTACATGCCTTCACCCTCTCAATCAATACCCTCCCATATAATTTACCAGGAATACTCAACAAACTTATACCTCTGTAATTTGAGCACTCACTCTTATCCCCTTTGCCTTTGTACAATGGCACTATGCACGCATTCCGCCAATCCTCAGGCACCTCACCATGAGTCATACATACATTAAATAACCTTACCAACCAGTCAACAATACAGTCACCCCCTTTCTTAATAAATTCCACTGCAATACCATCCAAACCTGCTGCCTTGCCGGCTTTCATCTTCCGCAAAGCTTTTACTACCTCTTCTCTGTTTACCAAATCATTTTCCCTAACCCTCTCACTTTGCACACCACCTCGACCAAAACACCCTATATCTGCCACTCTGTCATCAGACACATTCAACAAACCTTCAAAATACTCATTCCATCTCCTTCTCACATCACCGCTACTTGTTATCACCTCCCCATTTACGCCCTTCACTGAAGTTCCCATTTGCTCCCTTGTCTTACGCACCCTATTTACCTCCTTCCAGAACATCTTTTTATTCTCCCTAAAATTTACTGATAGTCTCTCACCCCAACTCTCATTTGCCCTTTTTTTCACCTCTTGCACCTTTCTCTTGACCTCCTGTCTCTTTCTTTTATACTTCTCCCACTCAATTGCATTTTTTCCCTGCAAAAATCGTCCAAATGCCTCTCTCTTCTCTTTCACTAATACTCTTACTTCTTCATCCCACCACTCACTACCCTTTCTAAACAGCCCACCTCCCACTCTTCTCATGCCACAAGCATCTTTTGCGCAATCCATCACTGATTCCCTAAATACATCCCATTCCTCCCCGACTCCCCTTACTTCCATTGTTCTCACCTTTTTCCATTCTGTACACAGTCTCTCCTGGTACTTCCCCACACAGGTCTCCTTCCCAAGCTCACTTACTCTCACCACCTTCTTCACCCCAACATTCACTCCTCTTTTCTGAAAACCCATACTAATCTTCACCTTAGCCTCCACAAGATAATGATCAGACATCCCTCCAGTTGCACCTCTCAGCACATTAACATCCAAAAGTCTCTCTTTCGCACGCCTGTCAATTAACACGTAATCCAATAACGCTCTCTGGCCATCTCTCCTACTTACATAAGTATACTTATGTATATCTCGCTTTTTAAACCAGGTATTCCCAATATATTTATATATTTATATTTATATAAATAAATATATATATATATATTTATATATATATATATATATATATATATATATATATATATATATATATATATATATATATATATGTATATATATATATATATATATATATATATATAAAAAAGTATAAAAAAAAAAAAAAAAAAAAAATATATATATATATATATATATATATATATATATATATATATATATATATATATATTTTTTTTTATTATACTTTGTCGCAGTCTCCCACGTTTGCGAGGTAGCGCAAGGAAGCAGACGAAAGAAATGGCCTAACCCACCCCCATACACATGTATATACATACGTCCACACACGCAAATATACATACCTACACAGCTTTCCATGGTTTACCCCAGACGCTTCACATGCCTTGCTTCAATCCACTGACAGCACGTCAACCCCGGTATACCACATCGCTCCAATTCACTCTATTCCTTGCCCTCCTTTCACCCTCCTGCATGTTCAGGCCCCGATCACACAAAATCTTTTTCACTCCATCTTTCCACCTCCAATTTGGTCTCCCTCTTCTCCTCGTTCCCTCCACCTCCGACACATATATCCTCTTGGTCAGTCTTTTCCCACTCATTCTCTCCATGTGCCCAAACCCCTTCAAAACACCCTCTTCTGCTCTCTCAACCACGCTCTTTTTATTTCCACACATCTCTCTTACCCTTACGTTACTCACTCGATCAAACCACCTCACACCACACATTGTCCTCAAACATCTCATTTCCAGCACATCCATCCTCCTGCGCACAACTCTATCCATAACCCACGCCTCGCAACCATACAACATTGTTGGAACCACTATTCCTTCAAACATACCCATTTTTGCTTTCCGAGATAA